>NC_044992.1:22463501-22763501 GCF_008728515.1 Papio anubis
CCCCTGGTACCTGTAATCTCCCTTCATCTCGATGAATTTGCTTAGATATTTCTAGATATTCATAGAAATGGAGCCAAACAATATTTATTCTTTTGATTTCTAGCTTATATTATTTAACTGATTGTTTTTGAGCTTCATCCATATTGCATTATGTGTGAGAACTTCATTCTTCTTTATAGCTGATAATATTCCATTGTATGTATAAACCATAATTTGTTTATGCATCTGTTGATGAACATGTGGGTTGTTTTCACTTCTGACTAGTGTGAATGATGCTGCCATGAACATTGATGTGTATCTTGAGTCCCTGTTCTCAATTTTGAGTATGTACCTAGGAGTGGATTTGCGGGTTCCTACAGTATTCTGTGTGTGTTTGTGGAACTGCCAAACTGCACCACAGCAGTTGCACCATTTCCATTCCCACCAGCAATCTATGAGTGTTCCAATTTCTTTACGTCCTCAACAGTGCCTTTTGTTTTCCATTATTTTTATTATAACCATCCTACTAGATGTTAAGTGATATCTCATTGTGGTTTTGGTTTATATTTCCCTAATGACTGATGATGTTGAGCATCTTTTCCAGTGCCATTTGTAGATCTTCTTTGGAGAAACGTATATTCCTTTTCCCATTTTTATATTTGGGCTGTCTCTTTCTTGTTGAACTGTAGGGGTTCTTTGTTTGTTTGTTTGTTTTGAAAAGGAGTTTTGTTTTTCTTGCCCAGGCCAGAGTGCGGTGGCGCAATCTCGGCACACTGCAACCTCCGCCTCCCAGGTTCAAGCGATTCTCCTGCCTCAACCTCCCAAGTAGCTGGGATTACAGGCACCCACCACCATGCCCGGCTAATTTTTGTATTTTTAATAGAGACAAGATTTCACCATGTTGGCCAGGCTGGTCTCAAACTCCTAACTTCAGGTGATCCACCCGCCTTGGCATCCTAAAGTATTGGGATTATAGGCATGAACCACCATGCCCAGCCAGGGGTTTTTAGTGTATTCAGGATATAAAATCTTTATCAGATATATGATTTGCTAGTATTTTCTCCCATTCTGTAGTTTATTTTTTTTACTTTCTTGATAATTGTCTTTTGATACACAAGAGTTTTAAATTTTGATGAAGTCCAATTTTTTTGTTGTTCCTTATGCTTTTGGTGTCATGTTTAAAAATATATTGCCAAATTCAAGGTCATGAAGATTTATTCTTATGTTTTCTATGAAGAGTTTTATGGTTTTAGTTCTTTTTTTTTTTTTTTTGAGGCAGAATCTTGCTCTGTCGCCCAGGCTGGAGTGCAGTGGTGCGATCTCAGCTCACTGCAAGCTCCACCTCCCGGGTTCACGCCATTCTCCTGCCTCAGCCTCCCCCAGTAGCTGGGACTACAGGCTCCTGCCACCAGGCCCGGCTAATTTTTTGTATTTTTAGTAGAGACGGGGTTTCACCGTGTTAGCCAGGATGGTCTTGATCTCCTGACCTTGTGATCCGCCCGCCTCGGCCTCCCAAAGTGCTAGGATTACAGGCGTGAACCACCTTGCTTGGCCAGTTTTACCTCTTATATTTAGGTCATTTATCTATTTTGAGTAATTTTTTTTTTTTAATAAGGCAGAGTCTTACTCTGTTGCCCAGGCTGGAGTACAGTGGCGCAGACTTGGCTCACTGCAACCTCCACCTCCCGGGTTCAAGCAATTCTTATGTCTTAGCCACCCAATTAGCTGGGACTAGAGGCACATGCCACTAACCCCTGGCTAATTTTTGCATTTTAGTAGAGACGGGGTTTTGCCATGTTGGCCAGGCTGGTCTCAAACTCCTGACCTCAAGTGATCCTCTTGCCTTTGCCTCCCGAAGTGCTGGGATTACAGGTGTGAGCCACCACACCTGACCTATTTTGAGGTAGATTTTTGTTTTTGTTTTTTTGAGATGTAGTGTTACTCTGTTGCCCAGGCTGGAGTGCAGTGGTACGTTCTCGGCTCACTGCAACCTCCACCTCCCGGGTTCAAGCAATTATCCTGCCTCAGCCTCTTGAGTAGCTGGGATTACAGGTGCACGCCACCACACCCAGCTATATTTTGAGTTAGTTTTTATATATGATGTGAGGTAGAGGTCTAACTTCATTCACTTTGTTTTTTTTTGTTTTTGTTTGTTTGTTTGTTTGTTTTTTTGAGACAGGATCTGTCACTCTGTTGCCCAGGCTGGAGTGCAGCAGAGTCATTATGGCCCACTACGTCCTCAACCTCCCTGGGCTCAGGTGTTCCTCCCACCTCAGCCTCCAGAATAGCTGGGACCACAAGTGTACACCACCAGGTCCAGCTAAGTTTTTTGCTTTTTTTTTTTTTTGGAAATGGGGTTTTGCTATGTTGCCCAGGCTGGTGTTGAACTCCTGGGCACAAGCAGTCCACCCACCTTGGCCTCTCAAAAGTGCTGGGATTATAGGTGTGAGCCACCACACCTGGCCTCAACTTCATTCTTTTGTGTGTGTAAATCCAGTTTTCCCAATATATCTGTTAAAGAGACTGTTATTTCCCCCATTGAATTATCTTGGCATCCTTGTCAAATCAATTGATCATATTTCGTACATTAATTTCTGATCTCTTAATTCTGTTCCACTTATCTATATGTCTTATCTTTCTGTCACTACCACACCATTTTGATGACTGCAGCTTTGTGGTAAGCTTGAGATCAAGAGGTTTTATTCCTCCAACTTTGTTATTCTTCTTAAGGTTTGTTTTAGAGCTCCTTGAAATTTCATATGAATTTGGCTTTTTCTTTTTTTCTTATTACCACTTTCCCGTTGACATGGCTTTTTTATTTTTGCAAAAAAAGACTTAGAATTTTGATAGAGATTGAGTTGACTCTATAGATCACTTTTTGTAGATCTATAGATTACTTATCATAATAATATTAAGTCTTCTAATCCATGAACATAGAACGTCTTTCTAATCTAAATTAAAGATATTCTATTTATATCTTTAATTTCTTTGAGCATTATTTTGCATTTAGTTGTAAATGTTTCACCTCTATGCAAGTTATTCTTAGGTTTTTTTTTTTTTTTTTGAGACGGAGTCTCATTCTGTCGCCCAGGTTAGAGTGCAGTGGCACGATCTCAACTCACTGCAACCTCCGCCTCCCGGGTTCAAACAATTCTCCTGCCTCAGCCTCTCAAGTAGCTGGGACTACAGGCGCATGCCAGCATGCCCAGCTAATTTTTTGTATTTTTAGCAGAGATGGGGTTTCACTGTGTTAGCCAGGATGGTGTTTTTTGTTTTTTGTTTTTTTTTGAGACAGAGTCTTGCTTTGTTACCCAGGCTGGAGTACAGTGGTACGATCTTCACTGCAACCTTTGCCTCCCAGGTGATTCTCCTGCCTCAGCCTCATAAGTAGCTGGGATTACAGGCACACACCACCACACTCGGCTAATTTTTGTATTTTTAGTAGAGATGGGGTTTCACCATGTTGGCCCTGCTGGTCTCGAATTCCTGACCTCAAATGATCCGCCCAAGTGATCTGCCTGCCTCAGCCTCCCAAAATGCTGGGATTACAGGTGTGAGCCACTGCACTTGGTTATTCCTGGGTATTTTATTCTTTTAGATGCTAGTGTAAGTGGAATTACTTTCTTAATTCTGTTTGAAATTGTTCATTGCTGATGTATGGAAATGTAGCTGTTTTTTGTATCTTCATCTTGTACCCTACAACTCTGCTGAGTTTGTATGTTCTAGTATCTTTCTGTTGAACTCTTTGAAATTTCTACATACAGTATTACATCATTTGCAAATGGAGATGGTTTTACTTCTTTCTTTGCAACTTAAATGCCTTTCATTTTTCCTGTCTTAATACCCCAGGCTAGAACTTTCAGTACAGTGTTGAACAGCCATGGTGAAAGTGAGCATGTTGTCTTGTTCCTGATGTTAGTGAGAAAGTCTTTTTAGCCATTTACTATTGAGTATGGTGTTAGTACTGGGTTTTTAATAAATAACCCTTTATCATGTTGAAGAAGTTCCTTTTATTCCTATTTTTTTGAGTGGTGTTTTTTTTTTTTTTTTTTTGAGACGGAGTCTCACTCTGTTGCTCAGGCTGGAGTGCAGTGGCCGGATCTCAGCTCACTGCAAGCTCCGCCTCCCGGGTTGATGCCATTCTCCTGCCTCAGCCTCCTGAGTAGCTGGGACTACAGGCGCCCGCCACCTTGCCCGGCTAGTTTTTTTGTATTTTTTTAGTAGAGATGGGGTTTCACCATGCTAGCCAGGATGGTCTCAATCTCCTGACCTCGTGATCCGCCCGTCTCGGCCTCCCAAAGTGCTGGGATTACAGGCTTGAGCCACCGTGCCCGGCCTTTTTGAGTGTTTTTATCATGAAAGTGTTGGATTCTGTCAAATGCCTTTTCTGCATCAAGCTGGGTCATGTTTTTTTTTTTTTCTTCATGTTATTAATGTGATATATCAAATTGATTGATTTTGTTAGGTTAAATCACCCTTACATGTCTGGGATAAATCAAACTTCATCACGGTTTGTAATTCTTTTAATATGTTCTAGGTTTCCGTTTGCTAGTATGGTGTTGGTAATTTTTCATTCCACATTTGTAAGAGATGCTGGTCTGTAGTTTTCTTGTGATGTCTTTATCTAGTGTTGGCATCAGGGTAATACTGCCTTCATAGGGTGAGTTAGGAAGTGTTCCCCTCTTTTCTATTTTTTGTTAGAGTTTTTTAAAGATTGGTGTTAGTCTTCTTTAAATGTTTGGTAGGGCTGCGTGGCTGCCTCATGCCTGTAATCCCAGCACTTTTGTGAGCCATGCAGGCAGATCACCTGAGGTCAGGAGTTCGAGAACAGCCTGGCCAACATGTTGGAAACCCCATCTCACTAAAACACAAAAATAGCTGAGGTTGTGCATGCCAGGCCTGTAGTCCCAGCTACTTGGGGGACTGAGGCGCAGAATCACTGAACCCTGCCCGAGGGTGGAGGTTGCAGTGAGCCAAGATCATCCACTGCACTCCAGCCTGGGGGATAGAGCGAGACTCTGTCTCAAAAAAAAAAAAAAAAAAAAAAAAAAAAGAATGTTTGGTAAGACCCTACTAGGGAAGCCATTTTGTTCTAAAACCTTTCTTTCTGGGGAGAGATTTTTGATTATAGATTCAATCTCTTGTGATAGGTCTGTTGAGATTTTCTATTTTCTTGGGTTAGTTTAGCTTGTGCTTTGGAATTGTCTCAGCCATAGGTTGAGCATCCCAAATCTGAAAATTCAGTGCTCATTCGAGCATTTCAGATTTTGGATTTTCATACTGGAGATACCCAGCCAGTAAGTATAATGCAAATATTCCAAAATATGAAAAAATTTGAAATCTGAAACACTTCCGGTCCCAAGCATTTTGCATAAGGTATACTCAACCTGTAATATTCTCATTTATAGAGACTATATCTCATATATAGTTCTATTTCTATAACGTTCCCCCATTCTTTTCTTCTTCTTTTTCTTTTTGTTTTATTTTTATTTGTTTTGAGACAGAGTCTCACTCCCTGTGCCTGGTGCTGCAGTGCAGTGAGATCTGGCTCACTGCAACCTCTGCCTCCCCGGGTTCAAGGCTTTCCTTACCTCAGCCTTCCCAAGTAGCTGGGAATACAGTGCATGCCACACACCTGGCTAATTTTTGTATTTTTTTAGTTGAGATGGGGTTTCACGCTTGTGCTGGTTCTTGAACTCCTGACTCAGTGATCCGCTTCTTTACCTGCCTCCTCAGTGCTGGGATTACAGGCAGGAGCCACTGCACCTGGCCCCACATTCTTTCTGATTTACTTACTTTGCATCTTCTCTTTGAATTCTGTTTGAGATTTTCAGTAAAAGACTCTTAGTAAAACTTCTACCATGTTCATGTGTAAAGGTAACATACCAAATTTAAAAACAAGCATTGGTCGGGCGCTGTGGCTCAAGCCTGTAATCCCAGCACTTTGGGAGGCCGACAGGCTGGATCAATGCAGGTCAGGAGATCGAGACTATCCTGGCTAACACGGTGAAACCCCGCTCTCTACTAAGAAATACAAAAACTAGCCGGGCGAGGTGGCAGGCTCTAGCCCAGCTACTCGAGGCTGAGGCCAGAGAATGCATGAACCTGGGGAGCATGGAGCTTGCAGAGCTGAGATCCCAGCCACTGCACTCCAGCCCATGACAGAGCGACCTGTCTCAAAAAAAAAAAACAAAAACAAAACAAAAGATTGGGTCGGGCGCTGGTGGCTCACGCCTGTAAATCCCGCATCTAGGAAATGTAGGCAGGTGGATTAATGCAGGTCAGAGATTGAGACCATCCTGGCTAACACGGTGAAACTCCCTAGCCCATTGCAAATACAAAAAATTAGCCGGGCACGGTGGTAGCGCCAGGTACTAGGGGCATCTCGAGGCTGAGGCAGGGAGAAAGGTGAACCTTGAGTTGAGCTAGAGCTGAGATCACGCCACTGCACTCCAGTCTGGGTGACAGATCAAGACTCGGCCAAAAAGAATTAAAGGAAAGAAACCATTAATTGTAATTATTTTCCCTTCAGGTAACCACTGATAATATTTTATTTTCTTTTTTCTTTTTTTACTTTTTTTTTTTTTTCTTTTTGAGGTGGAGTCTGTCTCTCGTGCCTAGGCTGGAGTGCAGTGGCGTGATCTCAGCTCACTGCAACTTCTGCCTCCCAGGTTCAAGTGATCCTCATGCCTCAGCCCCCCAAGTAGCTGGGATTACATGTGTGTGCCACCATGCCTGGCTGATTTTTGTATTTTTAGTGGAGACGGGGTTTCATCATGTTGCCCAGACTGGTCTTGAACTTCTGACCTCAGGTGATCCAGCCGCCTTGGCCTCCCAAAGTGCTGGGATTACAGGCATGGGCCACCGCGCCTGGCCTCACTTTAAATCTTTTCAGCTTTTAACATAGTATGTGTATATCTCCTGTCATCCTAGTTTGACCAGGACGCTCCCAGTTTATCAGTGAAAGTCTTATGTCCTAGAAACACCTTAGTCCAGGGCAACCTGAGATGTTTGGTCATCCTATATGTATCTATAACACATAATGTTTAATGTGTATTCTGTCATTCACTATGTATTTTCTAAAACAGAAGCAAACAATATTGTTACGTATTTTGCTGTATTGCCCATTTTTTTCTATGTAATCATATATGTATTTGATATACCATAATTTGCTTTTTGTCATTCGATATGATTAGATATTTAGGTCATTCCTCCCCCTGCCTTTTTTTTTTTTTTGAGGTAGAGTCTCACTCAGTCACCCAGGCTGGAGTGCAGTGGCGCGATCTCGGCTCACTGCAAGCTCCGCCTTCTGGATTCACGCCATTCTCCTGCCTCAGTCTCCCAAGTAGCCCAAGTAGCTGGGACTACAGGCGCCCGCACCACGCCTGGCTAATTTTTTGTATTGTTTTTAGTAGAGACAGGGTTTCACTGTGTTAGCCAGGATGGTCTCGATCTCCTGACTTCGTGATCTGCCCGCCTCGGCCTCCCAAAGAGCTGGGATTACAGGCGTGAGCCACTGTGCCGGACCAGGTCATTCCTCCCCCTTTTTTTTGCTATTAAAAATAATGCTGTGATGAACATCACTATATTTCCCTCTTATGGACATTTTTGCCACTTTGGAGGGAAAAGGAATAAAAGGAGAGTAAGGCAGTGTGAATAACCTAGAATATAATGAAAAAGGATATTGCACAGGAGAGGACTAAAGGGAGCTTTGAACTGTCAGTTATTAAGAGTTACAACACAGTAAGTAAAGCCATATGGTGTTAATGCCCAAATAGGCAAAGAGAAGAGTGAAACCAGAAACAGTAATAGTACAATATATTAATTTAAAAAGCCTTTTTTTGGGAAAATATTTTATTGTGTTTGTCCATTGGGTAGTTTCTTATGCAGGTACACACATACACACATGCACACACACACAGATAACAGTTTCTTTATTTACTTACAGGAATTAGCTCACTTGAAATGTGGAGACCCAGGGAGGAGTAGTGCTGTTTGAGTCCAAAAACCATCTGCTGCCAGAATTTCCTCTCCCTCAGGGGGAGGTCAGTTGGTTTCTTAAGGCTTTCAGTTGATTGGATGAGGTCCATCCACATTATGGAGGGCAATCTGCTTTACTTAGAACTTACCGATTTGTCATTTATTTATTTATTATTAGACAGAGTCTCACTCTGTTGCCCAGGCTGGAGTGCAGTGGTGCAATCTCGGCTTACTGCAGCCTCCACCTCCCGGGTTCAAGCCATTCTCATGCCTCAGCTTCCCAAGTAGCTGGTAGCTGGGATTATAGGCGTGTGCCACCATGACCAGCTAAATTTTTTTTTTTTTTTTGGAAACAAAGTGTGGCTCTGTAACCCAGGCTAGAGTGCAATGGCACGATCTCGGCTCACTGCAACCTCCACATCCTGGGTTCAAGTGATTCACCTGCTTCAGCCTCCCGAGTAGCTAGGATTACAGGTGCGTGCCACCATGCCTGGCTAATTTTTGTATTTTTAGTAGAAATGGGGTTTCACCATGTTGACCAGGCTGGTCTTGAACTCCTGACCTCAAGTGATCCACCCGCCTCGGCCTCCCAAATTCCTGGGATTACAGGCATGTGCACCTGGCCTGAGTTTACTGATTTAAATGCCATCCAAACAATGCCTTCACAGAAACATATAAATAGTATTTGACTAAAGATCTGGGTAACATGGACTAGCCCAGTTGACAGATAAAATTAACCATAACAAAAGGCCGGGCACGGTGGCTCACGCCTGTAATCCCAGCACTTCGAGAGGTTGAGGCAGGCAGATCACGAGATCAAGAGATCAAGACCATCCTGGCTAACACGATGAAACCCTGTCTCTACTAAAAATACAAAAAAAAAAAAATTAGCCAGATGTGGTGGCGGGTGCCTGTAGTCCCAGCTACTCAGGAGGCTGAGGCAGGAGAATGGTGTGAACCTGGGAGGTGGAGCTTGCAGTGAGCCGAGATTGCGCCACTGTACTCCAGCCTGGGCGACAGAGTGAGACTCCGTATCAAAAAAAAAAAAAATTAACCGTAACAGTGTTGTATGATTACTCCACAGTTTGTTTCTCCATTCTTCTGCTGGCAGAAAGCTCTACTGTTTACAGTTTTTGGCTATTATGAATAAAGTTGCTGTGAACAATTCATGTACAGTTATTTTTTATGGATGTTTTCATTTCAGTAAATATCAAGGTTGGGGTTGTTGAGTCATTGGGCAAGTTTATGTTAGTTTTATAATCAATTCCCAGATGTTTTCATCAAGAGGTAGAAATTTTACACTCCCATCAGCAGTGTATGAGAATTTGGTTTGCCCTTTATCGTCTCCAATATTTGGTATTGACAGTCATTTTAATTTGCATTCTGATGGGTGTGTAGTAGTATTTCAATATGGTTTTGTTTTGTTTTGTATTGTTTTTGTTTTGAGACGAAGTCTCGCTCTCTTACCCAGGCTGGAGTGCAATGGCACGATCTTGTCACACTGCAACCTCTGCCTCTGGGGTCAAGCACTACTCCTCTCTCAGCCTCCCCAGTAGCTGGGATTACAGACATGCGCCACCACAGCTGATTAGTTTTTTGTATTTTTATTTTTTGCTTGCTTATTTTATTTTATTTTATTTTATTTTACTTTATTTTATTTTATTTTATTTTATTTTTTTGTGAGACAGAGTCTCACTCTGTTGCCCAGGCTGGAATGCAGTATTGCGATCTTGCCCTACTACAGCCTCCGCCTCCTGGGTTCAAGCAATTCTCCTGCCTCAGCCTACCAAGTAGCTGGGATTATAGGCATGTGCCACCAAGCCCAGGTAATTTTATTTTATTTTTATTTTTTACTTTTTTGTATTTTTAGTAGAGATAGGGTTTCACCATGTTGGCCAGGCTGGTCTTGAACTCCTGACCTCAAGAGATCCACCCGCCTTGGCCTCCCAAAGTGCTGAGATTACAGGTGTGAGCCACTGTGCCCAGCCTAATTTTTGTGTTTTTAGTAGAGATGGGGTTTCACCATGTTGGCCATTTATTTAAGGAGAATTTGTAGATTCTTGAGCTTCTGCTTTTCAGCTTCCTCTTCTGAAATTGTGCTTTTGTTAGCTTCTAACTCTGGCTTCTGTCTCCTCAGCCTGGCTTTCTTCTTGGACTGTTTCCTTTCACAAATTCAGAGATGAAGCTGGAGTAAATTTGGAGTTCATTTTGCATACTGTTGGTTTTTCAAGGATTGTAGTCTCTAAAGTTGTGGCTGCATTTGTTGCTCTTTGGTAATTTTATATAATTGTTTTATATATATTGCCTGCTTTGTTAGCTCACTGCAAACACTGCCTGCTGGATTCAAGTGATTCTCCTACCTCAGCCGAGTAGCTGAGATTACAGGTGCCTGCCCCTATGCCCGGCTGTTTTTTTTCTTTTGAGTAGAGATGGGATTTCATCATGTTGGCCGGGCTGGTCTCGAACTCCTGTCCTCAAGTGATCCACCTGCCTCCCAGTTACAGGCAGGAGCCACCACACCCGGCCTCATTCTTTTTTTATGACTGAATAGTACTTTGTATGTATGTACCGCATTTTCTTTAACCATTTGTCTGTTGATGGACACTTAAATTGTTTCCAGCCTTGCCTGTCATGAATAGCGCTGCAATAAACATGAGAGTGCAGATATCTCTTTGATAATACTGATTTCCTTTATGTTGGGCATATACCTAATAGTTAGATTGCTGGATGATATTTGGTAGCCCTATTTCTAGTGTTTTGAAGAACCTCCATCCAAATTCTTTTTCGTAGTGGTTGTGCTAATTTACATTCCCGACAGTGTATGAGGGTTCCCTTTTCTCCACATCCTCACTAGTCATATTATTTGTACTTACCTGGGCTTTTCATATATCCTTCTGTAAAGATGTGGTGTTTTGGAGCAGTTGGTCTTTCGTTGTTATATTGGAAAGTTTTGAATTTCGGCGGGTTTTTGTCAGACCTCTTTAGGCCTGCCTATATAATCTACAAAGTGGGGAAAGTAATGTTTCTTACCCTTTTCCTTTCATTAAAAGAGACTAAGTCCCATCTTGGCAAAATATCAATTATTTAACTTTTTCAAAATAAAACTATAAAATTGCATTATCCCAATTCTAGAACTTTGTCAGTAGTCTTTTTTTTTTCTGAGATGGAGTCTTTCTCTGTCACCCAGGCTAGAATGCAGTGGTACAATCTCAGTTCACTGTAACCTCCGCCTCCCAGGTTCAAACAATTCTTCTGGCTCAGGCTCCTGAGTAGCTAGGATTACAGGCATGTGCTAACACACCTAGCTAATTTTTGTATTTTTAGTAGAGACGGGGTTTCACCATGTTGGCCAGGCTGGTCTTGAACTCCTGACCTCATGATCCACCCACCTCGGCCTCCCAAATTGCTGGGATTACAGGCGTGAGCCACTGTGCCTGGCCTGTCAGTAGTCTTTTTTTGACGAGTATGACTGAAGTTGGTATGTCTAGGATCAAGTATATAGTGGGAACTAAAGATGCAAGGGGAAAAAAGAAAGATAATCAAGGACTCTTGAAATACCTACTACATTACTCTAAGAAATATGGGCTTTATTCTGAAGTCTTCAGGGAGCCACTGAAGTACAACAGAAATATTTTATTTCCATTTGTGAAATAAAATTTACTCTTGTATTAATGTAGAGGAAAGGTTGGCATGTATCAGATCGAAGCAGAGAGACTGATTAGGATGCTTTTGTAATAATTTAGGAAAGAAATGCGGAGAGCTTAGTTAATAGCAGTGAGAGTGGAGAGGTGAGTAAACAGTTGAGACTTAAAGTTTAAATCGGTAGAATGAAGAGCATTTATATTCTGATAAGATAAGGGGTGCATGTGGTAGTGTCTCACTCCTAGAGTAGAATTATTATTATTTTTTTTCTTTTTCTTTTTTTTTTGAGATGGAGTCTCGCTCTGTTGCCCAGGCTGGAGTGCAGTGGCCGGATCTCAGCTCACTGCAAGCTCCGCCTCCCGGGTTTACGCCATTCTCCTGCCTCAGCCTCCCGAGTAGCTGGGTTACAGGCGCCCGCCACCGCGCCCGGCTAGTTTTTTGTATCTTTTTTTTAGTAGAGACGGGCTTTCACCATGTTAGCCAGAATGGTCTCGATCTCTTGACCTCGTGATCCGCCCGTCTTGGCCTCCCAAAGTGCCGGGATTACAGGCTTGAGCCACCGCGCCCGGCCTAGAGTAGAATTATTAAAGAGAGTGAGAGGAAGTGATTCTCTGTTGTTTGCACTTCCTTGTGTGATAATTGCTAAGATTCTTCTACCCAAGCTGGATTATTTCAGAGAGCTGTAGTTGAAGGTCTCATAGTCTCAGAAATAACATTCTAACAGGACAACAAAAACAAATTGTCCTAAGTCAGATATTTGGAGCTGGTTTAGGAGAGACTCGGAAATTAGGCATAATGTGTCATCCTGGATTAGAAAAAAAATTCCTGTAAAGAGCATTACTCAGACGTTGGTGAAATTTGATGCGTATATGTATGCATCTGGATAATGGTATTATATCAGTGCTGAATTTTCTAAATATGGTATTTGTACTTTGGTTATTCATGAGAATGTTCTTGTTCTTAGGAGATACATGAAGTGTTTTAGGAGTAAGAATCAGAATATCTACTTTCTAATGGCTCTTTAATTATAAAATAATGATAATGGTAACAATATGTATGTTTAGATAGAAAATTTCAAAGGAAATGTGGCAAAATGTTAACCAATAATTTTTCTATAGACAGGGTGAACAAACTACAGCCCTGACACCAAATCCAACCTGTGATGTGTTTTTGTTCAGCTCCTAAACTAAGAACAGTTTTAACATTAAAAAAAAAAAAGAATGTGCAATATAGATTGTATGTGGCCCACAAAGCCTGAGATTTCTACTACTTGCCCTTTGGAGAAAAACTTTGCTCACTTCTGATCTAGAAGAAGGCATAACAAGGGTTCACTGTGCTGTGCCAACTTTGTCATATGTTTGACAGATTTGTGTAATGAAATGTAGAGAGGGATTTTTTTTTTTTTTTAATGCTGATTTAGGAGGCCAGAAAACTCTCCAGTTCAGGTTAGGACCATCCCAGAAACAACTGAATGAAAACACAGAGGAGTCAAGGTTAATGAACTCAAAGCAGGTGTTTTCTGTTATGCTTCTTGATGTGTGGGAAACATGAGCAGGTAGATGAGGAACGTTTGAATGTAGTCCAGAATTGAATCTTTTTGCTATAATTCTATTTCTGGGTCACTAATCTTCATATTTTGTGGTATCAGAGAAACCCATGCACACACTTTTCTGTTGTTACATTTCCTCTCATCCGCACTCCATGACAGGATGAAATGTGCAGTGTTTGTTTATAGACTATCTAAAGGAAGGACCCTGTGGTCAAATTTTTTTAGGTGGCTGAAAATAACTCTTTAACACACTTCTAAATTTTAATTAATTGGCAGTTAGGGATCACCTCAAATTAAAAAATACTCAAATTGAGTCAGCCAGCATGGCTGTTTCATCAGGCAAGCTAATTAAGGGCTGGTATCATAGTGAGTATTTGAAACTAAACCAGAGCGTCAGATGTCTGAAAGGATCACTGTCTCTAGATTACCAGGAAGATAAACATAATCTTTTAGTTTCCAATACCTTAAATAGAACCAATGTGATGTCAGTAGATGGGTCACACAATAAGAAATATAAAAGCCAAAGAGAACACTGGCTTGGGAACCAGGTAGCTTGCTAACAAATATGGTAGACAATGTATGGTCCCAGCGAAATCATTTATTTACTTTCTTAACAAAGTAGGTTTTTGTTCCTTTATTGAAATGGGATGTAATATTTACCTGTTGTTTCCTAGTGTAAGATTTTACTAATCTGTTTTCTCTTAGCAGGTTTGCAAGTTTTGTATTTTCAGTGATTACAGTAAATTGTTCGGTGGTGTTCACATTAGTCTCATAAGACCATTTATATATAATTAATTGATATAGTGATTTCAGATCATTCTTATGAATTTATTAAAATAGATCCCAAATGAATCTTCACAGACAATTTCCTAGTTTGAAACAAAATTATTTATTGTATGTATTTTCTTTTTCCCACTCTCTCTGACTATTTCTGTTCCCGTTTTTTTCTCAACAGTATCTAATTTGTCTTTTAGGACTACAACTTATTTTGTTTTTGCTCTTTTTCTCTGTGGAGGTGAGAATCGATGATGTGTAGTATTGTGTTCTTTAGTTACTTACAGTTCATTTGGTTCTGTTCTACACAGTGTTTTATTATGTAAACAAACACTTTTTTTTTTTTTTTTTTTTTTGAGACGGAGTCTGCTCTGTCAGCCTAGGCTGGAGGCAGTGGCGCCATCTCGGGTTTTACCGCAGCTCCGCTTCGGGTTCACGCATTCCCTCCTGCCTCAGCCTCCCGAAAGAAGCTGGGACTATATAGCTACTTCAAATACGTACTTCCCACTAATTTTTGTTTTTTTTTTAGTGAGAGACGGGTTTCATTTGTATAGCTTTGTGATGGTCTCTGACCTCCTGGACTCCTTTGCTGATCTCACTTCAATGAGCCTCCCAAAGTGCTGGGATTACAGGCTTGAGCCACCACGCCCGGCCATAAACAAACACTTTTGCAAGCTTTCCTACTGTTACCTTACTCTCTACTAGAAGAACATCCCATCTTTTTTACAAGTTCATTTGTTAATATTCTATCATGTCAAGTAAAATGTAGAAAGTATTTACCCCTTTCCATATTCTTTATGCTATTCTTGTCATATGTATTGTATCTGCATATATTATAAACATATAATACAATGCCATAATTTTTGTTTTAGATAATTTTTTGCTTTCTAAATGCAAAAGAATGAAATTGGATTGCTACCTCATACTATATATAAAAATTAACCCAGGCCAGGCATGATGGCTCATGCCTGTAATCCCAACACTTTGGGAGGCCAAAGCGGGCAGATCACCCAAGATTAGGAGTTCGAGACCAGTCTGGCCAACATGGGGAAACCCTGTCTTTACTAAAAATAAAAAAAATTAGCCGGGCATGGAGGCATGTGCTTGTAATCCCAGCCACTCGGGGGGCTGAGGCAAGAGAATCACTTGAACCTGGGAGGCAGAGGTTGCAGTGAGCCGAGATCATGCCACCGCACTCCAGCCTGGGTATCAGAGCAAGCCTCCATCTAAAAAAAAAAAAAAAAAAAATTTAAAATAGATGAGAGACATAAATTTAACAGTTAAAACTATAATACTCTTAGAAGAAAATGTAGGGATAAATCTGTATAACATTTGTTTTGGCAAAGCCTTCTTAGATGGGACACTAAAAGTATGGACAACAACAGGATAAATTGGACTTCATCAAGATTAAAAACTTTCCTGCTTCAAAACAGTGAAAAGATAACAGGAGAAAATATTTGCAAATGATATATCTGACAAAGGACTTGGGTCTTGAATATATGAAGAACTCTTACAAGTCAATAATAAAAAGACACTCAATTTTAAAAATAGGCAAAGGACCTTGAGTCAAGATTTCTCCAAAGAAAATATACAGATGGCCAAGAAGCATATGAAAAGATCCTCAACCTCATTAGTCATGAATTTTGACATTATGCTAAATGAAAGAAGTCAATTACAAAAGACCACATATATGATTACATTTATATGAAATGTCTAGAATGGCCAAATCTCTAGGGACAGAAAGTAAATTATTGCTTAGGTCTGGGAGGTAGGTAAGGAGACAGGAGACTGATAGCTAAAGAATTTATGGGCCGGATGCGGTGGCTCATGCCTGTAATCCCAGCACTTTGGGAGGCCGAGGCTGGCAGATCACGCGGTCAGGAGATCAAGACCATCCTGGCTAACACAGTGAAACCCTGTCTCTACTTTAAAAAAAAAAAAAAAAAAAATTAGCTGGGCATGGTGGCATGCACTTGTAGTCCCAGCTCATCAGGAGGCTGAGACAGGAGAATTGCTTGAACCCGAGATGGGGAGGTTGCAGTGACCTGAGATAGTGCTACTGCACTCCAGCCTGGGTGACAGAGCAGGACTGTCTCAAAAAAAAAAAAAAAGAGTTTATGGAGGCTGGGCATGGTTGTTCACACCTGTAATCCTAGCACTTTGGGAGGCCAAGGCGGGAGGATCGCTTGAGCCCAGGAGTTGAAGACCAGTCTGGGCAACATGGCAAAACCTTATCTCTACCAAAAACTATCAAAATTAGCCAGGTGCAGTGGCACATACCTGTAGTCCCAGCTACTCAGGAGGCTGAGGTAAGAGGATCGCTTGAACCCACAAGGTTGAGGTTGTAGTGAGCTATGATCGCACCACTGCACTCCAGCCTGGGTGACAGAGCAGGACCTTATCCCAAAATTAATAATAATAATAATAATAATAAAGAGTTTATGGGTTTTTCTTTTTTTTCTTCTTTTAAATAGAGAAAAAGATTTTTGTTGTAAAATATATATATAATGTAAAATTTGTCTTTAACTGTTTTAGGATTTCTTTATGAGGAGATAAAAAAATGTTCTGCAGGCCAGGCGCAGTGGCTGACGCCTATAATCCCAGCACTTTGGGAGGCCGAGGCGGGCGGATCACAAGATCAGGAGATCGAGACCATCCTGGCTAACACGGTGAAACCCCGTCTCTACTTAAAAAAAACACAAAAAATTAGCCAGGCATGGTGGCGGGCGCCTGTAGTCCCAGCTACTTGAGGGGCTGAGACAGGAGAATGGTGTGAACCCGGGAGGCGGAGCTTGCAGTGAGCTGAGATCACGCCTCTGCACTCCAGCCTGGGCGACTGAGCGAGACTCCATCTCAAAAAAAAAAAAAGTTCTGCAATTGACCGTTCTAATGGTTGCACGTATCTGTGAATGTACTAAAGACCATTGAATCGTGTACATTAAAATGGGTAAATTGTATGGTATATGAATTATTTCTCAATAAAGCTGTTATATGACCTTTTAGTCCTATTAATCACAATCGGGGGCTCACAGATAGGTGAGTAGAGAACATTTTGGAAAAAGAACTTTATACCTGACGAGACTTATGTGGATAGATCTACTTCATTCTTTACAGTGAGTGGTACAGGTTTCCATTAACCAATCCACCGGCAGTTGAAATTAAAATGTCCTTAGTTCTTCACTGTACTCACGTAGCAGAATACAGATAATAAGCTCTGTCTTTTTTTTTTTTTTTTTTTTTTTTTTGCGACGGAGTCTCCCTCTGTTGCTCAGGCTGGAGTGCAGTAGCTCAATCTCAGCTCACTGCAACCTCCGCCTTCTGGGTTCAAGCGATTCTTGTGCCTCAACCTCCCGAGTAGCTGAGACGACAGACATGTGCCACCATGCCCAGCTAATTTTTGTGTTTTTAATAGAGACGGGGTTTCACCAAGTTGGCCAGGCTGGTCTCAAACTCCTGACTTCAAGTGATCCACCCACCTCGGCCTCCCATAGTGCTGGGATTATAGGCTTGAGTCACCGCGCCTGGTCTTAGTTAAAAAATTTTTTTTTTTTTTGAGATGGACTTTTGCTCTGTTGCCAGGCTGGATTGCAGTGACTGGAGTGCAATGGCATGATCTCGGCTCACTGCAACTTCTGCCTTCTGTGTTCAAGCGATTCTCCTGCCTCAGCCTCCTGAGTGGGATTACAGATGCACGCCACCACACCCGGCTAAGTTTTGTATTTTTAGTAGAGATGGGGTTTCACCATGTTGGTCAGTCTGGTCTCAACTCCTGACCTCGTGATCCGCGCGTCTCGGCCTCCCAGAGTGCTGGGATTACAGGCGTGAGTCATTGCGCCTGGCCCTTATTTAATTTTTTAAAGCAACCTTTATTGAGGTATAATTTTACAGGTGCTATCCTTTTAAAAAAAATTTTTTTTTGAAGTATAATTTACATACCATAAGTCTACCAGTTTTAAGTGTACATTTCAATTATTTTTGGTAGATATAAGTTTGGTAGCCATCACTACATTCCACTTTTAGAACATTTTGTCTTTGGGAATTCATTAGAGCCTGAATTGAAAACGAGTTCTTGCACAGATGGTTTGAGATGGTTTCTAACCCTTTTACTAAACTCATTTTAAATATTTCACAGCTATTGCCTTATACTTTCTTAATATTTATTATAATTTTTTTGCATATAGTGAGAGTTTGGCTCTTTTTTAAGAGTTAACTGTCATGTTTCTGTGCCTTTTTTTTTTTTTTTTCCTTCAGAATTTCCACAACAGTATTAAATAATCATCATGGCAGCACTTTAAGGAGTCTGGTCTTGATCCTGATTAGCAGTTGTTTTCAATAGACATGATATGTTGAAAAATTACCTTGCTAATTTTGTTTTTCTAAGAGTTTGGCCTTCTCTACAATTGAATACATTTAGCATTAGGCCTATCTCACATTTTCAGCTTTTATTGAGAGTTTATATATGTTTTTCCCCTTGACTTTTAAAAGATGTGGTGAATTATGAAATGTTTTTCTAGTTTCAAAATTTTCTGCATTCCTGTGATAGTAATTTGTTTTGTTTTGTTTTTTTGAGACAGAGTTGCTGTCTAGGCTGCAGTGCAGTGGCACAATCACGGCTCACTGCAGTCTCCGCCTGCCAGTTTCAAGTGATTCTCTTGTCTCAGCTTCCCGAGTAGCTGGGATTACAGGTGTGCGCCACCACACCTGGCTGATTTTTATATTTTTAGTAGAGATGGGTTTCCATCATGGGTTTTTACCAGGCTGATCTCACTCCTGACCTGAGGTGATCCACCCACTTCACCCTCCCAAAGTGCTGGGATTACAGGTGTGAGCCACCACGCGCAGCCTGTAATAGTATATTTTATCCAAAGGAAAAATCTTTTAATGCCTTGTAAAATTTGGTTTGCTAATTTTAGAGTTTTCCCATCTATATTTACAAATGAAATTGTTGGTACCTAACTTTCAATTTTGTACTCTTTGTGAGGTTTTAGTTATAGGGTTAAACTGCCTTTGTAAAATTAATGGGATACCTTTTGTATTTTTCTCTTATATATTCTGGAAAGTTCCTTTGGTAGAACTGTTTTTCACTGAAGACTATGTTAAAGGTCATTCATTGGTGTTCTTTCCAATCTGCCATCATTGTTTTACTCATGTTATTGTCGTTAGGTCTGTTTTAGTAATTTGTTCTTTTCTAAAAAGTTGTCTGTTTCATTGAGATTTCAAACTTTATTAGCATAGACTTTTATACACTTGCATTGTATTGTCTGTTTATAGTACTACTCAAATTTCTGTATTTTTCTTCTCAATTAGATTACTCAAAGGCTTATTTTTTTTTTTTTTTTGAGACGGAGTCTCGCTCTGTCGCCCAGGCTGGAGTGCAGTGGCCGGATCTCAGCTCACTGCAAGCTCCGCCTCCCGGGTTTATGCCATTCTCCTGCCTCAGCCTCCCGAGTAGCTGGGACTACAGGCGCCCGCCACCTCACCTGGCTAATTTTTTGTATTTTTTAGTAGAGACAGAGTTTCACCATGTTAGCCAGGATGGTCTCGATCTCCTGACCTCGTGATCCGCCCATCTCGGCCTCCCAAAGTGCTGGGATTACAGGCTTGAGCCACCGCGCCCGGCCTCAAAGGCTTATTTTCTTATTTTTTTACTTTGCTTTATTTTCTTTCTAAAGTACTAGCTCTAGGATAATTTTATAAGTATTGCAGTATAGTGTTATTTTACAAATTTTCTTTAAAAGCGGTTTTGATGTCCTTTTTGACATGGTAGTTTACAAATGCTTTTATATTCACAAAGAAATAGTTGCCTAGATTTCACCTGTTAATTTTTATAATGTTTCTTTCTTTGTTCTTCTTTAGGCACGAGATGTGCGTACCAATGAAGTGGTGGCCATCAAGAAAATGTCTTATAGTGGAAAGCAGTCTACTGAGGTAGGTTAAATGTGTACATTCTTGTTTTTTCTTATATTTATCTCAGAATAAATACATACATTCTTTTTTTTAATTTCTTTTTGAGATGGAGTCTCGCTCTGTAACCCAGGCTGGAGTGCAGTGGTGCAATCTCAGCTCACTGCAAGCTCCACCTTCCGAGTTCACGCCATTCTCTTGCCTCAGCCTCCCGAGTAGCTGGGACTACAGGCGCCCGCCGCCACGCCTGGCTAATTTTTTGTATTTTTAGTGTAGTCAGGGTTTCACCGAGTTAGCCAGAATGGTCTTGATCTCCTGACTTCATGATCCACCCACCTTGGCCTCCCAAAGTGTTGGGATTACAGGCGTGAGCCACCGCACCCGGCCAATATATACATTCTTATTGATATGTTAGAGGAAGACATAATTTTTAATTGGGAAGGAAGGGTGGGAATTTTTTAAGTGTTAATAGGTGAAGTATGCAAATCTTAAGTGTACATCTCAATGAATTTCTTTTTCCCAAACTGATGTACCCATTTAACTCTAATAGTGCTGAGAGCCATAAACAGAGCATTATTGCTATCTCCAAAGTCCCCCTACTTGTGCCTTCTGCTTTTAATTTTTTTTTTTTTTTTTTTTTTTGAGATAGAGTCTCGCTCTGTCACCTAAGCTGAAATGCAGTGGCATAGTCTTGGCTCACTGTAACCTTCACCGCCTCTCAGGTTCGAGCAATTCTCCTGGGATTACAGGTGTGTGCCACCACACCTGGCTAATTTTTGTATTTTTAGTAGACACAGTGTATCTCCATGTTGGCCAGGCTGGTCTCAAACTCCTGACTTCAGGTGATCCACCTGCCTTGGCCTCCCAAAATGCTGGGATTACAGGTGTGAAACTGTGCTCAGCCTGCTTTCAGTTTTTTTTTGGTTTTTTTTTAAAGAGATGGAGTCTCGCTGTGCTGCCCAGGCTGGAGTGCAGTGGTGCAATCTCAGCTCACTGCACCCTCTGCCACCCGGGTTCTAGCAATTCTGCCTCAGACTCCCGAGTAGCTGGGACTACAGGCACATGCTGCCACGCCCGGCTAATTTTTTATATTTTAGTAGAGACAGGGTTTCACCATGTTGGCCAGACTGGTCTCAAACTCCTGACCTCAGGCAATCTGCCTGCTCCCAGCCTTAATTTTTTAAACTGTTGTTTTAAATATTATTCTCTGTTTATCTTGGAAGGATTATCAGTTTCTAAAAATTAAAGTAGAATAAGATGTACTTGACAATAAATTATATTGGATATGACCTTTTTTTTTAATATATTTTTTGAGACGTAGCATCTCTGTGTCCCCCAGGCTGGAGTGCAGTGGTGCCTTCTTGGCTCACTGTAACCTCCACCTCCCAGGTTCAAGTAATTCTCCTGCCTCAGCCTGGATTACAGGCACCTGCCACCATGCCTGGCAAATTTTTTGTATCTTTAGTAGAAGTAGGGTTTCATCATGTTGGCCAGGCTGGTCTTGAACTTCTGACCTCAAGCGATCCACCTGCCTTGGCCTCCCAAAATGCTGGGAGCCACCACACCTGGCCTATGATCTTTAAAATTGTTTAAACATTGTTTAATGCCTGTTTTAAACAAACTTTAATCAACATGAATCTATATCTAGTCTGAGAAACAAGCAATGTATAAAAAATGAAACAATGCTACATTGAATGTACTTTAGTTCACTAATACTCTAATTAGTTCTCTTCAGATTATATTCTACCTAATTTCATAAATTTATGAAATGTAGTCTGCTTTTAAAAATCTACAATTCTGCCTGGCACTGTGGCTCACACCTGTAATCCCAGCACTTTGGGAGGCCGAGGTGGGTGGATCATTTTGAGCCCAGGATTTGAGACCACCCTGGGGAACATAGCGAGACCCCCCATCTCAATCAAAAAATGAAATATTTATAAATGAAAAAAGAAAAACTCTAGAATTCTCTTTAATCTTAAAATTTTTTAAAATTATTTTTAATTGTGGTAAAACACAATGGGCCATAAAATTGCTACCAACTATTTTCATACGGAGTCTCAGCTTCTGTCACTTCAGGTTGGAGTGCAGTAACGGATCTCAGCTCACTGCAAGCTCCGGCCCGGTTTACGCCATTCTCCCTGCTCCCCAGCCTCCCAGTAGCTGGGACTACAGGCCTCGCCACCTCAGCCTGGCTAATTTTTTTGTATTTTTTAGTAGAGACGGGTTTCACCATGTTAGCCAGGATGGCTCTCGACCTCCTGACCCGTGATCCGCTTCCATCTCGGCCTCCCAAAGTGCTGGGATTACAGGCTTGAGCCACCGCCTCGCCCATTTTAACTATTTTCAATTCCACATTTCAGTGGAATTAAGTACATTCACATTGTTGTGCAACCAACCATTATCGCCATGCATCTCTAGAATTCTTTTTATCTTGCAGCATTAAAACTCTGTAGTCATTAAACGGTAATTCCCCAGCCTCTTGCAACCACCAGTCTACTTTCTGTCTCCATAAATTTGACTAGGTACTTAATATTAAGTGGAATCATTTGGGATTTGTCTGTTTGTGGCTAGCTTGTATCACGTAACCTAATATCCCAAAAGTTCATCCATGTTGTAGTGTATGTCAGAATTTCCTTCCTTTTTAAGTCTGAAAAATATTCCATTGTGTATATGTATGTATATATATATATATGTGTGTGTGTGTGTGTGTGTGTGTATATACACATGTATCTGTATCTATCTGTCTGTTTCGGAGTCTGATTAGTCATACCTAGAACAAAAATTTTCATTTACCACATCATCTTTTAATATCTAATGTTGGCATCCTTCATGAAAATCTTTTTATGTTGAGGAATACATTTTTTTGAGTTTGCCTTCCAGAGTATTCAAATTTGAAACTTAAAGACCATGGAACAGATTTTCTGGATTTAGCATTTTATAATGTATCTTACACATTTTACACAAAACACTGTGAAACTATTTTTTTTTTTTTTTTTTTAAGATGGAGTCTTGCTCTGTCGCCCAGGCTGGAGTGCAGTGGCATAATCTTGGCTCACTGCAAGCTCCGCCTCCCGGGTTCATGCCATTCTCCTGCCTCAGCATCCCATCCCGAGTAGCTGGGACTACAGGCACCCGCCACCATGCCCAGCTAATTTTTTGTATTTTTAGTAGAGACGGGGTTTCACCGTGTTAGCTAGGATGGTCTTGATCTCCTGACCTCGTGATCCGCCCGCCTCGGCCTCTCAAAGTGCTGGGATTACAGGCGTGAGCCACCGCACCTGGCCCACTGTGAGCATATTTTGCTGTGTTCTGTTAAGGCCTTGTGAAATAACATAGGAGGTATATGATCTTAAATCTAGTATACAACATCTCTTTAAGTATTCTATTTATATTGCTTTCCTTGCCATTAAGAATATAGCCCAAATCAATGATAAAACTTTAAAAAATTAAAAAGAGCAAAAACAGATTTCTAGTCCTCCTCTCACACCTACTAAATCTGTAGAATTTCTGGGTATGGACCAAAGGATCTGTATTTTTAGAGTTCTCGGGTTGCTTCTTAAGAGTAACTGTGTTTAGGATGTGGCCTGAGTAGTTAAGGTTGTCATGAAGTAGCTTAAGACCAAAGGTTTATCTGTATTTCCTGATAGGTATTAGTAAACTATGTAGGAAAAGATTTTTGTACTGCTTGGTTTTTTTCTGTGAACTTTTCTATATAATAGCTAATTATTCACTAGCATTTTAGAGTCTGCATTTAGGAACTTGAATCTCAGAGGAATTAGTTCATTTGAGTTAAAAACAAAAACAAACTCTAACATTTGGTAATAAAAATAAGCCAAAAACAGAACAGGTGAACTTCATGGTATATAAATTATGTATCAATAAAACTGTGTGAAAAAAAGAAAGGTTGAACTTTTGAAGAAAAATCAGTGAATATGGTATATAGTTATCAACATGATTGGTGTATGATTGTAAAATTTTAATAAGTCATTAATGATAAATTTTATCAAACTCAAATTTGTCTTACCTACCTTTAGTGAAATAATTTTGTAAATTATGTAATTGAGTTGTAAACTATAAGCATGCCTTGGAGATATTGTGGGTTTTGTTCTCAACCACTACGATAAAGCAAATATCATAAAGCAAGTCACATGAACTTTTTGGTGCCTAGTGCATATGAAAATTATGTCTAGGCCTGGTGCAGTAGCTCACGCCTGTAATCCCAGTACTTTGGAAGGCCAAGGCAGGCGGATCACTTGAGGTCAGGAGTTTAAGACCAGCCTGGCCAACATGGTGGAAAATCCTGTCTCTACTAAAATACAAAAATTAGCCAGGCGTGGTTGCATGTGCCTGTAATTCCGAGGTACTTGGGAGGCTGAGGCAGGAGAATCACTTGAACCCAGGAGGCAGAGGCACGAGAATCACTTGAAGCCAGGAGGCGAAGGCTGTAGTGAGTCAAGATTGTGCCGCTGCACTCCAGCCTGGACAGCAACATGAGACTCCATCTAAATATATATATATATATATATATCTCCATGCTATACTGTAGTCCATTAAGTGTGCAGTAACATTTTGTCTAAAAAAGACAATGTACATACCTTAATTTTAAAATATTTTCTTTCTTTTTTTTTGAGATGGAGTCTCACTCTGTCACCAGGCTGGAGTGCAGTGGTGCAGTCTCAGCTCACTGCAACCTCCGCCTCCCGGGTTCAAGTGATTCTCCTGCCTCAGCTTCCCGAGTAGCTGGGACTACAGATGCCTGCCACCACACCCGGCCTAAAATATTTTATTTCTAAAAAGATGCTAATGATCATTTGAGCCTTCAGCATGTCATAGTATTTTTGCTGCTCGAGGATCTTCTATGTTGATGGCTTCTGACTGATCAGGGTAGTGGTTGCTGAAGGTTAAGGTGGTTGTGGCAATTTCTTAAAATCTGATAACAGTGAAGTTTGCCCCATCAGTTTTCTCTTTCACAAAATATTTCTCTGTAGAATGCAATGATGTTTGACAGCATTTTACCACAATAAAACTTTCAAAATTGGAATCAATCCTCTGTAACTCTATTACTGCTTTATCAACTAAGTTTATGTAATATTCAGAAATTACTTTCTTTGCCCATCTATTACAAGCAGTTTCTCATCCATTCAAGTTTTATCATGAAATTGCAGGAGTTTAGTCACATCTTCAGGCTCCATGTGCAATTCCAGTTTTCCTGCCGTTTCCACCACATCTGCAATTACTTCCTTCACTGAAATCTTGAACCCCTCAAAGTCGTTCATGAGGGTTGGAATGCACTTATTCCAGACTCCTGATAATGTTGGTAATTTGCACTCCCATCAGTCAGAAATGTTCTTAATGGCATCTATAATGAATTATTTCCAGAAGGTACTCAGTTTACTTTGCCACTGTCCATCAGACAAATTGCTGTCTACGGCAGCTATAGCCTTTTTGTTTTGTTTTGTTTTTTTGTTTTTTTGTTTTGAGATGGAGTTCACTCTTGTCGCCCGGGTTGGAGTGCAATGGCATGATCTCGGCTCACTGCAATCTCCGCCTCCGGTTCAAGCGATTTTCCTGCCTCAGCCTCTCGAGTAACTGAGATTATAGGCCTGCGTCCCCATGCCTGACTGATTTTTGTATTATTAGTAGAGACAGGGTTTTGCTGTGTTGGCTAGGCTGGTCTCGAACTCCTGACCTCAGGTGATCCACTTGCCTTGGCCTCCCAAAGTGTTGGGATTAAGGCGTGAACCACCATGCCCGGCTGCTACAGCCTTTCTTTTCTTTTCTTTTTTTCTTTTTTTTTTTTTTTTGAGATGGAGTTTCGCTCTTGTTGCCCAATGGCCTGGTCTCGGCTCACCACAACCTCCGCCCCCTGGATTCAAGCGATTCTCCTGCCTCAGCCTCCCAAGTAGCTGGGATTACAGTCATATACCACCACGCCCGGCTCATTTTGTATTTTTTTAGTAGAGACTGGGTTTCTCCATGTCGGTCAGGCTTGTCCTGAACTCCCGACCTCAGGTGATTCGCCTGCCTTGGCCTCCCAAAGTGCTGGGATTACAGGAGTGAGCCACCGTGCCCAGCCAGCCTTTCTTAAATAATAAGGCTTGGAACTCGAAATTATTCCTTGATCCGTGGGCTACAGAATGGATGGTGTATTCACGGGAATGAAAACAACATAAATCTCCTTTTATGTCTCTATCAGAGTTATTGGGTGGCTAGGTGCACTGGCGAAGACCAGTAATATTTTGAAAGGAATCTTTCTGAGCAGTAAATCTTAACAGTGGCCTTAAAATATTCACTAAACCATGCTTAAACAAAAGTACTGTCATCTAAAGGCTTTGTTGTTTCATTGAACAAGCACAAGCAGAGTAGAATTTTTGGAATAGTAAATGTGCATTGACTTCAGCTTAAAATCACAAGCTGCGTTAGCCCCTAACAAGAGAGTCAGCCTGTCCTTTGAAACTTTGAAACCAGGCATTTCATAGTTGCTCTGTAGCCATGAAAGTCCTAGATAGTATCTTCTTCCAACATAAGGCTATTTCGTCTACACTGAAGATCTCTTGGCTGGGCATGGTGGCTCACACCTGTAATCCCAGCACTTTGGGAGGCTGAAGTAGGTGGATCACTTGAGGCCAGGAGTTCGAGACCAGCTTGGCCAACATGGTGAAACCGCGTTTCTACTGAAAATAGAAAAATTAGCCAGGTATGGTAGTCCACATGCCTGTAGTCCCAGCTACTAGGGAGGCTGAGGCAGAAGGAATGCTTGAACCCAGGAGGCACAAGTTGCAGTGAGCCAAGATCATGCCACTGCACTCCAGTGTGGGTGACAGTAAGACTCTCAAAAAAAAAAAAAAAGAAAGAAAATCTGTTGTGTAATGTAGCTACCTTCCTCAATGACACATTGGCTAGATCTTCTGGATAACTTGCATGTAGCTTCTACATCAGTACTTGCTGCTTCACCTTGCACTTTTCTTTTCTTTTTTTTTTTTTTTTTTTTTTGAGACAGTCTCTCTCTATCACCCAGGCTAGAGTGCGGTGGCACTATCTTGGCTTACTGCAGCCTCCACCTTCTGGGTTCAAACAATTCTGCTTCCTTTGCCTTTCCTCCCTAGTAACTAGGACTACAGGCACGCACCAACACAGTCAGCTAATTTTTGTATGTTTAGTGGAGATGGAGTTTCACCGTGTTGGCCAGGCTGGTCTTGAACTCCTGACCTCAAGTGATCTGTCCGCCTTGGCCTCCCAAAGTGCTGAGATTGATTATAGGAGTGAGCCACCATGCCGGCCTACCTTGCACTTTTATTTTATGGAGATGATTTCTTTCCTTACACCTGATGAAGCAACCTCTGTTAGTTTCCAACTTTTCTTCTTCAGCTTCCTCACCTCTTTCAGCCTTTGTAGAGGTAAAGAGAGTTAGGGCCATCCTCTAGATTAGACTTTGTTTTACAGGAATGTTGTGGCTGATTTGATTTTCTATCCAGGCCATTAAAGCTTTCTTCATATCAACAATAAACTTGTTTTGCCTTCTTATCATTCATATATCCACTGGAGTAGCACTTTAAATTGTCTTCGATAACTTTTTCTTTGCATTTACAACTTGGCTAACTATTTGGCGCAAAAGGCCTAGCTTCAAATCCTGTCTCAGCTTTTGACATGCCTTTCTCACTAAGCTTAATCACTTGTAACTTTTGAATTAAAGTGACAGATGTGTGAGTATTCCGTTCACTTGAACACTTAGGGGTCACTATGGGGTTATTAATGGCCTAATTTCAACTTTACTGTGTCTCAGAGAATAAGGAGGCCCAAGGAAAGGGAGACAGACAGGGTAATGGCTGGCTGGTGGAGCTGTCAGAATACATTTATTGATTAAATTCACTGTCTTATATGGGCACAGTTCATGGCTCCCCAAAACGATTACAATAGTAACATCAACAATTACTGATCACAGATCACCATAACAGATATAATAATAATGATGAAAAAGTTTGAAATATTGTGAGTTACCAAAAGGTGACATAAAGGCATCAAGTGAGCATATGCTATTGGAAAAATGGTGCTGGTGGACTTGCTTTGACACAGGATTGCTACAACCCTTCAATTTGTTTAAAAAAAAAAAGTAATATCTGTGAAGTACAAAGCGAAGCGCCGTAAATTGAGATAGGCCTGTATATGAATATTACTTATATTTTATTTTTGAGATGGAGTCTCGCTCTGTCACCAGGCTGGAGTGCAGTGGCTCGATCTCAGCTCAGTGCAGCCGCCACCTCCTGGGTTCAAGCAATTCTCCTGCCCAGCCTGCCGAGCAGCTGGGACTATAGGCGCGTGCCATCATGCCCAGCTAATTTTTGTATTTTTAGTAGAGACAGGGTTTCACCATATTGGCTAGGATAGTCTCGATCTCCTGACCTCGTGATCCGCCAGCCTCAGCCCCCCAAGGTGCTGGGATTACAGGTGTGAGCCAGTGTGCCCGGCTGAATATAATTTATTTAAACTTTTTAATTTTGACATTTTATCTAAAAATTACCACATTTTGAGAGGCCAAGACAAGTGAATCACTTGAGGTCAGGAGTTTGAGACCAGTCTGAGCAATATAGTGAAACCCCGTCTCTACAAAAAATAGAAAAATTAGATGAGCATGGTGGTGTGTGCCTGTAGACCCAAATACTTGGGAGGCTGAGGGAGGAGGATCATTTGAGCCCACGAGATGGAGGTTGCAGTGAGCTGAGATTGTGCCACTGCACTCCAGCCTGGGTGAAAGAGCGAGACCCTCCCAGTAAGTAAGTAAAACCAAGCAAACTTGCATGTTCTTCTTAACCCTTCTCAATTTAGTAATTACTTTTATTCTCATATAACTTTCTGAGGAAAAGCCCTGTTCATAATTCTTTACCTTTTTTCTCCCCACAGAAATGGCAGGATATTATTAAGGAAGTCAAGTTTCTACAAAGAATAAAACATCCCAACAGTATAGAATACAAAGGCTGTTATCTACGTGAACACACAGCATGGGTTGGTATTTGCTTTCCCCTTGTTGCAATTTTAGCTGATTTTGGTTTATAATAAATTAATTCAGAATGTCTCATATGGGTTGTGTAAACACATGCAACATCACCTGAAATGTTAGTTCATACTGAAAGAAAACAAATAATATTTCCTAGAACTTGTAGGCAATAAGAGATGATAGAATTTTTGCAGGTCTTACTGCAGAGATTTTTCAGAATTCTGTTGACCTTTTTGTGTATAATAAAATGTCCTCTGAGAGTTTTAGTAGTACCATTCAAACGTTGTGAAAACAATCATGTTACTTGAGATTGAAAGTTAGCATATATTTTCTTGACATAAATGTACTTTAATGCATTTAACCAGAAAGATCTTGGTGAAATTTGGGTGAATCCTGGTGAAGTTAGAACTGATCATGATTCCTTGGCCGAATAATATAATACTAAAGATAGAGAATTGTTGCCCTTTATTATAAGAAGTAGAAATTAATTTTGTCCTTTTGTTACCAGGAATGGCCCCTTATTTTGAATAATTAGTAAGCCACAGCTAAGTATCATTTTAGTATACTTACTGTAGATTTAGATTTGTAGTGTTTGGTGCATTTTTATCCAGTTTGTTTTGGTGGTGGTAGTGATGACTTGTAAAATTGAGGCTATGATTAACGAAAAAGCAGTAATATTAGACGGGTAACCTCTCTGCCTCTCAGGGTTGTCCATCCATAAAATAAGGATACTAATAGGATCTACCTCATAAGGTCATTCTGAGGATCAAATTGGTTACTATATAAAAAATACCTGGCACATAGGAAGTGCTCTGTGTTTGCTTTCAAAGAAACAGCTGTGACCTAAGCTTTGTATATAGTTTTTCCTCAGTATCTGTGGGGAATTTGGTTCCAGGTCACCCACCCCCAGGATACCAAATCCCTTCTGTAAAATGGAGTATCTGCACATAACCTGTGCACATCCATCTATTAATTTTTTCAATCATCTGTAGATTAGTTATAATACCACAATGTGAATGCCATGTAAATAGTTGTTATGTTGTATTGGCTTTTTGTTTTATTTTTGTTGTTATGTTGTAATTTTTTTTAATTTTATTTATTTATTTTTGAGACAGAGTCTCTGTGTCGCCCAGGCTGAAGTGTAGTGGTGCAGTCTCGGCTCACTGCAAGCTCCGCCTCCCAGGCTCACGCCACTCTCCTGCCTCAGCCTCCCGAGTAGCTGGGACTGCAGGCACCCGCCACCATGCCCAACTAATTTTTTATATTTTTAGTAGAAACGGGGTTTCACCATGTGAGCCAAGGTGGTCTTGATCTCCTGACCTGGTGATCCGCCCACCTCGGCCTCCCAAAGTGCTGGGATTATAGGCGTGAGCCATCACGCTTGGCCAATTTTTTTATTTTTTCAATTATTTTTGATACATAGTTGGTTGAATCTACAAATCTAGAACCCACAGATGTGAAGGGCTGACTATATGTATAATTCTAGAGAACACAGTTTTCTGTCTTCTAACAATGATGAGTATTGTTACTATAGATTTGTAGTAATGGAATATGTGTATTTCTTCATAATTTTAATTAGTAATTATATATCAAATGCACAGCTTATAGAAGTTATTATATGTTGGCATTATTAAAAGATTAATGTATCATTGGCTTGACTGCATTTAACAAATCACTGAATACGTGAGTATTTTTTATTAAAAAATTTTAAAAATAATATTTTTCTGAGAAATATCTATATAACTATTTTTTTTTTAAGGTAAATGGTGACTAGAATTTTACTTCAAACTATCTTCTTGATCTACTGGGTGAACTTATTTTATCTTAAATAGAATCTTTATAATAATATATTTTAATGCTTTTATAATTTTTCCATGTAGCTTGTAATGGAATATTGTTTAGGATCTGCTTCGGATTTACTAGAAGGTAAGTTTCCTTTGATGATGATTATTATTATTTTTTCTTTCCTTTTTTTTTCTTTTTTTTTTTTTTGAGAAGGAGTTTCACTCTTGTTACCCAGGCTGGAGTGCAGTGGCACTCTTGGCTCACCGCAACCTCCGCCTTCCGGGTTCAAGCGATTCTCCTGCCTCAGCCTCCCCAGCAGCTGGATTACAGGCATGTGTCACCATGCTCGGCTAATTTTGTATTTTCAGTAGAGATGGGGTTTCTCCATGTTGGTCAGCCTGGTTTCAAACTCCTGACCTCAGGTGATCCGCCCACCTCGGCCTCCCAAAGTGCTGGGATTACAGGCGTGAGCCACTGCGCCCGGCCTCCTTTGATTATTTTTTAAAAAGTATTCACAGAATAAAATGATAATTTAGTTAGACATTATTTAAATGATATTAATACCAAATAATGTAAAACTTTCCAGAAAGAGCAGAACTCTTAGTCTTCAAATTCTCAGCATGGTATATGCTGTCCTTATTAAATATTATATGTTATACAGTAGCTTAAAATAGTCATGTTTTCTCTCATTGTGACTTTACAAGTGTTTTTCTGAATTCTCTGTTATCCTGCTCCTCCTGTTCAAAACAAAGATAAGTGAGAATAAAGAGAGAGAACTCTGCTGCTATTGTTTTTACATCACCAAATAATTATTCAGTATCATTAGCTAAGAGAAGAATTGGCTATGAACTGTGCTTTGACAACTGGCACAACTGCGTACAAGTTACAAAGTTTAATAATCTTTATCATCTTGGAAAATAAATCTCTTCTTGCTAAGTATCAGTTTTTTAAAATTGCCCCATGTATTAGATATTTTTTTTTAACAAAAATGTTCTGTGTATTAATTATTTTCAAATAAATTTTAAGTTCACAAAAAGCCATTACAAGAAGTGGAAATAGCAGCAATTACACATGGTGCTCTCCAGGGATTAGCCTACTTACATTCTCATACTATGATTCATAGGTAAGTGCTTTGGAAATTATCATATATTGATAAGTAAATGGCTTGTTGCATATTACCAACTTTAGAATTTATTAACCCTAAAGTTTTTATTGGTTAAAGCCAAATAAAATAATATAAACTAATTTTTTTTAGACTTTTCATATCCTAAAATGAACATAGTGGTATACTTGATCTCTCTAGGATTTTTTTTTTTTTTTTTTTTTGAGACGGAGTCTCGGTCTGTCACCCAGTCTGGAGCGCAATGGCACAATCTCGGCTCACTGCAACCTCCGCCTCCCGGGTTCACACTATTATCCTGCCTCAGCCTCCCCAGTAGCTGGGACTACAGGCTCCTGCCCCCACGCCCAGCTAATTTTTGTATTTTTAGTAGAAATGGGGTTTCACCGTGTTAGCCAGGATGGTCTTGATTTCCTGACCTCGTGATCCACCCGCCTCGGCCTCCCGAAGTGCTGGGATTACAGGCGAGAGCCACCGCGCCCGACTCTCTAGGATAATTTTTATCTTTGCCTGTATGTGCTGCTTGACCTTGTAAAAGTATGTATACTTTTTAGATTAGTGGTAGAAACTTAGCGGTAGAATCATTTAATTTGCAATTGGATTGGGCATTAGAGAATCATAAAATTTTTCTCATTTTACAGGTAAAATCACTGATGTCTCAATTTGTGACTGTAATTTCCTAAGGGTTGCAAAGCTGAGTAGATTAGAGCTAGAACTAAATCTAGATCTTTTGTCTTCTTGGTAACTGATAATGACAGATTTATTCCATTGATTCCATGACATATGGACGAATAAAAGTTGCTTAAGGCCAGGCAAGGTGGCTCACACCTGTAATCCCAGCACTTTGAGAGGCCTAGACGGGTGGATCACTTGAGGTTGAGAGTTCTGAGACCCGCCTGGCCAATATGGTGAAACCTTGTCTCCACTGAAAATATGAAAATTAGCTGGGCTTTGTTGTGGGCATCTGTAATCCTAGCTACTTGTGAGGCTGAGGGAGGAGAATCGCTTGAGCCCGGAAGGTGGAGGTTGCAGTGAGCTGAGACTGTGCCACTGCACCCCAGCTTGGGTGACAGTGAAACTCTGTCTCAAAAAAAAAAAAAACAGAAGCTGCTTAAGACTCTTTATGCTTTTGAGCTGTGGTCCTTGATAATCCTTGATTATGGATAATAACTTTGAAGTTAAAACATTTTATAATAAATTTTTGGCACTGGTATTGGTTCTAGCTGTTGTAGAAGAAAGTTAGTATTTTCTTATACATGTATGAACGAGGCAGTACATATTAAACTATATAATAGAGTCATTGTGAGTTAATGGGTTATCATTTTTTAACATCAGGATAAGATCTGAGAGATACCCACAAGCTAGTAAATAAGTGAGTGCCATAGTTGGAATTTCAACCTAAGTTTTTCTCAAATTTAAGATACCTCTCCATTTAAAAAAAATCAAATGTAAGAAAAATAGATTCACTTCGTGTTATGCTCTAAAATATATAGTAAGAATTAAGGGCTTGGAAGTTCAGCACTTTAATTTCTATTTTAATTTTTGAACGATTAAGTATATATTTAATGCTAATTAGACAGTCTTATTATATAAATACCTGTTTTCTTAGTTTAATAGACCGTTGCTGTTTCAGAAAAGTAAATTTGGGATCATTGATACTACATTATCCATATATTTCAGTTTTTATTTTATATTTAGGAAAACTATGCTAAAGTTTGTAAATGATATGAATACATCTTTACGTATTTACTTATTTTGAATAAGTCTTTTTCAAAAAGTTTGGAGAATAAGGTTCTTTATTTTTTTTTGTTTTTATGTTAAGTATGGATACTCAGAAATCTTATGTATGATAAAGAGATTGTTTGCTAATTACAATGTATTTTTAAAAACCATTGTTTCTACCAATAAACAGAAACTAAAATATAAACCGTGTGCTCCAGTGAACTAATTTTCTTTTCTTTTTGCTGCTATTTGTCTTCTCTTTTAGAAAAGTATTACTATATGTTTATTTGAATTCTGTAGTTTTTTGTTTTCTAATTTGAATATTAATTCTCATTATCCCAATTGTGTGATTACCCCAGCACTTAATTATTTTGATTTCTCCTTCTCTATTTTATGAATTCTTGTTTTATTTTTTTTGTTTTAAACATAATCTAATGAGGGAAAGTTAAGTAATTTTCTGTATTCCCTAAACCTAGAGATATCAAAGCAGGAAATATCCTTCTGACAGAACCAGGCCAGGTGAAACTTGCTGACTTTGGATCTGCTTCCATGGCATCACCTGCCAATTCCTTTGTGGGAACGCCATATTGGTAAGAACAGTTAAAGCAGTCAGCAGCCGTTTTAAGTGTCTATCTGTGTTTAACATGAAATACAAATGAAGTGGAAGGTAAAGTACTGTCAGGAATGTTAAACTTGGCCAGATGCAATGGCTCACACCTGTAATCCCAGAACTTTGGGAGGCCGAGGCAGACAGATCGCTTAAGGTCAGGAGTTTGGGACCAGCCTGGCCAAAATGGTGAAACCCTGTCTCTACCAAAAAATACAAAAATTAGCCGGGCGTGGTGATGCACGCCTGTAATCCCAGCTACTTGACAGGCTGAAGTGGGAGAATCACTTGAACCCAGGAGGCAGAGGTTGCAGTGAGCCGAGATTGTGCCACTGTACTCCAGCCTGGGCGACAGAGTGAGACCCTGTCTCTCAAAAAAATAAAAAAAGATTAAAAATTTAAAAAAAGAATATAGGACACTAATTGAAGACATGAATTAGTGCTTCATTTACAAATAAGATACCCATAAGATTGATAATTGTGTGATTGAGTTGTAAGCTGCCCTGGCCACTTTTATCATGGAATACCATTTTTATTTGAAAGAAAGACACAAACTATGATTATTCAGTCTTCAGTCTTGGTGATTGTGGCAGATAATTTTCTTTAATAAACGACATGAGCTTGTAACTTCAAGGAAAACAACTGACAATACTTGTTGCCAATAGTAAAATTCGATCTTTTAAGCAAAAATAGACTTTTTTTTTTTTTTTTTGAGACGGAGTCTCACTCTCTCGCCCAGGCAGGCTGGAGTGCAGTGGCGTGATCTTGGCTCACTGCAACCTCCGCCTCTTGGGTTCAAGCGATTCTCCTGGCTCAGCCTCTTGAGTAGCTGGGATTACAGGCGCCAGCCACCATGGCCAGCTAATTTTTGTATTTTTGGTAGAGATGGGGTTTCACCATGTTGCTCAGGCTTCTCAAACTCCTGACCTCGTGATCCACCCGCCTCAGCCTCCCAAAGTGCTGGGATTACAGGTGTGAACCACTGCGCCTGGCCAAAAATTAGACTTTTGTAATGGGATCCTGAGACCAAAATATTTGAGAACCACTGGCCTAAAGGATATGAAGTATTATAATCTGCAAACTGGAGCAGATGCAGAATATAATTGTGCCTTGGGAGCTTCTTTTTTTTGGGGTAGCTGTTACATGATAATGACGGGATAGTGAGAATAAATCTCACACTGTATATGCATTGCTAAATATTTACCTTACAACCTGTAATGCACTTAGTTCCCATTATAAAAATTCTTATGTCCAGATATATTGACTAGAATTCAAACCAGTGATCTCCAGGTAGATGACTTACATTCTCAAAGAATAGTATACTTTTTAAAAAAATCTTTAAATTTAAATGAACATTTTGTTCTAGGATGGCCCCAGAAGTAATTTTAGCCATGGATGAAGGACAGTATGATGGCAAAGTAGATGTGTGGTCTCTTGGAATAACATGTATTGAACTAGGTAAGCATTGTTCTTCATTACTATGGATTAAGGTTTGATCAATGTTTTACATCGGCCGGGCGCGGTGGCTCAAGCCTGTAATCCCAGCACTTTGGGAGGCCGAGGCGGGCGGATCACGAGGTCAGGAGATCAAGACCATCCTGGCTAACAGGGTGAAACCCCGTCTCTACTAAAAATACAAAAAACTAGCCGGGCGAGGTGGCGGGCGCCTGTAGTCCCAGCTACTCGGGAGGCTGAGGCAGGAGAATGGCGTAAACCCAGGAGGCGGAGCTTGCAGTGAGCTGAGATCTGGCCACTGCACTCCCGCCTGGGCGACAGAGCGAGACTCCGCCTCAAAAAAAAAAAAAAAAAAAAAAAATGTTTTACATCAATTTCTGTACCGATCTATAAAAATTATAGATTTTTATCTTAAATGTCACTTTATAAGGGGGGCAATATATTTAGTAAGGTTTTCACTTTGGTTATTTGGTAATTTTTATTTATATTAGGGTTAGCTGTATTATATTTGCTCTGTTCCATTATATCCGAAATAATTTTCCACTGTGGTTTTAATTATGTTTGAAGAATCTGTGTCTAACATTAATGAGTATTTGTTAAACACCTAGAATATGTTTATGATTACCGGATTTACCAGCTGTAGAAGATCTGTAAAGCATTCATAACTAGCTGGGGTAGTTACTACTGTTTTTTTGTTTGTTTGTTTGTTTTTACTTTGAATTAGGAATGAAATTAGATGTCAGACTGTCATACCTACATACCATTTTGTAACAGTTTGATATATATATATATGATTTATAAGATGGTAAGTCCGACTTCATTCAACAGGGGCCATGATGATAGGTATATGGATCACTGTAGCAGGGTCTTGCAGTGAAGGAGAGAGATTGGATTCAATTTCCTGTAGCAGTTTGATTTTAAGCACACATTTTGTTCAGTTGCTCATAAATGGAATGTGCTAAAAACAGTGGACCGTCATAACTTATGTGAGCCAATAAACTGTCACTGCAGTTGAAGATGCTGGCCACTTCTTGCTCTGGATTTCCCAGTGGAGGTCTACCAGCCCAATAGTCTTTTCCTTTTCCTTTTTATCTTCTTTTAGAGCATTGCATTAAACTTTACTTATTTATTTGTTTATTTATTTACTTACTTATTTATTTTTGAGACATGGTCTTGCTCTGTCACCCAGGCTGGAGTACAGTGGTGCAGTATCAGCTCACTCTAACCTCTGCTTCCTGGAATCAAGCAGTCCTCCCACCTCAGCCTCCCACATAGCTGGGACTGCAGGCACACACCACCACACCAGGCTAATTTTTGTATTTTTAGCAGAGACAGGGTTTCGCCATGTTGTCCAGGCTAGTCTCAAACTCCTGGGCTCAAGCTATCCTCCTGCCTCAGCCTCCCACAGTGGGGGGATTTCAAGCATGAGCCACAGCGCTCATCTAAGCCATTCTGAAAGGAGTGACTGAGGATGGAAAATAATACATTAAAAGTAAAATCTATTGGTAATTTTGATTAATCATTATCTACTCAAGTTTGTCAGTTTTCAAAAACAAGTATAGAGAAAATGAGGTAAAATGAAGGTAAAATCTTGCTTGTTATTACACAGTAGATTAAAGTTATGATTTCTATTACAACCAGACTACCTTGCAGTCCAGTTTTTTTTTCCTAAAACATAATCTTTAAGTATTTTCACTTTTGTTGGAATTCCTATGTTAACTACTCCCTTCAAGCTCCACATCCTGCTCTTTGTTTTATAGTTTAATAGCATCAACAAACAGAGATTTGGAGATGACCATAATGTCATACTTGTGATTTCTTTGTCTTAATTTGAAGTTTGCAAAACTATTTCTTCCATTTGAAAGTACCTTTAAGTGTCCTAAACTCTGATCTCTATTCTTTTACGTATGATTCTTTTTCCTACCCATAGATCCTAATTAATTTCTTAAGAATCCTGGATACACATGTAGAGAAGCTGGTTAATGTACTCTTTGCCCATGGGATCCTTTTACTTTCTTAATGCTGGCTCATGCATACATGTGCCCCTCAGTGATAGTGAAATTGCATTAATGGACCTGTTAGATTTCATTGATATATTTTATTTGATTAGAAGGGATTTGTTGGCTGATTGTTCTGCTTAGAAGAAAATATACCTAAATTTTGTAGTTTCCGTGAAATGGCTTCTTATTTCTAGCTTTTTATTCTACTTCATAAAACAGAGTTCCTTCACAATAGAAGTTTTTATACTTAAAATAAAGCAACTTTAGATGTGACTACCTTTAAATAATTTTACATGGGTGAAATATTTGAAATAATTTCTTAGAATTTTAGGCATTCATTTGGTATCTTCACTTTTATAATCTTTCATAATAACGTTAAGCATTTTACTTACAAATGTTTTGAATGTTTTGAAGTGCTAAGTCAGGAACTGTATTTTAAGCCTGATTATGGTTATAGGTGAAAGGTCTACAGTAGCACAGGCTAGGAAAACTTTTTGCGATGAAGGAAGTGTTCTGTATGTATGGCTTTTCAGCTAAGGGAGTGAATTTTCTAAAATTTTGTTTAAATACATTTGCATTTAAATAGTCACATGTGGCCAGTTAGCTACCCTGTTAGATAACACAGGTCTAGAGGTATGATTTTCGTTTTTTTTTTCTTTTCTTTCTTATTTTGGGGGCAGGGTGATAGAGTCTCGCTTTGTTGTCCAGGCTGGAGTGCAGTGGCACAATCTTGGCTCACTGTAACCTCCACCTCCCGGGTTCAAGGGATTCTCCTGCCTCAGCCTCCCGAGTAGCTGGGATTACAGGTGCCTGCCACCAAGCCCAGCTATTTTTTTATTTTTAGTAGAGATGGGTTTTCACCATGTTGGCCAGGCTGGTCTCCAACTCCTCACCTCAGGTGATCCACCCACCTCAGCCTCCCAAAGTGCTGGGTTTACAGACAGTGAGGTATGATTCTCAGTGCAAATCAGATTCAGTCTTGGGACACATACTTATTATAATATGCTTTTCTATGTTGGAAGAGTTTAGGATAGCAAATTAAAACAAACTATTTTCTTACAGTATAGGTAATAGAAAAAATTTATATCAACCATACCATTATTGGTCTTGATAAACATAGTTGTGAATAGATAGACATGACTCTTTCATGCTTTAGTGTCACAAAGGTTGAAATTACTTGGTTATGTCTTAATACTAAGAAATCTTATAATACATAATTTTTCATGAGTGGGTTTGGTTACATGTTTCTTTATAGTTCATCTGATGAAAATTCTTAGTTTCTTGTTATTTGAGCTGCATGATTATATAATCTTTGTAAAAATGTAATTTATCATTTTAAATTACATAATGTGTTTAGGGTATAAAATTATAGAAATACAAAAAGAGTGAAAAGAAAATATTCATAGTTCTACTGTCAGTTAGGTACAGTGGCTTTACATCTGTAATCCTAGCACTTTGGGAGGCCAAGGCGGAAGGATTGCTTAAAGCCAGGAGTTTGAGACCAGCCTGGACAGTATAACAAGACCTTATCTCCACCAAAAACAAGACAAATTAGCTAGGCATGGTAGCCTCACACCTGTAGTCCCAGCTACTCGGGAGGCTGAGGTGGGAGGATCCCCTTTAGCCCAGGAGTTTGAGGCTGCAGTGAGCTATAATTATGCTACTACACTTCAGCCTGGGTGATAGAGTGAGACCCTTTCTAAACAAACAAATTAATTAAATTAAAATAATACAGGAAACAAAAGTACACAAAGTCATTTTTCCCGTTGAGAGGAATAAATGAAAATATTAAATTTGAACCCATTTATCTCACCCTTTGGTGATTACTCTTCTGTATAAGTATATATAATTTGAACTCTTTCTCTGGAAATTTTATTATTGGACATTGTTTCTGAGATTTACTTTCTAGACCGTTCAGTGCTTCTGTCTCAGTTTCATCTAATTTCCTTTTGAATTTTGGAGGTATTACTTTTACAGAAGCAGTTCAAATTTATGGGTAGAGACAGTTTAGAAACATGCACAAGATAATAAGAAATAGTATCTCTAACTTAAAATAAATTTGGTTTAAAATTAAGTGGTGGCTCATGCCTCTAATTGCAGCACTTTAGGAGGCCACGGTGGAAAGATCACTTGAGCTCAGGAGTTGGAGGCCAGCCTGGGCAACATGGAGAAACCCCGTCTCTACAAAAAAATACAAAAAAATTAGTTGGGCATGGTGGCATGCGCCTGTAGTCCCAGCTGCTTGAGGGGCTGAGGTGAGAGGATCACTTGAGCCCAGGAAGTCAAGGTTGCAGTGAGCTAAGATTGTGCCACTGCACTCCAGCCTGTGTGACAGACCAAGCCTTTATCTCAAAAAAAGGAAGAAGTTTAGTAGTAGCTTATAAAAATTTGAGACAGAAAATATTTGGCTGGGTGCAGTGGCTTATGCCTGTAATCCCAGCACTTTGGGAGGCCAAGGTGGGCAAATCACTTGAGGTCAGGAGTTTTAGACCAGCCTGGCCAACATGGTAAAACCGCAAAAATTAGCTGGGCGTGGTGGTGCATCCTGGTAATCCCAGCTACTTGGGAGACTGAGGCAGGAGAATCTCTTGAACCGGAGAGGCAGAGGCTGCAGTGAGCTGAGATCTTGCCGCTTCACTTTGATCTGGGTGACAGAGTGAGACTCTGACTCAAGAAAAAAAAAGTTATTTGAATTTATGAGAGTCTAATACATAAATTCGGTGAATCTCTTCTGTGATTTTTAGCCAAGTTTAATGTTCTTTGATAAAATTGAGAGATTTTTAATTTAATAGTGAATGACAAAATTAAAAAGATATGTTCTAGTTTGATATAAGTTTGATATATTGATGGTATACCATTTAAAAGACTTAGTGACCAAGAGGTTTATTCACATTGTAGGGTGAAGTGGAATGGGGATTCAGAATTTGAACAGAGAAAGGAGGGCATCTGCTTAAGGAGAGAGAAGATGATCACAAAGATGGGATATTGGTTACATGGGAGGAATTTATCAGATAGAAAAATATATTAAGGGCCAGTCGTGGTGGCTCATGTCTGTAATCCCAGCACTTTGGGAGGCCAAGGCTGGCAGATCACCTGAGGTCAGGAGTTCAAGACCAGCCTGGTCAACATGGTGAAACCCTGTCTCTACTAAAAATACAAAAATTAGCCGGGCATGGTGGCCCATGCCTGTAGTTCCAGCTCAGGAGGCTGAGGCAGGAGAATTGCTTGAACCTGGGAGGCGCAGTTTGCAGTGAGCTGAGATTGTGCCACTGCACTCCAACCTGGCAACAGAGCGAAACTCCGTCTCCAAAAATATATATATATATATGTTAAGGATAATGAGAGCAGGGTTTCTCTCATTGTCAGAGAAGGATTTTACAAATATGGAAAGAGAAAGCTAGAAATAAACATGATGTTGTTGGATTGGAATTTGAGATATTGTACTACAATATTTGTTGTTTTCAAATATAAATAATATATGTCATGTATTTGTACACATAGGTGTATAAATGTATTGTGTACATGTATATATTCCCAACTCTGTTCATTGAGCGTGTCTGAGATTAGTGACACCCCAGCAGCAGTAAGCACACCTAGCACAACAGCCCCTTGGAGAAATGATTGATCCAGGGTCTGGGCTAGGGAAAGCATAAGATGAAGCTAGGACATCTTAGTGTACCAGAAAGCAAGAAAGTAACCAAATAATAATGGGACCATGTCCAAAAGATACAAGCCAACTTAAAAAGGTTTCTACTGTTCAAATATGAGATAATTTGAACATCAAAATAAATGATATAACTTATTAAAATAAAAATCTGTGACTCCATATAATAAATAAAAGAATAAAGTTGAAAGTTTCGTGAGAAGCAGAGTATTTATGTAGATTCAGAGTACCATCTTGCAAAATGCTTATTAATTACAAAGGAGAAAAGAGAAACTTCATCATTAAGAAGACTGGCAGACATGGGCCTTAATCAAGTGATCAAAGTGAATACCATCAATAACAGAACTTCTCAAAATCAAGTGCCACATCATAGGATACAAATTATAGCATTACCTCTGTGATACTCCTGCCAAAGGTGTTTAGCCTAATTCTGATAATAGGAAATGTCAGAAAATCTCAAAGTGAGGTACATTCAAGAGTCCTGTATATCTCAGTATCTTCAGAGGATTGGTTCCAGAACTCCTTCAGATAAGAAGATGTGCAGATGCTTAAGTCTCATATAAAATAGCTTAGCTTTTCATGTAACCTATGCATATCCTCCCATATACTTTGAATAATCTCTGGGTTACTTATAATACCTAATATAATATAAATGCCATGTAAGTAGCTGTCTTAAAAATTTGTATTTTTGGCTGGGCGCAATGGCTCACACCTGTAATCCCAGCACTTTGGGAGGCCGAGGCGGGTGGATCACCTGAGGTTGGGAGTTTGAGACCAGCCTGACCAACATGGAGAAACCCCGTCTCTACTAAAAATACAAAATTAGCCAGGCATGGCAGCGCACGCCTGTAATCCCAGCTACTCGGGAAGCTGAGACAGGAGAGAATTGGGAGGCTGAGACAGGAGAGAATCTCTTGAACCCTGGAGGTGGCGGTAGTGGTGAGCCAAGATCGCGCCATTGCACTCCAGGCTGGGCAACAAGAGTGAAACCACGTCTCAAAAAATAAATAAATAAATAAATAAAAATTGTTAATTTTTTTATTGTTAAAAAGTCTTTGTTGTTATTTTTATTATTTTTCCCCAGATGTTTTCAGTCTGTGGTTGAAATATTTTAGTTGGTTGGTTCAGTCTGTGGATGCAGAACCTACAGATACAGAAGGGCAACCATACTTCAATTTGTCAAAGTCATGACTTCAACTTTTACCTTAAGAAACTAAAACAAAGAGCAAATTGAACACAAAATAAGCAGAGGATTATGATGATCAAAGCAGAAATCAGTTGAATAGAAAACTGAAAAACAATAGAGAAAATCAGTGAAACCAAAAACTAGTACTCTGAGATCAATAAAATGGTTAAACCTCTAGCCAGACTAATCACAAAATAAAAGAGAGATGACACAGATTTCCAAATCAGGCGTAAGAGATTATAATCACTATAGATTTTACAGGTATTAAAAGAGTAATGGGGAAATATGAACAATTTTATGTCAATAAATTTGACAACTTGGATAAAATGAACAAATTCCTTGAAGATTGCCAATACTCAAAGCTCACTATTGCTACACGGGATATTATTGGGACATTTGAATGAAACTTGAATGTAGTTTGGGGATTGGATGATAGTCTTATATCACTATTAAATGGCCTGATTTAATGGATGTATTATGATTATTTAGGAAAATGTTCTTCTTTATAGGAAATATACACTCAAGTATATATTAAGGATGGTGAGGCATCAGGTCAGCAATTTATTCTCAATTGATTCACTTGAAAAAGTTCTTGGAGGCTGGGTGCAGTGGCTCACACCTGTAATCCCAGCACTTTGGGAGGCTGAGTTGGGAGGATCACTTGAGCTCAAGAGTTCAAGACCATCTTGGGCAACATGGTGAAACCCCATCTCTACAGAAAATACAAAACATAATTGGGCATGGTGGTGCACACCTGTGGTCCCAGCTACTCGGGAGGCTGAGGTAGGAGGATTGCTTGAGCACAGGAGGTCAAGGCTGTAGTGAGCTGAGATTGTGCCACTGCACTCCAGCCTGGGTGACAGAGTGAGACCCTATCTCAGAAAAAAAAAGAAAAAAGAAAAGGAAAAAAAAAAGCTCTTTGAACTCTACTTGCAATTTTTTGTATAAGTTTAAGATTGTTTCAAAATAAAATCATTAAAAAAGAAAAAAAAGAAAAACGTGCCCAGTACTAGAGTACCCCGGCACCTATTTTAACAGGAATGTTTCCTTTCTTTTACAGCGGAAAGGAAGCCTCCTTTATTTAATATGAATGCAATGAGTGCCTTATATCACATAGCCCAAAATGAATCCCCTACACTACAGTCTAATGAATGGTGAGTATTGTTAATATATATATTGCTCAATGTTGAATAAATGAAATGCTTTTTCATAATCTGTTATCAAAGTGATTTAATTCCAATTAGGTAAAATGTATCACCTTATAAGATATTAAAATAGATTTATTTTAGCCTTTTAAATATTATATTTATTCTTTATCATGTTTCCATTTTATAGCATATGTATAACTGAGTTCAGAAAAGGATGGATGATGTCACATGAATGCAAAAAGTATTCATTTTTACAAGAATTTGTATTTTTCTTTAAATTTAGGAATACCTAATCCTTATTAAATAATAAGTAGCATTTAAGCATTAATATTTTATAACTAAACTATACTTATTATTACAACCTATAGTGATATTTGATTGCAGGATGGTTTATAATTTATATGATATAAAAATATAGGTTAAATGATTTGACTATCAAAATTACCAGGTAATTAAAAATTTTGGGATCACTCTAACTATAATATGTTATTCAGTTTTATCTGATATTCCTTCTAGGGCTTCGTTGATTTGATAAAATTTAGTTCATTCGTGTAAAGAGGTTTATGGACAACAGATTGACAATTTTAGAAAACTAGGATTTTTTATCAACAGTATAAAATTGTAGTAGAAAATTAATTCCTCAGGTGTACCTAGCATTTGATAAATTCTAGGGGAATAGCTAGCATATTTAATTAGTATTTTGAAAATCACAGATATGTAAATTAGGGGTACTTAATTATTTAAAGAGTACATAATTATGTCCCATTCATATAAGTCTTTGCCATTTAAGAGTGTGCCATGTAACTCTACTAAACTAATAATGCTAAAACTCTGTGCCAAAAGATTCTTTCTGTATAACTCTGTGTTTAGAATTATGTAGAACGAATCTTTTGGCACTGAGTTTAGGGTTATGGTATGCTTTAGTACATTTTGTGCTGCTGTAACAGTATCAGAGGCCGGGTAATTTATAAAGAACAGTCTCATTTTCTGGAGGCTGGGAAGTCCAGGATCAAGGCACTGGCAGGTTAGGACCTGGCCCTCCTGCTTACAATATAGTGCCTTTAACTCTGCATCCTTTGCGGGGATGAAGCATTGTGTCCTCACATGGCAGAGAGCAGGAGAGAGAGAACCCTCTCCCACAAGCCCTTTTTATAGCAGCATTAATCCATTCATGACCTGAACAACTCCCATTAGGCCCCACCTCCCAACACTGTTGCATTGGAGATTAAATTTCAACATCAGTTTTGGAGAAACAAAAACATTGAAACCATAGTTGATACATGTAAGTAATAAATATATTGGCCGGGCGCGGTGGCTCAAGCCTGTAATCCCAGCACTTTGGGAGGCCGAGACGGGCGGATCACGAGGTCAGGAGATCGAGACCATCCTGACTAACACGGTGAAACCCCGTCTCTACTAAAAAATACAAAAAACTAGCCGGGCGAAGTGGCGGGCGCCTGTGGTCCCAGCTACTCGGGAGGCTGAGGCAGGAGAATGGCGGGAACCCGGGAGGCGGAGCTTGCAGTGAGCTGAGACCCGGCCACCGCACTCCAGCCTGGGCGACAGAGCCAGACTCAGTCTCAAAAAATAAATAAATAAATAAATAAATAAATAAATAAATAAATAAATATATTGAACACAGACTGTCTTTACACTGTGTTTGAGACTTGGGGATTTATAAAAGAATTCTTGCCTACAAAGAACTTAAAATCTTATTTGAATATTGGAGACAAACATTGATGGAGTAATTATTTACTGCCTTACTCACTGAACTCTTGTCAATAACACTATATAATAATGTGTTACAGACTTCTAACATTTTAAAAAATATCTTAATAGGTTTTCTAGGTTTAATGGAAGTTTTTCCCATTTGCTCAGGAGCACCAAATACTCAGGTATAAAAACGCTCTCTCCAGAGCAGATAGAGTGATATTCTGAAACATGCTATATAGAAGACGATCCAAGGGGCAAATAAGAAAAGAGCTTATTATAAGAAAGGCTTAGCAAAAAGGAAAAGAAAAAAAGGGAATTGGAAAGGAATATTATCTTGGGTTTGAATGCAAAAAAAAAAAGAAAAAGTAGATAGGCTTCCCTCATTTTGCCTCAATACAGTAGTATGAGTTGTGATATTTAAATATGTAGGAGCAGGATTTTAAAGTAATCTGTGTGAATTTATCTTTGGAAAATGGTAAACATTCATTGGTTGCTTTAGATAGATCTTCATAGACTCACATGAAACTATATAGTCTCTGCTTTTTTTAAATCATTCCCTTTCCATTCCCCCTCCCACCAATAGGCACGTGCCTTGATTTGTGGATGTATTTTTAAAGGAAATAGCAATGTGTTCACTTGATACTTTCCTTTACAATAGGTCTGATTATTTTCGCAACTTTGTAGATTCTTGCCTCCAGAAAATCCCTCAAGATCGACCTACATCAGAGGAACTTCTAAAGGTCAGTTCTATTACAGTTTATTTATTTATTTTAAGACAAGGCCTCACTTTGTCACCCAGGCTGGAGTGCAGTGGCACAATCACGTCTCCTGCAGCCTTGACCTCCCAAGCTCAAGCGATCCTCCCACCTCAGCCTCCCAAGTAGCCAGGACTATAGACACACGCCACTAAACCTGGCTAATTAGAGTTTTGTCACATTGCCCAGGCTGGTATCAAACTCCTGGGCTCACGTGATCCACCTGCCTGAGCTCTTAAGTGCTGGGATTACAGGTGTGAGCCACCAGTTCCATTATACTTTAAATTTGTTCTTACCCCTAAGAAATGATTATAAATAATGTGTTTTATTATTTGATTCTGAATTAGGATTAAGTATACTCTACTAGTTTTTACTAATACTAGTTTTTTGTACTATTGTTTCTGAGAACTTTTCTTAGATACTAAATTTTTTAATTTCTTTTTTCAAATTGATTAGCTGCTCTTACCATGTCTAAATAGAATGTATAGTTAAGTATTCAAATAGCTCAATACTTAATATGTTCAAGAATATAATCATGAGTTATAAATTTTAATTCATGTGGAACAGTGTCTTTTTTTTTTTTTGGAGATGGAGTCTTGCTCTGTCGCACAGGCTGGAGTGCAGTGGCCAGATCTGGGCTCACTGCAAGCTCCGCCTCCTAGGTTTACGCCATTCTCCTGCCTCAGCCTCCCGAGTAGCTGGGACTACAGGCACCCGCCACCTCGCTTGGCTAGGTTTTTTGTATTTTTTTTAGTAGAGACGGGGTTTCACCGTGTTAACCAGGGTGGTCTCGATCTCCTGACCTCGTGATCCACCCGTCTTGGCCTCCTAAAGTGCTGGGATTACAGGCTTGAGCCACCATGCCCGGCAGAACAATGTCTTATTTCAAAGTTGATAAAACATAGTTTAGCTGGGCACGGTGGCTCACGCCTGTAATCCCAGCACTTTGGGAGGCTGAGGTGGGTGGATCACAAGGTCAAAAGTTCAAGACCATCCTGGCCAACATGGTGAAACCCCCGTCTCTACTAAAAATACAAAAATTAGCTGGATGTGGTGGCGCACACCCGTAGTCCCAGCTACTCAGGAGGCTGAGGCAGGAGAATTGCTTGAACCCCGGAGGCAGAGGTTGCAGTGAGCTGAGATTGTGCCACTGCACTCCAGCCTGGCGACAGACCGAGACTCCGTCTCAAAAAAAAAAAAAACACACACAAAAAAAACATAGTTTAGCTTTTTGCTTAATTTTTATGTATTGATCTGTACAATATTAATATAATATGAAAGAAAGATGACATGATGTATTTACATAATATGTTGGAGAAGAGAAACTTAAAAATGGAAATAATATCTTTGCTTCCTTTTTTGGAAATATATTTTTCTAACTTAGCAATGAAATATTTTAAAAATATGTGAGTTCTGTTGAGTTTTCAACAGGCTTGGTTGAGTAATTTAAACACATGATTAGTGTATGCTTTCTGGTCTTAAAAAATTATTTCATTTGGGCATCGACTGTCTTATTAATAGCAATAGTAGTATTGTTGAATTTAATATAGTTCTTAAAACATCTAGATTAGGCAGTAATAAGTACGATTTGACTATCTTTTTGGGACCCTAAGGAATCTTCTTAATCTTTCACTGTAAGATTTAAGTCAACTATATTTACACTAATGTTTTAGAATTTCAAGGAAATTCAGTTTATTTTCACTGACACATCAGTTAAAGCCACAAGTTAGTTTGAAAGGGTCACATATATATTCAGCAGTATTATTTGCAGCCACAGTGTATAGAAAAACCATGCAAAATTTCAGTAATGCTTGAGAAATTCCAGGCAGTAAGCTTACTTGTCATTTCAGAAATGAAAGCCTGAATACACAGGCACTCATAGTAGCTAGTAGAAGCTTTAATATAGCTAGGAATTATGTTGGTTAAAAAAAATAAGCAAAATCTAACAAACAGTGAAACTTAGAAATAGAAGGTTTTGGCTGGGTGCAGTGGCTCACAGCATTTTGGGAGGCCAAGACGGGTAGATCACCTGAGGTTGGGAGTTCAAGACCAGCCTAACCAACATGGAGAAATCATGTCTCTACTAAAAAAAAAAAAAAACAAAATTAACTGGTCGTGATGGCGCATACCTGTAATCCCAGCTACTCGGGAGGCTGAGACAGGAAAATCGCTTGACCCAGGAGGCAGAGGTAGTGGTGAGCCGAGATCGCACCATTGCACTCCAGCCTGGGCAACAAGGGCAAAAACCCTTCTCCAAATAAATAAATAAATATAAGGTTTTATGTTTTTGGATAAAACGATATTGTAAATAGTAGGCCGGGAGCGGTGGCCCATGCCTGTAACCCCAGCTCTTTGGGAGGCCGAGGTGGGCAGATCCCTTGAGGTCAGCAGTTTGAGACCAGCCTGGCCAAAATGGTGAAACCCTGTCTTTACTAATAATACAAAAATTAGCCGGGCGTGGTGGTGGACTCATGTAGTCCCAAATACTCAGGAGGCTGAGGCACGAAAATCGCTTGAACCCCAGGAGGCGGAGGTTGCAATCAGCCAAAATCGCGCCACTGCACTCTAGCCTGGGAGATAGAGTGAGACTGTGTCTCAAAAAAAAAAAAAAAGAGGCCGGGCGCGGTGGCTCATGCCTGTAATCCCAGCACTTTGGGAGGTCAAGGCGGATAGATCACGAGGTCAGGAAATCGAGACCATCCTGGCTAACACAGTGAAACCCCATCTCTACTAAAAATACAAAAAATTAGCTGGGCGTGGTGGCAGTGCCTGTAGTCCCAGCTACTTGGGAGGCTGAGGCAGGAGAATGGTGCGAACCCAGAAGGCGGACCTTGCAGTGAGCCGAGATCACTCCACTGAACTCCAACCTGGGCAACAGAGCGAGACTCCGTCTCAAAAAAAAAAAAAAAAGAAAGAAAGAAAGAAGACACTATTGTAAATAGTGGTATACACCAAATTAAAGAAAAAGGAAGAATATCCAGGTACAGTGGCTCACGCCTGTAATCCCAGCACTTTGGGAGGCCAAGGCAGGCAGATCGCCTGAAGTCAGGAGTTCCAGACCAGCCTGACCAACATGGAGAAACCCTGTCTCTTTTAAAAATACAAAATTAGCTGGACATGGTGGCGCATGCCTGTAATCCCAGCTACTCAGGAGGCTGAGGCAGGAGAATCGCTTGAACCCAGGAGGTGGAGGTTGTGGTAAGCGGAGATGGCACCATTGCACTCCAGCCTGGGCAGTCAGAGGAAACTCCATCTCAAAAAAAAAAAAAAAAAGGAAGAATGTGACTGGCTTCTTACATTTGCCAAATAGAAGCAAAAGAAACCTTTCTAACTCATGTAGTAGTAACCCAGCCCACTAGTATTTGGTGATTAGATTCTAAATCTGCATATATTAATAGTATTCATTTGCCTGGCCCCTAGTATATATTATCATACCCCTATTTAAAATGATAGGAAGTGTTTATCATGAGCTTCTTATCTTTTGGCCTAATTACATTTCTATTGCAGTCTATCATAAAGAAAAAAACTAACGAAAAAATTTTAATATATGAAGCTGTTTATCATGGAATTAAAAATTAGAAATAGCTGCCCCAAATTAGAGTAATGGTTAGGTAATTTGGGCACAAACATTTGATGAAATATTCTACAAGCATTATGTTTATGAATTTGAAATAATAATTATTTTTTTGTTTTTGAGACAGACTCTTGCTCTGTCACCCAGGCTGGAGTGCAGTTACATGATCTCAGCTCACTGCAACCTCCGCCTCCGAGCTTCAAGTGATTGTCGTGCCTCAGCCTCCCGAGTAGCTGGGATTACAGGCGTATGCCTCCACGCCCTGCTAATTTTTTATATTTTTAGGGTTTCACTATTGGCCAGGCTGTTCTTGAACTCCTGGTCTCAAGTGATCTGCCTACCTTGGCCTCCCAAAGTACTGTGATAACAGGTATAAGCCACTGCGCCCAGCTAAAATAATAATACTTATTATGACTGTGAAAATTGAATAAAATATTGTATAGAGGCTGTGCGTAGTGGCTCATGCCTGTAATCCAATGCTTTGGGAGGCCATGATGGGAGGGTCACTTGAGGCCAGGAGTTTAACTCTACCCCCACCAAAAAAATCAAATAAAATTAGCTTGACATGGTGGTGCACACCTGTAGTCCTAGCTCCTTGAGAGGCTGAGGTGAGAGGATTGCTTGAACCCAGGAGTTTGAGGTTACAGTGGGCTACGATTCATAGTTACAACTCTTTGCTTAAAGAAGAAATAAATGTGAGCTAACAAAGGAGGTAAAAGTTGTCTTAGGAATTCAAGGATATCTCATGGAACTCAAGGGATGGCAGAATATGTCTTTCTGGAATTTACATGCTAACTATGTATCTACAAAACATTTTATTTATTTATTTTTTTTGAGACGGAGTCTCGCGCTGTGTCACCCAGGCTGGAGTGCAGTGGCGCGATCTCGGCTCACTGCAAGCTCCGCCTCCCAGGTTCACGCCATTCTCCTGCCTCAGCCTCCGAGTAGCTGGGACTACAGGCGCCCGCCACCACGTCCGGCTAGTTTTTTGTATTTTTAGTAGAGACGGGGTTTCACCATGTTAGCCAGGATGGTCTCGATCTCCTGACCTCGTGATCCACCCGCCTCGGCCTCCCAAAGTGCTGGGATTACAGGCTTGAGCCACCGCGCCCGGCCAAAACATTTTATACATAGAAAATTTCTGAAAAGAAGTATATTACAATGTAACTGTGATCATCATAATGGTGGAATTGTTTTTTCTACTTTTTGTATTTGATAAGGTGAAATTATATTAAACGCTAGTGATAAACAGTAATAATTTAATGACTTTTAATCTCTGTTAGTATTTTATGCAGAATATTGTTCACCAGCATATAAAGATATTAGATATAAAGATATCTAATATCTAAATTCATCTTTCATAATTCACTATCATTAGATACATTCCTGTTGAAACTAATATGACTCATAACTGAACACGTCTTTTGTGTGAAATCATCAGTTCTTAGAGTATGTAAACCTTGAGAGCTCTGATTGGACTTAATTCTTAGTGTTTAGACCCTTCAGTTATTTTAACTCTGCATTTTTAGTTGGCCAACAAAAATATTATGTTCAAAATAAAAAGAGTAGTTGTGTATACACAGAGTATATGTATGTAAATGATAATTTTATAAATAGGAGAAATTTAACAGAATTATGTAGGTATAGATTATATGCATTATCTATCATAGGATATTATCTCTAGGGTCTGAGAAGGAGTACCTTGGCACTAATTGAAAAAAAATCAACCTTTTACCTTCTCCCCTATCTAGCACATGTTTGTTCTTCGGGAGCGCCCTGAAACCGTGTTAATAGATCTCATTCAGAGGACAAAGGATGCAGTAAGAGAACTGGACAATCTGCAGTATCGAAAGATGAAGAAACTCCTTTTCCAGGAGGCACATAACGGACCAGCAGTAGAAGCACAGGAAGAAGAAGAGGTAACAGATAAAAAATGACTCCAATATTGAATTTTCACTATTGGTTTCTTTCCTTATACAGCTTGCCCTGCCATAATTTACCTTATATACCAATGGTTTCCAGGTTGTATTTTCTTACCATTGGTCCTATAAAATCCCAGTTAGGAATTAAAAAAAGGTCCCTTTTTCTTGGAGAAATAAGAAAAATTAAAAAGAAATTTTTTTTAAGTCTTTAATCATGTTAGATTACATGCCCCTTTATGGTACACAGTGTCATAGTGAAGGTTCTGAGAAGTCCTTTGTTAAAGAAACCTGTTCACCTTTGTTTAATCTAGTCCTTCTCTAATTTCTTGACCACTGAACCTTTTTTGTTTTTTTGAGACGGAATTTTGTTCTTGTTGCCCACGTTGGAGTGCAATGACATGATCTTGGCTCACTGCAACCTCCACTTCCCTGGTTCAAGAGATTCTCCTGCCTCAGCCTTCCGGGTAGCTGGGATTACAGGCGTGCACCACCACACCCAGCTAGTTTTTATTTTATTTTATTTTTTGTATTTTTAGTAGAGTTGGGGTTTCACCACATTGGCCAGGCTGGTCTTGAACTCCTGACCTTAGGTGGCCCACCCACCTCGGCCTCCCAGAGTGCTGGGATTACAGGCACGGGCCACCGTGCCCAGTCTGAGCCCTTATTTGACCTATTGTCCAGTTCCATATGATGTGCTTTTGGAAGTTCTTGAAATACAGAATCTGAAGGTTGAATGTACTCTCTCAGAAGTCATGAGAAAGTTACTAGGCATTCTACTGTGTCACCAAAGAAACTTGATTTTATTCCATCTACACCGTTCTTTTTTTTTTTTTTAGACAGGGTCTTGCTCTGTAGCCCAGTTTGGAGTACAGTGGCGCGGTCTTGGCTCACTGCAATCTCTACCTCCTGGGTTCAAGCGATTCTCCACCTTCTGCCTCCCAAGTAGCTGGGACTACAGTTGCGCCATCACGCCCAACTAATTTTTTATATTTTTAGTAGAGATGGGGTTTCACTATGTTGGCCAGGCTGTTCTCCATCTCCTGGCCTCAAGTGATTCATCTGCCTCGGCCTCCCAAAGTGCTGGAATTACAGGTGTGAGCCACCGCACCTGGCCTACACTGTTCTAAAATACTCATTTTACAGATACCAAAAGCAAGGCTCAGAATAAATTAAGTTGCTCACTGTAGGTAGAGGAACATGGGTTCAAATTCATACCTCTTTTACTCTCAAGACCAAGTTCTGTCTTGCCTCTTAGGGAGAATGGAAATACAGATTTGCTGTAGAAGTGTTACAGAACTTCCTCATGAAGAAATATACATATAAAGTATATTATGTGTAAAGCTATTTTTTCCCTCTAAATATTTTGTTTCTTCTTTGCCCCGTCAGAATTCGAAAATTTTATTCTTTTCTATTGGTTTTCTTTTTTTTTTTTTTTTTTTTTTTTTTGAGAGGGAGTCTCGCGCTGTCGCCCAGGCTGGAGTGCAGTGGCGCGATCTCGGCTCACTGCAAGCTCCGCCTCCCGGGTTCACGCCATTCTCCTGCCTCAGCCTCCTGAGTAGCTGGGACTACAGGCGCCCACCACCGCGCCCGGCTAATTTTTTGTATTTTTAGTAGAGACGGGGTTTCACTGTGGTCTCGATCTCCTGACCTTGTGATCCGCCCACCTCGGCCTCCCAAAGTGCTGGGATTACAGGCGTGAGCCACCGCGCCCGGCCTCTTTTCTATTGGTTTTCATGGAGAGAGACCACTTTGCATTCTGAAACCATGAGCAATAGTTTATTTTCTTTTTCTTTTTAATATCACTAAATAATTAATGAACTGTCAAATATAAGACTTTCTAAACTTACAATTTTTGGATTTGGGGATTTTTTTAAGTTCTTAATGGTAATCACTAGAAAATTGGGATTATTTCAGATATGTGAAATACTTTAATAAAGTGAAATTAATAAAATTCTATGTAGTTAAATTGTTAACAATATATGTGTTAGGCTAGGGATGTAAGAAAAGTCCCTATCTACATATATGTCTGTGTTTATTAAATTCTACGTATCTTAAAGAATTCTGGTATGGTAAGACTACTGTAATGTTACTGCCCAGGTACTACACCTGCCTGTTTACATCAGAATAACATTCTTATGATTGTGATTTGAAATAATATAATATGTAATTATTAGTTTACACAAGAATAGGTAGGAATTAATGGTAAATTATTTGGTGGTAAAAAGATAATCTGGTGTTCCCCAAAAACTTATTGAAATACAAAAAAGAAAAAGAAAGGCAGGAAGGGAGGAAGGGAAAGGTAATCTGGAGACTATTTTCCAGAAGAAAGAAGAATCTACTTATGAAAAGCTGGTTTAATAAAAAAGAATAACAACTACAATGAGGTTTCTAATACTTTTTTTTTTTTAAATGCTCCTTATGGAGCAGGGCTACCCCATAGGCACTGTACCCAGAATAGCCAGTGCTTTTTTTTTTTTTTTTAAAGGAGGGATTTGTATTAACCAAGAATTATTGAGAAATGAGCAGGATCCCTATATATGCCCCATGAGAAGTATAAATGGTTATTTTAAAATAACAAGCAATGTAGAGAAAATATTCTAGTTTGAAAATCACCCAAAAGTGATCAGCTGACTTTGTTTTAGACAGTTGGCTGAGTTTTTTTGTGATTTACTTGTTGGTCATTTTTGTTTTTCAATAAACTAACAGTTGATAAACTTCTTGGTCTTGGAAAATAAAAGCAATTTCTCATGATAGACCAACTGTCTGAGACTGTCTGCCAAGTGGTATGCTAGGTGCTTATAATCAAGAATTCAGAAGAGAGATATATATATAAATATTTGAACTGAATTTGAATGTTCTTTTCTCTTAGGAACAAGATCATGGTGTTGGCCGGACAGGAACAGTGAATAGTGTTGGAAGTAATCAATCCATTCCCAGCATGTCCATCAGTGCCAGCAGCCAAAGCAGTAGTGTTAACAGTCTTCCAGATGTCTCAGATGACAAGAGTGAGCTAGATATGATGGAGGGAGACCACACAGTGATGTCTAACAGTTCTGTCATCCATTTAAAACCTGTGAGTATTTGGATTTCATTGAAAAAAATTCAATGTTGATAAACTGTTTTCTTCGTCTATTAGTTTAAGAGAAGGAAGAAGGAGGAGAAGGAAGTTTCCCGAAGTGTGGAACATGGCCGGGCGCAGTGGCTCATGCCTGTAATCCCAGCACTTTGGGAGGCCAAGCCAGGTATATCAGTTGAGGCCAGGAGTTCAAGACCAGCCTGGCCAACATGGTGAAACCCTGTCTCTACTAAAAATAACAGAAATTAGCCAGGCTTGGTGGCACGTGCCTGTACTCCCATACTCCCAGCTACTTCGGAGGTTGAGGTGGGAGAATCACTTGAACCTGGGAGGTGGAGGTTGCAGTGAGCCAAGATCACACGACTGCAGTCCAGTGTAGGCGACAGAGTTAGACCCTGTCTCAAAAAAAAAGAAGTTTGGAGCATTTTTTAATGAAAAAAGCCTTGTTAACTCCTAACCTGTTATCTCCATTTGGAAAATTATGTTTTGAGAATACAAAAAGAATGTGGAACTATTTCAGAATATTAGAAGAAAAAGTACAGAAACCTCAAATACATTATTTGACATTATTTACATGGAAAATAAAATACTAAAAAATAGGACATAAAATTCATGATAATGGTTGCCTTTGGGGAGTGAGAAATGGTTGGGATGAGTGATGATCAAAACTGAATTTTATGTTATCTGTAATATTTATATCTTTTTTTTTTTTTTTTTTTTGAGACAGAGTCTCACTCTGTCACCCAGGCTGGAGTGCAGTGGCCACAGTCTTGGCCCACTGCAACCTCCACCTCTCAGGTTCAAGCGATCATCCTGCCTCAGCCTCCCGAGTAGCTGGAATATACAGGTGTGTGCCACCCTGCCCGACTAATTTTTGTATTCTTAGTAGAGACGGGGTTTCACCATGTTGGCCAGGCTAGTCTCAAACTCCTGACCACCTCAAGTGTTCCACCCACCTCAGCCTCCCAAAGTGCTGGGATTACAGGTGTGAGCCACTGCGCCAAGGCGTTTGTATCTTTTTTTTTTTTTTTGAGATGGAGTTTTGTTCTTGCTGCCCAGTCTGGAGTGCAGTGGCACCGTCTTGGCTCATTGCAGTCTCCGCCTCCCAGATTCAAGCAATTCTCATGCCTCAGCCTCCTGAGTAGCTGTGATTACAGGTGCGTGCCACCACGCCCAGCTAATTTTTTGTATTTTTAGTAGAGAAGAGGTTTCATCATGTTGGCCAGGCTGGTCTCAAACTCCCAACCTCAAGTGATCCACCCGCATCGGCCTCCCAAAGTACAGGGATTACAGGCGTGAGCCACTGCACCCAGCCTGTCTCTTAAAAATAAAGCTGAATATAATTGTAGAAAACTAGATTCTGGATTTAGGAAATATGGGTGTTTGCTGCATTACTCTTTACCCTTTTGAGTGTAAAATGTTAAACCTGAAAAATATTGAAAAGTCAGGTAACTCCTTTTAACAATTAATAGGAATGCTGAGGCTGGGAGTGGAGGCCCACCCCTGTAATTCCAGCATTTTGGGAAGCTGAGACAGGCAGATTGCTTGAGCCTGAAGTTGGAGACCAGCCTGGGCAACATGGTGAAACCCTGTCTCTACAAAAATTTTAAAAATTAGCTTGGCTTGGTGGTGCATGCTTCTAATCTCAGCTACTCAGGAGGCTAAGGTGGTAGGTTCACTTGAACTCAGGAAGTAGAGGTTTTCAGCGAGCCAACGTTGCACCACTGCACCTCTGCCTGGGTGACAGAGTGAGACTATCTCAAAAAACGAACAAACAAAAATAGGAACGCTTCCTTTTTCACTTCACAGCTTGTGTTACTATCTAAAAGTAGTAGGTACAATGGCTAAAAGATGGAAACAACCCAAATTATTCATCAACGGATGTATTAACAAATTGTGGTTTGTAAGCCGGGCACGGTGGCTCACGCCTGTAATCCCAGCATTTTGGGAGGCCGAGGCAGGTGGATCATGAGGTCAAGAGATTGAGACCATTCTGGCCAACATGGTGAAACCCTGTCTTTACTAAAAATACAAAAATTAGCCAGGTGTGGTGGCACACACCTGTAATCCCAGCTATTTAGGAGGCTGAGGCAGAAGAGTCGCTTGAACCCAAGAGGCAGAGGTTGCAGTGAGTCGAGATCATGCCACTGCACTCCAACCTGGCAACAGAATGAGACACTGTCTCAAAAAACCAAAAAAAATTGTGGTTTTCATATCCAGTAGAATATTATTCAGCTATAAAAAGGAATGAAGTTCTAATACATGCTGTCATATGGATGAATCTTGAAAACATTTTAAGTGATGAAAGTAAAATGTGCAAATTCATAGTGACAGAAAGTACGTTAGGAGTTACCAGAGACTGGGTGGAGGTCAAAATAGTTATTGCTAATGGACGTAGTTTCTGTTTGGGTTGATGAAAAAGTTTTGGAAGTAATACTGATAGCTGTACATCATTGAGAGTATAATTAATACCACTTAAAATGGTTAAAATAGGCTGAGCGCTGTGGCTCATTCCTATAATCCCAGCATTTGGGGAGGCTGAGGCAGGAGTATCACTTGAGGCCAGCAGTTCAAGACCAGTCTGGACAACATAGGAAAACTCCATCCATTAAAGAAAAAAAAAAAAATAGCCAGGTGTGGCACATGCCTGTGGCCCCAGCTACTCAAGAGGCTGAGTAGTGAAGGCCCACTGAGTAGTGGAGGATCAGTTGAGCCTGGGAGATCAAGGCTGCGGTGAGCCTTGATCATACCACTGCACTGCATTCTGGGCAACAACAACAACAACAACAACAAATTATTACCACAATTAATTGGTTGCTACTTAACTGATGTTCTATTCAGCTAACAGATTGAGTTCAGGGAAAGATATCAGTCCTTCAATTTTTTGCAACTGTTTTTGTTTTTGCTTATTTTGGACAGATGGCAGAAGTATTATAAAGATAACTCCATTGCTTCCAAAACCCAAGAGGCTTTGAGCAATTTTCTACTACTCCTGTTTAAAACATTGACTATATTGGCTGCATGTTTCATCATCTTTGTTTTCAAGTTATGTTAAAGCTTTTCAATTTTGCACATAATCGGTAGGATATAAATCTAGTCATGTGCCAGGCACAGTGACTCACGCCTGTAATCCCAGCACTTTGGGAGGCCAAGGCAGGCAGATTGCTTGAGCCCAGTAGTTTAAGACCAGCCTGGGCAACATGGCAGAACCCCATCTCTACAAAAAATACAAAAGTTAGCTGGCATGGTGGTGCGTGCCTGTGGTCCCAGCTACCTGGGAGGCTGAGGTGGGAGGATCGCTTGAGCCCAGGAAGTTGAGGCTGTGGTGAGCCGTTCAGGGTACCACTGCACTCCAACCTGGGTGACAAAGTGAGACCCTGTCTCAAACAAACAAATCAATCAATCAATCTAGTCATGTGCATTTTCTTATCCTGAGTCTGTGTACTATTTTATACCCTGTACAGATAATTTATTCTAATTCTAATTATATTGAAAATAAAGCTGGACATATTGGCTTGCACCTGTAATCTCAGCACTTTGGAAGGCCAACGAGGGAGGATTACTTGAGCCCAGGAGTTCTAGACCAGCCTAGTCAACATAGGGAAACCTTGTTTCTAAAAAAATAAAATTAGCCTGGCCTGATGGCCCGTGCCTGTAGTTCCAACTTCTCAGGAGTCTGAGGTAGGCAGATGGTTTGAGCCTAGGAGGTTGAAGCTACAGTGAGCTATGGTCACATTACTGTACTTCAATCTGGGTGACACAGCGAGACCCTGTTTCTAAAAAAGAAGAAAAGAAAAAAGAACAGCATTTCTACTTTTTGGTTTTGCTTTTTAAAATTATGTCTGTGAGATTTGTTGATCAAGTTGTCTTTAAACTTTAATTTCCATAAAGATTCAAACAAACTGTTCACCTTACATAGTATTATCTTTTTTTTTTTTTTTTTTTTGCCTAGGAGGAAGAAAATTACAGAGAAGAGGGAGATCCTAGAACAAGAGCATCAGATCCACAGTCTCCACCCCAAGTATCTCGTCACAAATCACACTATCGTAATCGAGAACACTTTGCTACTATACGGACAGCATCACTGGTATGTACTTCCCCGAATTAAAGATAAATATATTTTTCATGTGGGACCTTGGCAATATAAACTCAAGTATAGCTATATATTGTTTTGTATTTGGGTTTTATTTTGCGAAATACTCATTTAATATTTAATTGCCTGTTACGAGAAAGATGTTATTCAGAGAACTCTGAGAAATGTTAAACTAACAATGTCTTCATGACACGTACACAAAAAACGAGTATGTTAGAATATCTTAAATACTTAAGATAACTACAGGACACTAAACAGGAATTCAGATAACTTTTTATTAGGAGCATAAATGAAGTATTTATGAAATAAATAGTTTGAGTATTTAAAATTAGTAAGATTTAGGCACAGCAGGGAGAGGAGAAATGAATGGTATTTCCATATAAGAAGAATATGGACAGTAAGGAAATATATTGTGTGAGGCTAACCAGAAAGAGGGGAATATTGGAAATGGCAAGCAGTACAATTTGGTGTACTCTAAAGTCATTCTGATTTTCCAAATAATATGGATTATCTGTTCATTACAAGGATGCTATAATGGGGTACTTAAAATCTTAATCAGACAGATAAGTAAAACCAAAGCATGATAAAGGATACTAAGGATACAACGAAATTACATTAAGATACCATAAGAAAAGTAGGCTATTAGAAAACATAATGGAAAGGCTGGGTTTGGTCGCTCATGCCTGTAATCGTAGAACTTTGGGAGGCTGAGGTGGGTGGATCACTTGAGCTCACGAGTTTAAGACCAGCCTGGGCAACATGGTGAAACCTCATCTCTACAAAAAATACAAAATTCAGGTGGGGTGTGGTAGCTCACACCTGTAATCCCAGCAATTTGGGAGGCTGAAGTAGGTGAATCGACTGAAGTCAGGAGTTTGAGACCAGCCTTGCCAATATGGTGAAACCCCGTCTCTGCTAAAAATAGAAAAATTAGCTGGGCATGGTGGTGCACCTGTAATTCCAGCTGTTCAGGAGGCTGAGACTGGAGAATTGCTTGAACCTAGGAGGCAGAGGCTGCGGTGAGCTGAGATCGTGCCTCTGCACTCCAGCCTGGGTGATAGAGGTAGACCCTGTCTCCAAAAAAAAAAAAAAAAAAAATTCAGCTGGGTGTGGTGATGTGTGCCTGTAGTCCCATATACTTGGGAGACTGAGTCAGGAGCATTGATTGAACCCAGGAGATGGAGGTTGCAGTGAGCCGAGATCACACCACTGTACTGCAGCCTGGGTGACAGTGCCAGATCCTGTCTCAAAAAAAAAAAAAAAGAAAGAAAGAAAGAAATGAGGCCGGGCGTGGTGGCTCACACCTGTAACCCCAGCACTTTGGGAGGCCGAGGCAGGTGGATCACCTGAGGTCAGGTTTCAAGACCAATTTGGCCAACATGGTGAAACCTCGTCTCTACTAAAAATACAAAAATTAGCTGGGCATGATGGCAGGCACCTGTAATCCGGGTTACCTGGCAGGCTGAGGTAGGATAATTGCTTGAATCCAGGAGATGGATGTTGCAGTGAGCTGAGATTGCACCATTGCACTCCAGCCTGGGCATCAGAGCGAGACTCTGTCTCAAAAACTAAAAAAGAAAAAAAAGAAAAGAAAATATGATGGGGGAAAAAAAGATATGATAGCTATCTGACTTCTCAGCTATGTAATAAGCAGATGTTATAAATCCTATGCTGTCATGAATCTATATGACGTGGGGTTGGGAACGTAGTACCCTACCCTAAGTCAAGTTATTCCTACTATTCTGCAACATGTAAATAGCACTTTTAACAGAGCAAGTGGTAAAGATTGCTTAATTTTTGCATGACTATTTTGATAAATATGTTGAGAAGGACCAGCTTAAAGGAAAACCTCTCAGTAACTTGGCATAAGTTAAATGTTTCCCAAGAAAGTGTTCTGTCCCAAAGTTTGGCTTCCTCAAATCAATTAAGGGCATTTTAAATTTACAGATTTAATGAATCAAAATCTGAAAAAGATTTGTATTTTTAAAGCCAGTAGTTTCATTTATTTCACTTAAAATATTCAGAGCATAAGTAGTTTTTTAATACAAATAAGCATAGCTATATTACTCATTATAAGTGCTATATACCATCACAGCCTACCTTCTTCTGCCTTGGATTTTTTTCATTCAATAAAATGCACAGATCTTAGGTATTCAATTTGAAGAGTTTTTACAATTCTATACACCTGCCTTAACCGTCTGAAACAAGGTATAGTTATCCCTCAGTATCTGTGAGGGATTGGTTCCAGGACCCTCCATAAATCCCCAAATCCACAGATAAGCCAAGTCCCTTATATAAAATGGTGGTCCGGGCGGAGTGGCTCACAGCTGTAATCCCAGCACTTTGCCAGGCCGAGGCAGGCAGATCACTTGAGATCAGGAGTTCGAGACCAGCCTGGCCAGCATGGTGAAACCTCATCTCTATTAAAAATACAAAAATTAGCTGGGCGTGGTGGCAGGCGCCTGTAATCTCAGCTACTCAGGAGGTTGAGGCAGGAAAATTGCTTGAACCCGAGAGGCGGAGGTTGCAGTGAGCTGAGATCGTGCCATTGCACCCCAGCCTGGGGGACAAGAGCGAGACTTCATCTCAAAAAAAAAAAAAAGAAAAAAATCAGGAGTTCGAGACCAGCCTGGCCAACATGGTGAAACCCTGTCTCTACTAAAAATATAAAAATTAGCTGAGTATGGTGGCGCATACCTGTAGTCCCAGCTACTCAGGAGGCTGAGGCGGGAGAATCACTTGAACCTAGGAGGCAGAGGCTGCAGTGAGCCAAGATCATGCCACTGTACTCCAGCGTGGGCAACACACTGACCCTGTCTTTGAGAAAGAATTGAAAATGTTATCAACAAGATGAAAGATAACAAGTGTTGGCAAAAAGGGGAACTCTTACACATTGTTGGTGATAACCTAAATTAGTATGGCCATTTTGGAAAATGGTGTGGAGGTTCCTCAAAAAACTAAAAATAGAACTGCCATATGATCCAGTAATTCCACTTCTGGGTACATACTTAAAGGAACTGAAATTCGTATGTTGAAGGGATATCTGCACTCCCATGTTCATTGCAGCATTATTCACAATAGCTAAGTCATGGAATCAACATAAGTGCATATCAGTGGATGAGTGGATAAAGAAAATGGTAGCATATATACACAATGGAATACCATTCAGCCTTAAAAAGGAAAAATCCTGTCATTTGCAAGAACATGTATGAATCTGGAGGATTATGCTAAGTGAGATAAGGCAAGCACAGAAAGATACCACATGATCTCGCTTTTATGTGGAATCTAGAAAAATAAAGTTGAACTCATAGAATAGAGGTAGAGAGTAGAGTGATGGTTACTAGAGGTTAGGGACAGAGAGAAATGGGGAGTTGTTGATCAAAGTGTACAAAGTTTCAGAAAGATAGGAGGAACGGGTTTTGAGATATTTTGCATAGCCGGTTGACTATAGTTGACAATAGTATATTGAATATTTTGAAATAACTACAAGTAAATCTCACCATAAAAAATGATGCATAAGGAAGGTGATGGATATGTTAGATTGATTTAATTTAATATGTTGAATACGTATATCAGTATATCACACTTGTACTCCATAAATGTATACAATTATGATTTGTCAATCAAAACATTAACATTTTTTAAAGGAATTGAAAACAGGTACTCAGACAAGTGCATGTACACACATAGTCACAGCAGCAGTTTTCACAGTGGCCAAAAGACGGAAACAATACAAATGTCCATCAGTGGATGAGTGGATAAACAAATTGTGCTATATACATACAGTGGAATTTTATTCAGCCGTAAAAGGAAATGAAATACTGATGCATACTACAACATGGATAAAAGAAACATGCTAAGTGAAAGAAACCAGCCATAAAAACTCGTTTATTATATGACACTACTTATATGAAATATGCAGAATAGGTATATCTATAGAGACAAAAAGCAGATTGATGGTTACCAGGAGGGAAGAATGGAGAGCAACTGCTTAACAGGTATAGAATTTTCTTTTGAGATGATAAACATGCTTTATAACTAGATAAAGGTGATAGTTGCATGGCATGGTAAATATACTAAACATACTCAATTGTTCATTTTAAGGTGATTGATTTTATCCCATGCGGAGTCTCACTCTGTTGCCCAGGCTGGAGTGCGGTGGCGCGATCTCAGCTCAATGCAAGCTCCACCTCCCAGGCCCACACCATTCTCCTGCCTCAGCCTCCGGAGTAGCTGGGACCACAGGCGCCCGCCACCGTGCCCAGCTAATTTTTTTTGTATTTTTAGTAGAGACGGGGTTTCACCGAGTTAGCCAGGATGGTCTCGATCTCCTGACCTTGTGATCTGCCCGCCTCCGCCTTCCAAAGTGCTGGGATTACAGGCGTGAGCCACCGCACGTGGCCTATCTTGATTTTTAAATTGAGGTTTTTCTTTTTTTTTTTTTTGCTTTGTGGTCAGTGTTTTTTGTGTTCTGTCCAAGAAGTGTTTGCTTACTCCAGGGTTATAAAGATATTTTGTGTTTCTGCTTTGTGATTCTGGGTTTTACGTTCAGGTCAAATGATCCTTCTCAAATTAATTTTTATATATGACATAAGTGATATAGGGAGTCAAGGTTTATTTGTTTTTTTCTATGTAAAGAACCAGTTGTTTCAGCAGGATTTGCTAAAAACACTATCCTCTGAATTAACTTGACTTTCTTGGTAGAAAAATCAATTGAACATATGTGGATCTCTTTCTAGTTTTTATTCTCTTTCCTTGATCTACTTAGCCTATCTTAAAGCCAGTACCGCATTGTCTTGAGTACTGTAGGGCTGCATGTCCTCCAAATATTTTTGTTCCTCAAGATTGTTTTGGCTATTCTAGATTCTTTTATATCCCCATATAAATTTTAGAACCAGTCTATTTCTTTGAAAGACTTGTTGGAAATTTTCTTGGAATCTGCTAACATTGGGATATTTTATACTAATTCCCTACTTAGTTAATATAGAATGGTTTAAAAGGCTTTTCGAAGAAGAATGTTTTATTTTCTTCTTTTCCTTCCATTATTTGTATGTCTAGGTTACAAGGCAAATGCAAGAACATGAGCAGGATTCTGAGCTTAGAGAACAAATGTCTGGCTATAAGCGAATGAGGCGACAACATCAAAAGCAACTGATGACTCTGGAAAATAAGCTAAAGGCTGAGATGGACGAACATCGCCTCAGATTAGACAAAGATCTTGAAACTCAGCGTAACAATTTTGCTGCAGAAATGGAGAAACTTATCAAGAAACACCAGGCTGCTATGGAGAAAGAGGTGGCTTATTCAGTATTATTAATTTGCTTGTTTTAGGTTTTGAATGTCTCAGAATTAACCAACATGGCAGTTTGATGTTAGAGTATCTGTTCCAAGGAACCAAGCAAATTGGGGAAAAGGAGAAACATTTATGTGACTTATATAAAGGTTTCTGTAAATTGATATTACAAAAAAAGGTGATATCTGTGTGTCTTATCTCTCACTAATTTTGTGTGGGCATCATTTAAAACAAATCAGTCTTAAAACTATTCATTGGGGTAGCCCACTTTATAGTTTATGTAATAGCCAGCAAAATCTTGAATATGAAAAATTGATGTATTTTAATATCAAGTACTAGGCCTGGGAACTAATAAGACATGGGACCATTTCCTGATTCTTGAGAGTTTTATAGTGCCACAATCGGTAAGTTACTCAGTTATTTTAAGCTTTTCATTTTCTGGTTATCTGAGGAGTTTGCTAAATCTCCTGTCATTAGGTGATTTAGGTCTCAAAAAGTCATTTTTATTCTCTTTTTTGTATTTTTTGGAAACTACCCTTGAATTTCTGGCAGCATTTTAATATCAGAATGATTAAAGATTACTGTAATAAATACAATGTTGGAGGTTATAAGTTATGAAAGATTCAGATTCATGAATTTGATTCAGAATCAAATTCATTTGATTATTGACAAATAATTGTCATTATTTTACATGATAAAAGTTTAGTTTTTAGAATTTTTGTTATGTGAAACCTTTTCTTCTAATGTTTTTGGTTTCCCATTGTTTTACTTTTTTTCGATAGTCATGTTTGTCAAGTAGAATTTAGAATTCTCAGTAAATTCACACATATCATTAAAATATGTCCAGGTAGTCTGCAGTGAGGCATTATTTATCATAGCTACCCTCTTCTCCCTTTTCACAAAAAAAGAACCATTCTCATAGTAGTAGGGACTTTGACAAAATAATTTATGATATAAATAAATATTTGATTTTGAAATAATTTGATAAAACAATGTATACATATTTAAAATCCTCTGGGCATTGAATATTTTTATTTTTTATTTTATTATTATTATTTTTTGAGACAGTCTCTCTGTGTTGCCCAGGCTGGAGTGTAGTGGCGTGATCTCAGCTCACTGCAACCTCTGCTCTCCAAGTTCAAGCAATTCTCCTGCCTCAGCCTCCCAAGTAGCTGAGACTACAGGTGCATCTACCATGCCTGGCTAATTTTTGTATTATTTTTATTTTAGTAGAGAAGGGGTTTCACCATGTTGATCAGGCTGGTCTCAAATCCCTGACCTCAGTTGACCTTCCCTTCTCAGCCTCCCAAAGTGCTGGGATTATAGGTGTGAGCCACCACACCTGACAGATACTATTTTTAATAGCTTGGGAAAAGGGGATACTAACATATTTAGGAAAACAATTGCTGAAGCAGATGTGCAATGTGATAACAAATTTGTTTTAAAAGTATATAACGAGGATGGGTGCAGTGGCTCACGCCTGTAATCCCACCACTTTGGGAGGCCGAGGTGAGAAGATTACTTGAGCCCAGAAGTTCAAGACCAGCCTGGGCAACATAGGAAGACTCTGTTTCCACAAAAATAAAAAATAAAAAAATGAGCTGAGCATGGTGAAATACACCTGTAGTTCCAGCTACTCGGGAGGCTGAGGTGGGAGGATCACTTGAGCTCAAAAAGAGGCTGCAGTGAGCCATGATTGTACCACTGCACTCCAACCTGGGTGACAGAGTGAGACCCTGTAATACATTTTTTGAGACGGGCACTCGCCTTGTTACCCACTGGTCTTGAACTCCTGGGCTCAGGTGATACTCCCACCTCAGCTTCTCAAAGTGTTGGGATTACAGGCATGAGCCACAATGCCTACTTAATTATATACATACACATATATATGTGTGTGTGTATATATTTGAGACATGTACGTTTATAGAAAAAATTAGAGGCCGGGCGCAGTGGCTCACATCTGTAATCCCAGCACTTTGGGAGGCTGAGGTGGGTGGATCACCTGAGGTCAGGAGTTCGAGATCAGCTTGGCCAACATGGCGAAACCCTGTCTCTACTAAAAATACTAAAAATACAGGTGTCACACACCTGTCATTGCAGCCACTCGGTAGGCTGACACAGGAGAAGCACTTGAACCCGGGATGCGGAGGTTGCAGTGAGCCAAGCTTGTGCCGCTGCACTGCAGCCTGGGTGACAGTGAGACTCCATCTTAAAAGTAGTAATTTTTAAAAAAGAAAAAATTACAAAAGATATGCACCAAAACATAAGATTTTTCTTGTTTGTCTGTATTTTGTAAATGTTCTACAGTGAACGTGTATTGGATATAGAATCAGAAATAAAGTATAGCATTTGTTTCGTTTTACTAAGGGATTGAGGGTTGGAAGGAGGGTATACTTCTGTTAAATGAAATGAAAAGTTGACAACATGTTTGACATTTCAAAGATGAGTTTCATCTTACTGATTCTATGAAGTTCAAATGATAAGGATGCCAAGTAGCACGTGTTTATAATTTGGTTCAGTCTTTTATTTTGGTAATGTTTCTACTGATTTCTTGTTCTTAGAAAATAAAAGATATTCTTAGTGATGTATATTAAACTGCTACTTTAAATCTATCTGCTTAACTAATTTGATTCATTTTTTAAACTTCATATAGGCTAAAGTGATGTCCAATGAAGAGAAAAAATTTCAGCAACATATTCAGGCCCAACAGAAGAAAGAACTGAATAGTTTTCTAGAGTCCCAGAAAAGAGAGTATAAACTTCGAAAAGAGCAGCTTAAAGAGGTACTTATGTCATAAAACTTTTCAATAAATTTTCTGCTTATTAATTATATCCAATGGTGACCAACTCACAGAAGCATTAGGATAAAATTATCTTTTGTTGTTTGTGGTCACTAAATGGATATTAGTTTAAATGATGACTTTAATTATAATCAGTTACCCTTAACTGAGTTATTTAGTTGAGGATCTAAAATGAATCATTTCCTGAAAATATACTTTTTTTATGTTTTTATTTATTTATTTATTTATTTATTTATTTTTGAGACAGAGTCTTGCTGTGTCTCCCAGGCTGGAGTGCAATGGTGTGATACCAGCTCACTGCAAGCTCCGCCTCCCGGGTTCACGCCATTCTCCTGCCTCAGCCTCCTGAGTAGCTGGGACTATAAGCGCCTGCCACCATGCCCGGCTAACATTTGGTATTTTTTTTTAGTAGAGACGGGGTTTCACCATGTTAGCCAGGATGGTCTTGATCTCCTGACCTCGTGATCCGCCCGCCCCAGCCTCCCAAAGTGCTGGCATTACAGGTGTGAGCCATTGCGTCCAGCCTTATGTTCTTATTTTTTGTATATATTTTTTGAGACAGTCTTACCCTGTTCCACAGGCTGGAGTGCAGTGGGACAATCATAGCTCACTGCAGCTTCGACCTCCCATGCTCAAGCAATCCTGCCTTAGCCTGCCCAGTAGCTGTGAACACAAGCACGCACCACCACTCCTGGCTAATTTTTAAATTTATTTTTTGTAGAGACAGGGTCTTGCCATGTTGCCTAGTCTGGTCTCAAACTCCTGGGCTCAAGCAGTCTGCCCACCTTGGCTTCCCAAAGTGCTGGGATTATAGGCATAAGCCACTGTATCTGATCACATTTTGCTATGTGAAACCTTTTCTTCTAATGTTTTTGGTTTCCCATTGTTTTACTTTAAAAGTAAACAGAATAAGGGGGATATTTGCTTATCAGGTTTTTTTTAGGTAGAATATGCTGATTATTTTTCTTTGTGGCTACAGGGTTTCATATTTCTTTGCCCTTTCTTGTGCTGCCCCCTCCCTCCGCTTTTTTTTTTTTTTCCCGAAACACAAGTCTCACTCTGTCGTACAGGCTGGAGTGCAGTGGTGTGATCTTGGCTCACTGCAACCTCCCCTTCCCCGAGGTTGAAATGATTCTCCTGCCTTAGCCCCCCGAGTAGCTGGGGTTACAGGTGTGTGCCACCATGCCCAGATACTTTTTATATATTTTTTTAGTAGAGACGGGGTTTCACCATGTTAGCCAGGCTGGTCTCAAACTCCTGACCTCAGGCAGTCTACCCACCTCGGCCTCCCAAAGTGCTGGGATTACAAGCGGGAGCCACCACTCCTGGCTCTTGTGCTGCCTTTTTTTTTTTTTTTTTTTTTTTTTTTGAGACAGTCTCACTCTGTTGTCCAGGCTAGGGTGCAGTGGCATAATCTCGGCTCACCGCAACCTTTGCCGCTTTGGGTTCAAGTGATTCTCCTGCCTCAGTCTCCTGAGTAGCTGACATTACAGGCACCTGCCACCACGCCCGGCTGATTTTTGTATTTTTAGTAGAGATGAGGGTTTCACCATCTTGGCCAGGCTGGTCTTTTTTTTTTTTTTTTTTTAGACGGAGTCTCGCTCTGTCGCCCAGGCTGGAGTGCAGGCTTGAGCCACCGTGCCCGGCCACCAGGCTGGTCTTAAACTCATGCCATTCTCCTGCCTCAGCCTCCCGAGTAGCTGGGACTACATGTGCCCGCCACCAAGCGTGGCTAATTTTTTGTATTTTTAGTAGAGACAGGGTTTCACGATGTTAGTCAGAATGGTCTCGATCTCTTGACCTCATGATCTGCCCGCCTCGGCCTCCCAAAGTGCTGGGATTACAACTGCGCCTGGCCTGACAACTTCTTAAAGAGGATCATTATTCAAGATAGGCACCAGGAACAGAAAATGATATGTCTTTTAATTTACACTCCTGTCTTACAGGATGATTGAAATTTTTAGTTCATATAATTAATTAGCATACCGTGATACATCAATTGATTTTGATAAAATAAGTATAATCAATTTGATATTAATGATTTGTGTGTGTGTAGGAATTTGCCTTATAATCAGATATGTATGTCTTCTTGTGTACGTATTGGTGGCACAAAGACTTGCTCTATACCCTGCCAAGTGAGTGTCATTGACAAGATTTTTCCAACTCTAAATGGTATAATTTGCAGTATATTCCCATGACTATAATTCAAAAGCCAAACTCTATACTGGAACTTTGAGTTTGAAACAATAGTAAATAGAGTTTCCAACTATAAATAAATCTCCAACAAAATGCAGTTGTTTTGTTTTCCAGTGAAATTTAAAACAATGTGGAAAGTCATTAATTTTGATTTGTTCAGTGGTTATTAATGCTGAAAATTAAATACCATTCATAAAGTAGGTCTCTATTCTCCCATGGTTTTGTTTATTTTCCATTTAATTTCCAGTTTTCTTATATCGAATCCTTCCATAATTTTGCCAAAAACTTAGCATCAAGGATGTCAAAAACCAAGAAGCGAGATGTTTAACTGTATTTTTGCCCTAGTTCACTTGCGATTTTTACCTAAAAACACTATCTTCTGTTTCTTCTTGGGAAGGTTTTAAAGAAGGATGTGTTTTACTTTATTAACCAATCACTGTGTACTTCGAAGTTAGGAACCATCAGAAATGTAGCTCTGCAGAGACAAAAGGTACACGTTTTCTGGTGTACATCTCTCTCTTTCCTTTCCGATTGAGTGGGTAACTCAAGAAAGATCTAAAGGCTGGGCACAGTGGCTCACGCCTGTAATCCCAATAGTTTGGGAGGCCGAGGTGGGCGGCTCACGGGGTCAGGAGATCGAGACCATCCTGGCTAACATGGTGAAATTCCGTCTCTACTAAAAATACAATAAATTAGCTGGGCATGCTGGCAGATGCCTGTAATCCCAGCTACTCGGGAGGCTAAGGTAGGAGAATCGTTTGAACCTGGGAGGTGGAGGTTGCAGTGAGCTGAGATCGCACCACTGCAGTCCAGCCTGGGTGACAGAGCAAGACTCTGTCTCAAAAAAAAAAAAAAAAAAAAGATGTAAATACCACTTGCCTTCTAGAGGTCATTGGTCATTGCCCTGCCTGAGTATTAGAGAAGAAACACACTTAAGAACTTTTATTGATTGATTGATTGATTGAATGATTGAGACGGAGTTTTGCTCTTGTTGCCCAGGCTGGAGTGCAATGGCGCGATCTCGGCTCACTGCACTGCAACCTCTGCCTCCTGGGTTCAAGGGATTTTCCCGCTCAGCTTCCCGAGTAGCTGGGATTGCAAGCCTGCATCACTATGCCTGGCTAATTTTGTATTTTTAGTAGAGATGGGGTTTCTCCATGTTGGTTAGGCTGGTCTTGAACTCCTGACCTCAGGTGATCTGCCCACCTCAGCCTCCCAAAGTGCTGGGATTACAGGCGTGAGCCACCGCACCCAGCCAATAACTTTTATTTAAAATTTACTGATGCAAAATGATAACATTCATTTAGGTAATTTTTATGGGGTTTTTGTTGTGGTGGTGTTTTTGTTTTTTTGAGACGGAGTTTCACTCTGTCACCCGGGCTGGAGTGCAGTGGCGCAATCTCGGCTCACTGCAACCTCTGCTTCCCGGGTTCAAGCGACTCTCCTGCCTCAGCCTCCCAAGTAGCTGAGACTGCAGGCATGTGCCACCATGCCTGGCTAAGTTTTTTTTTTTTTTTTTTTGAGACTGGGTTTCGCTCTTTTTGCCCAGGCTGGAGTGCAGTGGCGCTATCTCAGCTCACTGCAACCTCCACCTCCTGGGCTCGAGTGATTCTCCGCCTCACCCTCCCGAGTAGCTGGCATTACGGGCTTGCGCCACCATGCCTGGCTAATTTTGTATTTTTGGTAGAGGCAGGGTTTCTCCATGTTGGTCAGGCAAGCTCCTCCTCCCAGGTTCATGCCATTCTCCTGCCTCGGCCTCCCGAGTAGCTGGGACTACAGGCGCCCGCCATCACGCCTGGCTAATTTTTTGTATTTTTAGTAGAGATGGGATTTCACCATGTTAGCTAGGATGGTCTCGATCTCCTGATCTCGTGATCCGCCTGCCTAGGCCTCTCAAAGTGCTGGGATTACAGGCGTGAGCCACCACGCCCAGCCTAATTTTGTATTTTAGTAGAGACAGTTTCACCATGTTGGCCAGGCTAGTCTCGGACTCCTGACCTCAGGTAATCCGCTCACCTTGGCCTCCCAGAGAGCTGGGATTACAGGGATGAGCCACCGTGCCTGGCCCTATTTTTATGTATTTTTACCTGAGTTGTTTTTTATGTTGCCAGGAGCTAAATGAAAACCAGAGTACCCCCAAAAAAGAAAAACAGGAGTGGCTTTCAAAGCAGAAGGAGAATATACAGCATTTCCAAGCAGAAGAAGAAGCTAACCTTCTTCGACGTCAAAGACAATACCTAGAGCTGGAATGCCGTCGCTTCAAGAGAAGAATGTTACTTGGTCGTCATAACTTAGAGCAGGACCTTGTCAGGGAGGTAAGTTTGAGTGATGAGAAATTTTAAATCCTTTATCAAAAGCATCTTTCCTGAAAATACTCCAATTCCATTCTAGTCTCAGGGACTTTGCACTTCTACTTGCCTCTGTCTGAATCATTCTTCCTCAGATATTCACATGGAGTGTTTGCTCCCTGTATATCTTTACTCAGATGTCATTTCCTTAAAATCTCTTAACCACCAATTTTTTTTTCCCCCCGAGAAAGAGTCTCTCCATGTCGCCAAATATGGAGTGCAGTGGTGCCATCTTGGCTCAGTGCAATCTTCACCTCCTAGGTGTGAGCGATTTTCGTGCCTCAGCCTCCCAGGGTAGCTAGGATTACAGGTGTGCACCACCAAACCCAGCTAAGTTTTGTATTTTTAGTATAGATGGACTTTCGCCATGTTGGCCAGGCTGTTCTCAAACTCCTGGCCTCATGCAATCTGCCTGTCTCAGCCTCCCAAAGTGCTAGGATTACAAGCATGAGCTACCATGCCTGGACTTAACCACCACATTCTTCTGCTTTATTTAAATATTATTCTTTGCAGCCAGGTATGGTAACTGTAATCCTAACACTTTGGGAGGCCAAGGCAGGCAGATCACTTGATTCTAGGAGTTTGAGACCAGACAGGGCAACTTGACAAATCCCTGTCTCTACAAAAAATATGTTTATTAAAAAAAATTAGCTGGGTATGGTGATGTGCATCTGTAGTCCCAGCTACCTGGGAGGCTGAGGCATGAATATTCCTGAGCCCAGGAGGTTGAGGCTGCAGTGAGCCATGATTATGCCACTGCACTCCAGCCTGAGCTACAGAGCAAGACCCTGTCTCAAACAGACAACTAACTAAATACATATGTTCTTCTTTGCACTTTTCTTTTTCATGTGAATATGTGTATGTTCACAAAACCATGTGTTTCTGCAGGGTAGGGAGGTTGTTCCTGACTCCCTCACTACAATGGAAGTTGTATGAAATCATAGAATTGATGCAGTTTTTTTAATCTCCAGTTTCTGATTCATAGTAGGCATTCAGTAAATCTTAGCCAATCCACAAATGAAAAATGTTGATTTTTATTTTTTATTTTTACTTTTATTTATTTATTTATTTTGAAACAGAGTCTCGCTCTTTTGCCCAGGCTGGAGTGCAGTGGCGATCTCGGCTCACTGCAACCTCTGCCTCCCAGGTTCAAGCAATTCTCCTGCCTCAGCCTCCCAAGTAGCTGGGACTACAGGCATGCATCACCACACCCAGTTGATTTTTGTATTTTTAGTAGAAATGGGGTTTTGCCATGTTGGCCTGGCTGGTCTCCAATTCCCAACCTCAAGTGATCTGCCTGCCTCAGCCTCCCAAAATGCTGGGATTACAGGCATGAGCCACCATGGTCAGCCTTGATTTTTACATATGAGGAAATTCATTGGGCAGTTTTTGCCTCTGACCTGAAATGGGTTCCATGAAGTGTGTGTTGCCCTTAAATACATTTTTATCATCATGTGATTATTAATTGGTAAATGTTGTAGAAACTCTTCTGCCAATGAAAACAATTATTCTTGGCTGGGTGTGGTGGCTCATGGCTGTGATCCTAGCACTTTGGGAGGCCGAGGCAGGTGAATCACTTGAGGTCAGGAGTTTGAGACCAGCATGGCCAACATAGTGAAACCCCATCTCTACTTTTAGTAGAGATACAAAAAAATGAGCCAGACGTGGTGGCGGACACCTGTAATCCCAGCTACTTGGGAGGCCGAGGCATGAGAATCAATTGAACCTGGGAGGTGGAGGTTGCAGTGAGCTGAGATCATGCTGCTATACTCCAGTCTGGGCCACAGAGCAAGTCTCCATCTCAAAAAAAGAAAAGAATTATTTTCATTATTAAGATACCTGTGAGTATAGATAAATTTCTGAGAGTGGGTTGAAATAATATATTTCATGCTTGTAATATATTATGCTTGTAATATAGCATAATTGTGCGAGTTTACTAATAAATTCAAATTAAAGCAGTTGCATCCATTACGTAAGAAAAATGTAGAAGATTGATACATTCAATCCTAGTAATGGCGTGTGTTAACAGACACTATTAGTAAGACTATAAATTGATATTGCCCCTTTGGAGCATGATTTAACAGTAGCTTTTAAAATTTAATGCACGGCCGGGCGCGGTGGCTCAAGCCTGTAATCCCAGCACTTTGGGAGGCCGAGACGGGCGGATCATGAGGTCAGGAGATCGAGACCATCCTGGCTAACACGGTGAAACCCCATCTCTACTAAAAAATACAAAAAACTAGCCGGGCGAGGTGGCGGGCGCCTGTAGTCCCAGCTACTCGGGAGGCTGAGGCAGGAGAATGGCGTAAACCCGGGAGGCGGAGCTTGCAGTGAGCTGAGATCCGGCCACTGCACTCCAGCCCGGACAACAGAGCGAGACTCCGTCTCAAAAAAAAAAAAAAATTTAATACGCACATAGCATTTATCCATCAAATCCACTTCTAGAACTCTGTCCTACAGAAATAACAACATGATTCTATGATACAGTATAAATAGATACTTATTGAAACTTTATTTATAAAAGTGAAACATGGGCTGGAGCAGTGGCTCTCACCTATAATACTTGAGGTCAAGAGTTCAAGGACAGCCTGGTCAACGTGGTAAAACTGTCTCTACTAAAAATATTTTTAAAATGAGCTGGGTGTGGTGGTGCACGCCTGTAATCCCAGCTACTCAGGAGGCTGAGGCACGAGAATTGCTTGAACCTGGGAGGCAGAGGTTACAGTGAGCTGAAATCGCACCACTGCACTCCAGCCTGGGCAACAGAGTGAGACTCTGATTAAAAAACAAAACAAAACAGTGAAACATAGAAGCAGCTTAAATGTCCAAACACACAGAGGAATGATTGAAAGAATTATGGCATCACAAAGCACTAGGTTACAATGAAACTTTTAAAATTTCTATGTACTGGCTGGGTGCAGTGGCTCACACCTGTAATTCCAACACTTTGGGAGGCTGAGGTGGGAGGATCACTTGAGACCAGGAGTTTGAGACTACCCTGGGCAACATAGCAAGACCCTGTCTCTACAATGTTTTTTTTTCCTGAGACTCCGTCACCCAGGCTGGAGTGCAGTGGCATGATCTCGGCTCACTGCAACCTTTGCCTCCTGGGTTCAAGCCATTCTCCTGCCTCAGACTCCCAGGTACCTGGGACTACAGACATGCACCACCATGCCCGGTTATTTTTTATTTTTTATTTTTTTTAATTGAGACAGAGTCTTGCTCTGTCACCCAGGCTGGAGTGCAGTGGCGCGAGCGCGATCTCGGCTCACTGCAAGCTCCGCCTCCCGGGTTCACGCCATTCTCCTGCCTGAGCCTCCCAAGTAGCTGGGACTACAGGTGTCCGCCACCACGCCCGGCTAATTTTTTGTATTTTTAGTAGAGACGGTTTTCACCGTGTTAGCCAGGATGATGTCAATCTCCTGACCTTGTGATCCACCTGCCTCAGCCTCCCAAAGTGCTGGGATTACAGGCGTGAGCCACTACGCCCGGCTGTGTCCATGTTCTTAATCACCACACTCACCAGAGTAGACTGCATGTAAAATAATTGAATAGAATACTCTGAAGAAACTGAAAGGATAACTTAGGAGCCCAATTCAAATATAAAATTAGGAAGTAAACAAAAGAAAAATGTTAAACCTCTTGATATAGATGTAATAATGTCTTAAGCTAATGGCAATAAAATAATATGAATAAATAGTAAATTAATATGATAAGGAAATTTGTGCTACTAATTGCCCATTTAAAGAGGTAAAAGTCACAACCCTAATATTTACTATGCAATTATAATTGAATAACAGGGTTAATTACATCTGTTTACTGGTTATTCTGGTTTTTAGGATTTTTTTCTGGCATTATACAGCAGTAAATTATACCTTTGTCTTTTGTGTTATGGATTAGGAGTTAAACAAAAGACAGACGCAGAAGGACTTAGAACATGCCATGCTACTCCGACAGCATGAATCCATGCAAGAACTGGAGTTCCGCCACCTCAACACAATTCAGAAGATGCGCTGTGAGTTGATCAGATTGCAGCATCAAACTGAGCTCACTAACCAGCTGGAATATAATAAGCGAAGAGAACGAGAACTAAGACGAAAGCATGTCATGGAAGTTCGACAACAGCCTAAGAGTTTGAAGGTATGGTTAGCCTAAGCTTTTTGACAACAGGGAAGAGAATGAAAAGGTATCCATGTAAGCAGGAAAAGTCTTAAGACGAATGTCTAGTCATAAAGAAATTGACTAAGCTTCTTTTCATTTTTAGCATCTTTGGTTGATTTTAATGTTGAATGCCTGTTGCTACAGTCTTTTGCTTATGTATTTCTCATCAAAGTACAAAAAAGTGGCCAAAACTTTTAACCATGGGAAGTGCCAGTAGATAAGAATCAAGATTCTTGTTTTAAACTTACCCAAGGGCAGAGCACGGTGGCTCACGCCTGTAATCCCAGCACTTCAGGAGGCCAAGGCAGGTGGATCACCTGAGGTCAGGAGTTCAAGAACAGCCTGGACAACATGGCGAAACCCTGTCTCTACTAAAAATACAAAAATTAGTTGGGTGTGGTGGCACATGCCTATAGTCCCAGCTACTTGGGGGGCTGAGGCAGGAGAATCCTTTGAACCCAGGAGGCAGAGGTTGCAATGAGCCGAGAACACACCACAGCACTCCACCCTGGGTGACAGAGGAAGACCCTGTCTCAAAGAAAAATTTACCCAAATGTCCAAGGTCAATATTATATTCTACATGTCAACAAGCTAACCATTTGGCTTATCTCTGTTGTTCCAAGTAAAATTTTAGAACCATAATTTGCTGTAAATATGACTTGTACAAAATTTAAAGACATGAAAGTGCATTATAAAATAAAAAGTTTTAAGCTGCATAGCCACTAGTTAGAAAAATAATAACAAGAAAAAAGTTTTCTTCTTTATGCTTGTTCCTCCAGCCACCTGATCTCTCTCTCTCAAGGACAAAGTCAACTACAGTTACCAATTCGGAAATTTTTGTTTGTTTTTGAGACAGAGTCTTACTCTGTCACCCAGGCTGGAGTGCAGTGGGGCGATCTCGGCTCACTGCAAGCTCCACCTCCCGGGTTCACTGCATTGTCCTGCCTCAGCCTCCGTGTAGCTGGGACTGCAGGCACCCACCACCATGCCCAGCTAATTTTTTGTATTTTTAGTAGAGACGGGGTTTCACCATGTTAGCCAGGATGGTCTCAATCTCCTGACCTTGTGATCCACCTGCCTCAGCCTCCAAAGTGCTGGGATTACAGGCGTGAGCCACCACGCCCGGCCCACGTGAATCTTAATATACAAAACCACCCACTATATAGTCTGTCATCGATGATAAGCACCTTAGTTGCCCTGTACATATCTGTACATTTTAAACTTTTGTTTATATTCAGTAAGGTCCAGTTTCCACAGTATTTCCTATTTAAAGCTTCCCCTGTACTCCTACCCAGCCATTTTTATAAGCTATTTGATATTTAAACTATAAAATGGTTCTTGGTTTTACTCTGAGTAACTGTGCTGGAGTACAGTGAAATTCATTCACAGAGGTAGTCTGTGTGAAAATCTAGAAACTACAACACAATGGTATTCCCAATGCCCACCCAACTCCATTCAAACAAGCTGTCCTGAACAAAATATAGAAACGATGTTAAGATGCTTTATTGTTTTCATGTGAATGTGAGTAAAATTTCACCTTGCTATGTCTTCAAAATAGGTAAGTTTTATTTACAGAGTGGTTATGTTGACTACTAACATAACCTTCCTTAGTTAATGCTTAGAAAAACTGGAATTGTAATGATATTTTAGATTTATTTTGTTTTTACAGTAAGGAGATACATAATCATTTAGCTACAGAAAGACAATCTCCCATGAAAAGATTTTTAAACTAACGTGTCAGCAAAGTCAATTGTGATTTTAAAGCCAACAGCACCGAGGAATAAACCAAACTGAAAGTCGTACTGTAAATCTGATATGACTGACTGCATTTCCCTGGGGCTTGGGTAATGGATAGTTGTTTGACATTTAACCATTTCTTTCTATTTCCTGTCATTAGAACTTTTCCGTTTTAAAGCTTATAAACAGTAATCTGATTCTCTCAGATAGTATATTAAAAGTGAGGAGAAAATAAAGCTTCATTAATCATAGTCAGACTTTAAATAAAATGCCTTTCTGATTACAAGTGAGCTCAAGGTTTCCTGTTAGGGAAGAAAAATCACCGTTTTCCTCATATTTATGTGTATCTATTTACTTAGTCAACTAGAGCATTTTAACCCCAAATCATCACATTTCTATTTACTTAAGTTCGTTGCCTTTTCCAGTTTTCTCCTTAAGTAGTGGAGGCAGAATTTAGAATATAGCATCAACTGTGTTTGATGGAGGAGAGGAGATTGCAGTTGGAACATTTTATTTATGTTGATTAGGCTCTGTGGGGGTGGGGTGCTGTTTCTGTGGAAAGGGTCGGGTGAAAATCTGCTGCCTACTCTGCTGTTTCTTCAGCTTTCATCCAGATGATGCTTTGTCAGCACTAAATGAGTAGAAATAACTGAAACTTGCATTCATCTCGCTTTCATTTGAGTCACACATTGAGGGATATAGTTTATTCTTAGTATAAGCATTAATTTTACTCTTGTTAAAGAAAAATTTTTCAAGGAGTTATTTTTTCTCGTTAGGCAGGGATGTGGAATGATTACAGTATTCCTGGCACAATGTTTTTTTGTTTTTGTTTTTGGTTTTTTTGGTTTTTTTTTGAGATGGAGTTTCGCTCTTGTCGCCTAGGCTGGAGTGTAGTGGTGTGATCTTGGCTCACTGCAACCTCCACCTCCCGGGATGAAGTGATTCTCATGCTTCAGCCTCCCAAGTAGCTGGGATTACAGGGGCCTGCCACCACGCCCTCGTGTTTTTAGTAGAGATGGGTTTCACCACCTTGGCCCTGCTGGTCTCAAACTTCTGACCTCAGGTGATCTACCCGCCTCAGCTTTCCAAACTGCTAGGATTACAGGTGTGAGCCACCACGCCCAGCCCAGCACAATGCTTTAAAAATAAAAAGTTTTGGCTGGGCGCAGTCACTCACACCTGTAATCCCAGCACTTTGGAAAGCTGAGGCAGGGGATCACCAGGTCAACAGACCATCCTGGCCAACATGGTGAAACCTCGTCTGTACTAAAAATACAAAAATTAGCCGGGCACGGTAGCGCGTGCCTGTAGTCCCAGCTACTTGAGAGGTTGAGGCAGGAGATTCTCTTGAACCCGGTAGGTGGAGGGTCAGTGAGCCAAGATCATGCCACTGCACTCTAGCCTGGCGACAGAGCGAGACTCCATCTCAAAAAATAAAAATAATGTCCAGGTGCGGTGACTCATGCCTGTAATCCCAGTACTTTGGGAGGCTGAGGTCGGGAGTTTGAGACCAGTCTGACCAACATGGAAAAACCCTATCTCTACTAAAAATACAAAAGTAGCTGGGCGTGGTGGCGCATGCTTGCTGTCCCAGCTACTCGGGAGGCTGAGGCAGGAGAATCACTTGAACCCGGAAGGTGGAGGATGGTGGAGGTTATGGTGAGCCGAGATTCCGCCATTGCACTCCAGCCTGGGCAACGAGGGCAAAACTCCATCTCAACAAATAAATAAATAAATAAATAAATAAATAAATAAATAAAACCTTTTAAAAGAATGGATGCTATTTTACTGAGGCAGAAGATACTATCTAAATTTCATTGTTCCATTTCTGTCTAGAAGCACTTGAAACAACTTTGTTAACCATGAATGGTTGTTTTTGTTTGTTTTCGCTCTGTCACCCAGGCTGGAGGGCAGTGGCAGTCTTGGCTCACTGCAACCTCTGCCTGCCAACTTCAAGCGATTCTCCTGCCTCAGCCTCCCGAGTAGCTGTGATTACAGGCATGCGCCACCACACCCGGCTGATTTTTGTATATTTAGTAGAGAAGGGATTTCGCCATGTTGACCAGGCTGGTCTTGAATGCCTGACCTCAAGTGATCCACCCGCCTCAGCCTCCCAGACTCTTGGGATTACAGGCGTGATCCACCACACCCGGCCTAAGAATGATATTTTAAAATGGTGCTACTCAGCCTGAGCAACATAGTGAGACCCTGTCTCTAGAAAAAATTACCAGCCTGGGGGAGCATAGGGAGATCTCATCTCTAAAAATAAAGCCAGGCACAGTGGCTCACGCCTGTAATCCCAGCACTTTGGGAGGCTGAGGCGGGCAGATCACGAGGTCAGGAGATCAAGACCATCTGGCTAACTGGGCAAAACCCCATCTCTACTAAAAAAAAATTTAGCTGGGCGTGGTGGTGTGCGCCTGTAGTCCCAGCTACACAGGAGGCTGAGGCAGGAAAATCACTTGAACCAGGTAGTCAGAGGTTGCAGTGAGCTGAGGTCATGCCACTGCACTCCATCCTGGTGACAGAGCAAGACTCTGTGTCAGGAAAAAAAAAAAAAAGAGAGCATGATGACATGCCTGTGGTGGTCCCAGCTACTCAGAAGGCCGAGAGGCAAGAGGATCACTTAAACCCCAGGAGGCTGAGGCTATGGTGAGCCATGATCATGCCATGCACTCCAACCTGGGCGACAGAGTGAGACCCTGTCTCAAAAAAAGAAAAGAAAAAGATTAAAAAGCCAAACGTGGTGATGGCTCACACCTGTAATCCCAGCTACTTGGGAGGCTGAGGTAGGAGCATTGCTTGAACCTGGGACATCAGGGATGCAGTGAGCCATGATCATGCCACTGTACTCCAGAGCCTGGAGGACAGAGTTGAGACTCTGTCTCAAAAATAAAAGCAGGCTGGGCGCGGTGGCTCAAGCCTATAATCCCAGCACTTTGGGAGGCCGAAACGGGTGGATCACGAGGTCAGGAGATCGAGACCATCCTGGCTAACACGGTGAAACCCCGTCTCTACTAAAAAAATACAAAAAAATAGCCGGGCGAGGTGGTGGGCGCCTGTAGTCCCAGCTACTCAGGAGGCTGAGGCAGGAGAATGGCGTGAACCCGGGAGGCGGAGCTTGCAGTGAGCTGAGATCCGGCCACTGCACTCCAGCCTGGGCAACAGAGCAAGACTCCGTCTCAAAAAAAATAAATAAATAAATAAAAATAAAAGCAGTGCTACTAAGTGCCTCTACTAAAACTCTTAGCTAAACTAAGAGTTTCTCTTACTAGCTAGACGTTTCTTGACCCCTCACAAAATAAAGACATATTACTAGGATCTAGTGCCTCAGATGGTGAAAAATACAGAAAGGTATATTTAATGTTGTAGTATTGAGGGGAGTACTTCTTAGATACATGTGTAAATTTGGTCACATATCCATTTGTTTCATGATGAATAGCCAATCAATACCTGGCGGTATTTATATTAAGGTAAAAAAATAATTTCAACTATAGGTTCTGCCTCAGTGCAGTAAATCAATGTGTTGTCACTTGTAGGATCAACTGGTACACCTTGCAGAAACAGACCTCATCTTATTAAAACTTCTTAAAACCTGAGTTCATAGAATACCCAACCTGCTGATTAACCAAACACTAAAGCCAAAGATCTTCTGTCTCTAAACTTAAATATTTTCATCTTAGAAATGTTTATATACTGTAGTTCATGTCTGTTACCCCAAGAAGAGGGTTGTCTCCTCCGTTAGCACATGACTTTTGTTTAACCTTTGAAAGATTAGTTTTGTTATGGTTTTGTGTGTGTGTGTGTTTGAAACAGAGTCTCTCTCTGTTGCCCAGGCTAGAGTGCAGTGGTGCAATCTTAGCTCTCTGTAGCCTCCATCTCCTGGGTTCAAGCAATTCTCATACCTCAGCCTCTTGAATAGTTGGGATTACAGGCATGTGCCACCACGCCGAACTAATTTTTGTATTTTTAGTAGAGACAGGGTTTCACCATGTTGGCCAGGCTGGTCTCAAACTCCTGACCTCAAATGATCTGGCCACCTCAGCCTCCCAAAGTGCTGGGGTTACAAGCGTGAGCCACCACGCCTGGCCAAGATTAGTTGACTGACGTTTAAGTTTTTGCTTGTGTTAAAGAGTAAACCATTGCTAAGTATATCTCTACCTAGTTTATTCTCTTAAGGAAAAGACCATTGTAATAACAGTATTAATAATTCCGAATAGAGATTTCCAAGTTAGCCTCACATTTGGTACATAAACTGTATAGTTGGAGTTGAGAGTGTCATTAAAAGAAATTGGGGGCAAGGCACAGTGGCTCATGCCTGTAATCTCAGCACTTTGGGAGGCCAAGTTGGGCAGATTGCCTGAGGTCAGGAGTTCAAGACAAGCCTGGCTGACATAGTGAAACCTGGTCTCTACTAAAAATACAAAAATTGGCCGGGCGTGGTGGCACAAGCCTGTAATCCCCGCTGCTCGGGAGGCTGAGGCAGGAAAATCGATTGAACCCAGGAAATGGAGTCTGCAGTGAGCTGAGATTGCACCACTGCACTACAGCCTGAGCAACAGAATGAGACACCGTCTAAAAAAAAAAAAAAGAACAGAGAAGAACAAAAAGAAATTGCAGCAAAGTGTTTCTAAAACAAACAGAATAAACGTGCTTTATTTTCTGTCTCTAGATCTGATAAGATATTGTCTCACCAATAAAGTGCTTTTATATCTTTTTTTTTCTTTCTTTCTTTTTTTTTTTTAGAAACCAGTGTCTCACTCTTGTTCAGCCTAGAGTCCAATGATGCAGTCACGGTTCACTGCAGCCTTGAACTCCTGGGCTCAAGTGATCCTTCTGCCTCAGCCTCCCTAGTAGCTAGGACTACAGGTGCGCATCACCGTGCCTGGCTAATTTTCAATATTGCTTTGTAGAAATGGGGTCTCACTGTGTTGCTCAGGCTAGTCTGGAACTCCTGGCCTACAAACAATCCTGCCATGGCCTCCCAAAAGTACTGAGATTACAGGCGTGAGCCACCATAATTGTATTATGCTTAATTCATGAGAAAAAAATTTAATTTTCTAAGCCACACACAGTGGCTCATGCCTATAATTACTGTACTTTTAGAGGCTGAGGTGGGAGGATCGCTTAAGGCCAGGAGTTTGGAACCAGCCTGTGCAACGTAGGGAAACTTCATTGCTACCAAAAAAAAAAAAATTAGCCAGGAGCTGGGTGTGGTGGCTCATGCCAGTAATCCCAGCACTTTAGGAGGCCGAGGCAGGTGGATTGCTTGAGCCCAGGAATTTGAGACCAGCCTAGGCAACATGGTGAAACCCTGTCTCTACAAAAAATACAAAAATTGGCCAAGTGTGGTGGTTCACGCCTGTAATTCCAGCATTTAGGAAGCCAAGGCAGGCAGATCACTTGAAGTCAAGAGTTCGAGACCAGCCAGGCCAACATGGTGAAACCGTGTCTCTACTAAAAATACAAAAATTAGCTGGGCGTGGCGGCACATGCCTGTAATCCCAGCTACTCGGGAGGTGAGACAGGAGAATTGCTTGAACTCGGGAGGCAGTGGTTGCAGTGAGCCAAGATTGCGCCATTTGACTCCAGCCTGGGCGACAGAGCAAGACTCAAAAAAAAAAGCCGAATGTGGGTGGGGCACACACCTGTGGTCCTGGCTACTCAGGAGGCTGAGGTGGAAGGATTGCTCAAGCATAGCAGGTTGAGGCTACAGTGAGCCATGATTGTACCACCGCATTCCAGCCTGGGTGACAGAGTGAGACTCCATCTCAAAAAAAAAAAAAGAAAAAATGTAATTTTCTGTCATGAATATGCATAATAATCAAAGCTAATTTTAATATCTACTCAGGTCACTAACTTTATTAGTGAAACAACAGATACTGTTACAGGTCCTATCATAAATGGTGTTCTTTATGCCCTAATGTTTTAAATGAAGTTTTTTGTTGTAAAACTGCATAAATTTCAGTCAGCGGTTTGGCCAAATAGCCAAGTGCAAAAAGTATCTGCAACTTTATGATCTGACCTGTTTGGTTTTCCTCTCATTTTTTCCTAATAGTCTTTATTTTCATGTATGTAAGCATACCATATACCAAATACCTTGTGTTACAACTTACATAAATCTTTTTTTTTTTTTCCCCCAGTCTAAAGAACTCCAAATAAAAAAGCAGTTTCAGGATACCTGCAAAATCCAAACCAGACAGTACAAAGCATTAAGAAATCACCTGCTGGAGACTACACCAAAGAGTGAGCACAAAGCTGTTCTGAAACGGCTCAAGGAGGAACAGACCCGGAAATTAGCTATCTTGGCTGAGCAATATGATCACAGCATTAACGAAATGCTCTCCACACAAGCCGTGAGTTTGCTTTTTTTGGGCAAAACAAATTTAGTGCCCCTTTTCTTCCACTACTTGAATGAAATCACAGCAATTAAAGTACTAGTTGAAAATGATAGCTCTCCTGCAGCTTGGGAAATGTGGTGATGGTTCATTTTCTTCCTATTCTCAACATTGCTTGAAAATGTCATGATGCATGAGGTATGTCATGATGCATCAATTTTCTTTCTTTTTTTTTTTTTTTTTTGTTGAGACAGAGTCTTGCTTTGTCGCCCAGACTAGAGTGCAGTGGCCGGATCTCAGCTCACTGCAAACTCCGCCTCCCAGGTTCACGCCATTCTCCTGCCTCAGCCTCCCGAGTAGCTGGGACTACATACGCCCGCCACCTCGCCCGGCTAGGTTTTTGTATTTTTCAGTAGAGACGGGGTTTCACCGTGTTAGCCAGGATGGTCTCGATCTCCTGACCTTGTGATCCGCCCGTCTCGGCCTCCCAAAGTGCTGGGATTACAGGCTTGAGCCACCGCGCCCGGCCGATGCATCAATTTTCATTGATACATTTAGACATGAGGTTCTAAATAGGCTCCCTGCCAGCACAGATCCCAACACCTTATTGAGATTGGCATAGCAGCTTTGGGAAGCAGTGAGCAAAAGGTATTATCATAATGGGAATAAAAATGGTTGTGTTTGAGTACAAATACAAAATTTTTTTTTTTTTTTTTTGAGATGGAATTTCACCCTGTCGCCCAGGCTGGATTGCAGTGGTGCGATCTCAGCTCACTGCAACCTCTGTCTCCCGGGTTCAAGCGATTCTCCTTCCTTGGCCTCCCGAGTAGCTGGGATTATAGGCGCAAAATATTTTCCATATAAGAGCTTTGTAAACTTTTTTTTAAAGGGCCAGATAAGGCGGGGCGCAGCGGTTCACGCCTGTAATCCCAGCACTTCAGGAGGCCTAGGCAGATGGATCACCTGAGGTCAAGAATTCGAGAGCAGCCTGCCCAACATGGTGAAACCCCGTCTCTACTAAAAATACAAAAATTAGCCAGGCGCGGTAGTGGGCGCCCATAATCCCAGCGACTCAGGAGGCTGAGGCGGGAGAATCACCTGAACCCGGGGGGCAGAGGTTGCAGTGAGCCAAGATTGCGCCGTTGCACTCAGACTGGGCAATTAAATGAGACACTGTCTAAAAAAAAAAAAGGGGGCGGGGCCAGATAAGACTTTTTAGACAGGAGGCAAAACTAAGGCTATTATGTGGGTACTTACATGACCGCTTAAGATGTAACCCTTTCAAAATGAAACATCATTCTTAGCTCATGGGCTGTAAAAGACAAAAAAACAGGCACCTGCCCATACTTTGCTTATAGACTATGGTTTGCTGGTCTTTGTTCTATAGTTATTTCCACTACAGAGGAAGAGATTCAGAGATCTAAAGAGATTCTAGGTTTTTCTTAAGAAAAATGTGGTTATTCAGGCATCCTCCAAATAGCTTATGATAGCTTTATCTTCATAATACTATTGTTAGTTATTCTGCCTTTCTTTTTCAGAGATGTTTACTCCAAGATAAAAGACAGAATCCATAGGTCATGCATTGATAGCTAACAGTAGGATATATCTGTTTCGTTTTTTTTCCTCTCTCTCTCAGCTGCGTTTGGATGAAGCACAGGAAGCAGAATGCCAGGTTTTGAAGATGCAGCTGCAGCAGGAACTGGAGCTGCTGAATGCATATCAGAGCAAAATCAAGATGCAAGCTGAGGCACAACATGATCGAGAGCTTCGGGAGCTTGAACAGAGGGTCTCCCTCCGGAGGGCACTCTTAGAACAAAAGGTATAAGTAATAGAAGGGAAAATCATTGTTTTCAAATTAGCTTTTGTCAAAAGCGTTTTATAAATATATTTTCATGTTGGCAGGGGTCACATTAGATTTCTTTCACAAAACCACATTTCCTGAATTCTGGTTATGGCAGCAGTTTTTTCTTTAAAATTACTGATTCACTGATGAACCTTATCATTAATGAGCTCCAGAAATCAAGGGAATATAATTAAGTAGTAATTGCTAGAGAAAAGATAGGGGTGTGTGAAGACAGTCAGTTGAATTTGAGAGTAGCAGCTCTGAATCCATGTTCCTCACTTCTGTGTTCCTAGCTTGCTCTACCTAAGGAGGTTGGAGAAAGACTTAACTAGTGAAGAAAGAGAGCTGCATTAATTGCCTGAGAGAGCCAGGGACAAAGGATCAGGAATATATACTTTACTCATATGTCCTTGGCCTGGAGCTATACAGATTGGTAGAGGATTACTGAGGGATAGAAGGTAAAATCAGTTCCACACAGGTGAAAAGTCAGGCTGAAAAAATGTTGTTTCTAGATGCACATCTTTACTTTTTCTGAATTATTCTTGTCAGATATATTAGAAAATAGAACTAGAATCCCCAAATTTCCATCCTTTGGGATACTAAGGTATGTGTGTGTGTATTAGGGAAAAGGGTGATGGACAAAAGGTTTTGAAAGGTAAAGAGAAGAAAGGCATTTGTTGCAAGAAGTGGAGATTAGGCTGGGCTTAGGCCTCCCAGCACTTTGGAAGCCAAGGCGGGAAGATGGTCTGAGCCTAGGAGTTCGAGACCAGCCTGGGCAACACAGGGAGACCCTATCTCTACAAAAAATTTTAAAAAGTAGCTGAGGGCCGGGCGCGGTGGCTCAAGCCTGTAATCCCAGCACTTTGGGAGGCCGAGACGGGCGGATCACAAGGTCAGGAGATCGAGACCATCCTGGCTAACACGGTGAAACCCCGTCTCTACTAAAAAATACAAAAACCTAGCCGGGCGCGGTAGCGGGCGTCTGTAGTCCCAGCTACTCGGGAGGCTGAGGCAGGAGAATGGCGTGAACCTGGGAGGCGGAGTTTGCAGTGAGCTGAGATCCGGCCACTGCACTCCAGTCTGGGCGACAAAGCGAGACTCTGTCTCAACAAAAAAAAAAAAAAAAAAAAAAAGTAGCTGAGTGCGGTGGCACGCCCCTGTGGTCCCAGCTACTTGGGAGGCTGAGGCGGGAAGATGGATTGAGCCTAAAAGGTTGAGGCTGCAGTAAGCTATGGCTGCACCACTGCACTCTAACCTGGGCAACAGGGCAAGATCCTGTCTCAAAATAAATGAATAAATAAAACAGTGGTCGATTATCAATTGTATCCAGGATTCAGAGATACATTCCAGAACTCTTGAGTCTTAAATTCCCAACAACTGATGTAGTCTTAGGTCCCTCGGTCATTGCATTTAATACTTACCTAATGATCTTCCTAAAGTTGTCATTGTTTCTGGACCATAGGCCTGTAGATTTTTCCTCTATTTCCTATAGTTCTTGTGCTAAAAATAGAATGCCTTATTAAAGTAAAAAATATATTTTAAACCAGGTGTTGTGGCTCATGCCTATAATCCCAGCACTTGGGAGGCGGAGGCAAGCAGATCGCTTGAGCTCAGGAATTCAAGACCAGCCTGGGCAACATGGCAAAACCCTGCCTCTACAAAAAATACAAAAATTGGCCAAGTGTGGTGGCACACTCCTATAGTCCCAGCTACTAGGGAGATTTAGGTGAGAGGATCGCTTGAGTCCGGGAGTTAGAGGCTGCAGTGAGCTGAGATCATGCCACTGCACTCCAGCCTGGGTTACAAAGCGATACCCTGTCTCAAAAAAAAAAAAAAAAAAATCTTAAAAAATATCACCTCAATAAGATATAAGATATTACTATTTCTCTAGCACAGCTGTCTTTATTACTGGCTTCTTTGAGAGGTATTTGCATCTAAATATTAACTCAATTTTATTTCTTATTCAAGATGAGAAAGCTAAGGCCAGGCACAGTGGCTCATGCCTGTAATCCCAGCACTTTGGGAGGCTGAGGGGGGCAGATCGCCTGTGGTCAGGAGTTCAAGACCAGCCTGGCCAACATAGTGAAACACCATCTCTACTGAAAATACAAAAATTAGCCGGGTGTGGTGGCAGGCGCCTGTAATCCCATCTACTCGGGAGGCTGAGGCAGGAGATTCCCTTGAATCTGGGAGGCAGAGGTTGCAGTGAGCTGAGATGGCGCCACTGCACTCCAGCCTGGGTGACAGAGCGAGACTCCGTCTCAAAAAATAAGACGAGAGGCCAGGCACAGTGGCTCACGCCTGTAATCCCAGCACTTTGAGAGGCTAAGGCGGGCGGATCACGAGGTCAGGAGATCAAAACCATCCTGGCTAACATGGTGAAACCCTGTGTCTACTAAAAATACAAAAAAATTAGCCAAGTGTGGTGGTGGGCACCTATAGTCCCAGCTGCTCGGGGGGCTGAGGCAGGAGAATGGTGTGAACCGGGGAGGCGCAGCTTGTAGTGAGCCGAGATAGCACCACTGCACTCCAGCCTGGGCGACAGAGTGAGACTGTGTCTCAAAAAAAGTAAATAAAAATTAGATGAGAAAGATAGAAACATAAATTTTGAAAAATATAGTTTGTTCCATGTGCAAATTTCCTAAATCTGTCTCATTCCAACTTTTTTTTTTTTTTGGAGACGGAGTCTCGCTCTGTCACCCAGACTGGCGTGCATTGGCATAATCTCCGCTCACTGCAAGCTCCAACCAGGCTTGAGTGCAGTAGCCCGATCTCCACTCACTGCAAGCTCTGCCTCCCGGGTTTATGCCATTCTCCTGCCTCAGCCTCCCGAGTACCTGGGACTACAGGCGCTCACCACCACACCCAGCTGCTTTTTTTGTATTTTCAGTAGAGATGGGTTTTCACCGTGTTAGTCAGGATGGTTTCGATCTCCTGACCTCGTGACCCACCTGTCTCGACCTTCCAAAGTGCTAGGATTACAGGCGTGAGCCACAGCGCCCGGCGGTCTCATTCAAACTTTTATATTTAAAATTTAAAGTTTTCTTTTAGGCTTCAGTATTATCACTAAATGAAAAACTCCCTATGGTATTTCAAGAATGGTGTTACAAGAGAAATATCGGCACTATTAAAGTGTGATTGTAATTTTAGCTCCACCTGGTGGTTAACAGTTAAACAGCATTAATTAGCATCTTAGTCTTATTTAATATCCTAACCAAAAACTGCATGTTAATACAAAGCCATTACAATGCAGGCATAAAATCAGTACTCATTGACTCATTGGTGAAGGTACAGTAACACTTTTATACAGTGCTAATACATCTTGGAAAGCAATTTGGAGTTGCGTGTATGTATACTTGTTTGGTTTTTTTGTTTGTTTGTTTCAGCAGTCTCTCTCTATTGCCCAGGCTGGAGTCCAGTGGTACAATCTCAGCTCACTGCATTCTCCATTTCCCAGGCTCAAGCAGTCCTCCCACCTCAGCCTCACAACTACAGGCATGCACCACCATGACCACTGATTTTTTTTTTTTTTTTTTGGAGGGGGCAAGGGTAGAAATGGGGTTTCTCCATGTTGCCCAGGCTGGTCTCGAACTCCTAGGCTCAAGCAATCTGCCCACCTCGGCCTCCCAAAGTGCTAGGATTGCAGGCCTGAGCCACTGCGCCTGGCCTGGAGTTGTATATTTAGCCTTGTAAATATTAAGTGTTTAAAACTTTGAGGAAAAGAAATCCAAATTACAGAAAGGAAAAGAAATCCAAATTACAGAAAAAAACACTGCGTAAGTGTTAATTATAACAACTTTATAATAGTTTAAAACAACCTATTTAAAATAGAGAAATGGCTGGGCGCTGTGGCTCATGCCTGTAATCCCTGCACTTGGGGAGGCTGAGGCAGGTGGATCACGAGGTCAGAAGTTCAAAACCAGCCTGGCCAAAATGGTGAAACCCCATCTCTACTAAAAATACAAAAATTAGCTGGTCATGGCCCAGCTACTCAGGAGGCTGAGGCAGGGGAATTGCTTGAACCTGGGAGGCAGAGGTTTCAGTAAGCTGAGATCACGCCACTGCACTCCAGCCTGGCAACAGAGCAAGACTCCGTCTGAAAAAAAAAAAGTAAATATGGCCAAGCCAACAATAAAATTTTACTCAGTCATTTAAATGATGTCTGCATAAACAGTACTAATAAGGAAAAATGTTTGTGATGTGTTTAACAAAATTTTAAGAGACAAATCCTACTTGAAGTAATGTTAGTAGTGGCTATGTTAATGTGATAGGTTGATTTTTTTCTGTTTCTTTTTTAAATATGGTTTTATTCATTTCATAATGGAAAAATGCATACAATTAGTATTTAAAAGAGTAAAAGAACAAAGGATGGTACATCTATAGTGCTTCAAGATGTTACTTGGTTTTTATGGCTAATATTTTGCCTTTCAAGCGAAGTATGTGACTACAAGGCAGGCTGGGGTCAATTAGCAATCACTAAGACCCTGTACCCTCTCTACAAAAACTTTGTAAAATCCTAGAAGCTGTAATTTGTGCACTTTATGCTTGCCGGTTGTACATACAGATGAGGAGATATCTGAAAATAAATAGAAATGGAACTGGAGTGAATGTTAGTTGATTCTAGGTGAAAAATCATTCTGTTTGAAGATTGTTGTAAGTCTCCAAGTGAACCAAAAATTGTTCATTTAGGTTGAGACACAAACAAAATGAGCCTCACATGTACATGAAGTCTTGTTTCAATATTTGTCATCCTTCATTTACGTTAAATTTTTAGATAACAACACAACTCTAAATGTTAAATTATATGTGAAATATATATATATGAAAAGTAGTAGTATTTCCAGAGTATAAATGACCTTGTTTTATCATCTCATTTACTTTTCTCTCAAGATTTCTCTTAGTATTAACATCATGGTTAGTAATGTTTTTAAGTAAGAATTAAAATTTGGGGGTAGGTGCAGTGGCTTATGCTGTAATCCTAGCACTTTGGAAGGCCGAGGGGAGCGGATCACTTGGTGCTCAGGAGTTTGAGACCAGCGTTGGCAACATGGCGAAACCCGACCTCTACAGAAAAAAAAAAAATACAAAAATTAGTTGGGTGTAGTGGTGTGCACCTGTCAGCTCCTCTGGAGGCTGGGGTGTGGAGGATTGCTTGAACCTTTGAGGTGGAGGTTGCAGTGAGCCAAGATTGCACCACTGCACTCCAGCCTGGGCGACAGACCAGACCCTGTCTCAAAAAACAACAAACAGACATATTTTTGCATAGGAAACAAATAAAAAATTGCAGAAGAAGCCTGATCACTTGAGATCAGGGGTTTGAGAGCAGCCTAGGCAACATGGTAAAACTTCTCTACCAAAAATACAAAAAATTAGCCGGGTGTGGTGGTGCATGCCTGTTTTTTTTCTTTTGTTTTGTTTTGTTTTTTGTTTTTTTGAGACAGAGTTTCACTCTTGTTGCCCAGGCTGGAGTGCAATGGCATTATCTTAGCTCACTGCAACCTCCGGCTCCCGGGTTCAAGCGATTCTCCTGCTTCAGCCTCCTGAGTAGCTGGGATTACAGGCATGCGCCACCATGCCCGTCTAATCGTGTAGTTTTACTAGAGATGGGGTTTCTCCATGTTGGTCAGGCTAGTCTCGAACTCCCAACCTCAGGTGATCTGCCCACCTCAGCCTCCCAAAGTGCTGGGATTACAGGCGTGAGCCACCACACCCAGCCAATTTTTGTATTTTTAGTAGAAATACCCAGTTACCCAGGAGGGTAAGGTGGGAGGATTGCCTGAGCCTGGGAGGTGGAGGTTGCAGCGAGCCAAGATTGTGCCACTGGACTCCAGCCGGGGTGACAGAGCAAGACCCTGTCTCAAAAAAAAGCAAAAATTGCAGTAGAATGTGGCAAGATATAATAACATTTCATAAGGTACAGCATAAATACAAAAGTATAGGAGTGATTTACTCTATAGGGGAGGGAAAGTGGGGCAAAGAAATCTCAGGGAGATGGAATAAAGAGTGCTTTCTGAAGGAAGAATAGGTTAACCAGGAACACAAGGAATGTGTAAAGGCGTGGAGAAATGATAAAATAAGAAATATTTGCGAGAAATTACAAACAGGCCAGGATGGACTGGAGTAAGAAGAGTTTGAAAATTGTTATTCTAAAACATGTTATTAAAAAGGCATTAGAGAGGCATTTTATATGAAGGTTGAAGGAGGACTTAAACATAGATTATTCTTCTCAGGGAAAGATACCAAATATCTGTATGTCTGTACCATCTTCTTTGAGACTTATTTGCTCCACTTTTCCTCCCCTATAGAGCAAAAAAAAGTTCGATACTTTTTTTTTTTTTTTGAGACTAAGTCTCACTCTGTTCCCCAGGCTGGAGTGCAGTAGCCCAATCTTGGCTCACTGCAACCTTCACCTCCCAGTTTCAAGTGATTATCCTGCCTCAGCCTCCTGAGTAGATGGGATTACAGGCACCTGTCACCACTCTCAGCTAATTTTGGTTTTTGTTTTTGGGTTTTGTTTTGTTTTGTTTTGTTTTGTTTTGTTTCTTGAGACGGAGTTTCACTCTTGTTGCCCACGCTTGAATGCAATGACGCTATCTCGGCTCACCGCAACCTCCGCCTCCCAGGTTCAAGCAATTCTGCTTCAGCCTCCCGAGTAGCTGGGATTACACACATGCGCCACCATGCCCATCTAATCGTGTATTTTTACTAGAGATGGGGTTTCTCCATGTTGGTCAGGCTGGTCTCGAACTCCCAACCTCAAGTGATCTGACCACCTCAGCCTCCCAAAGTGCTGGGATTACAGGCGTGAGCCACCACGCCCAGCCAATTTGTGTATTTTTAGTAGAGACAAGGTTTCGCCATCTTGGCCAGGCTGGTCTCACCTCCTGACCTGAAGTGATCCACCCGCCTCAGCCTCCCAAAATGTTGAGATTACAGACATGAGCCACCATGCCTGGCCTCGATACATTTTTTATTTCTGTAGTATCCTTACAAATATCTTAACCCATTCTATTGCAGTTTTTTATTTGTATTTGCTTCCCATGAAAAAATTTTTGTTCAGTTTGTTTGTTTGTTTGTTTGTTTTGAGATGGAGTCTTACTCTGTTGCCCAGGCTGGAGTGCAGTGGTGTGATCTCTGCTCACTGCAACCTCTGCCTACCAGGTTCAAGTGATTCTTCTGCCTCAGCCTCCCAAGTAGCAGGGATTACAGACGTGTGCCACCACGCCCGGCTAATTTTTGTATTTTTAGTAGAGATGGGGTTTCACCATGTTGGCCAGGCTGGTCTCGAACTTCTGACCTCAAGTGATCTACCCGCCTCAGCCTCCCAAAGTGCTGAGATTACAGGCGTGATCCACCACGCCTGACCCAGATAGGACTTTTGACTTTAACGGAATCATAATTCCACTGTGATATCTAACAGAATTCATAATTTTTAAATGCATGTCTAAATTTCCCCTATTATCGCAAATCCCCAGTCCCAGCACTTTGGGAGGCTGAAGTGGGAGGATCATCTGAGGTCAGCAGTTCAAGATCAGCCTTGCCAACATGGTGAAACCCCATCTCTACTAAAAATACAAAAATTAGCTGGATGTGGTGGCACATGCCTGTAATCCCAGCTACTCGGGAGGCTGAGGCTAGAGAATCGCTTGAACCCAGGATGCAGAGGTTGCAGTGAGCTGAGACAGTGACATTCCACTCCAGCCTGGGCAACAGAGCAAGACTCCGTCTTGGAAAAAAAAAAAACAACTTGATTTTACACATTTAAAAAATATAAATTTTTTTTTTTTTTTTTTTTTTTTTTTGAGACAGAGTCTCGCTGTGTCGCCCAGGCTGGAGTGCAGTGGCGCGATCTCGGCTCACTGCAAGCTCCGCCTCCTGGGTTCACGCCATTCTCCCGCCTCAGCCTCCGAGTAGCTGGGACCACAGGCGCCGCCACCTCGCCCGGCTATTTTTTTGTATTTTTAGTAGAGACGGGGTTTCACCATGTTAGCCAGGATGGTCTCGATCTCCTGACCTCGTGATCCACCCGCCTCGGCCTCCCAAAGTGCTGGGATTACAGGCTTGAGCCACCGCGCCCGGCCGTAAAAAATATAAATTATACTGATTCCCTGATTCCTAAGGGACATCTCTTTTTATTTTTATTTATTTTTTGTTTTTTATTTTTTTGTGAGATGGAGTCTCACTCTGTCGCCAAGGCTGGAGTGCAGTGGCATGATCTCGGCTCACTGCAACGTCCACCTCCCAGGTTCACACCATTCTCCTGCCTCAGCCTCCCGAGTAGCTGGGACTACAGGGGCCTGCCACCACCATGCCTGGCTAATTTTTTGTATTTTTAGTAGACATGGGGTTTCACCATGTTAGCCAGAATGATCTCTATCTCCTGACCTCAGGATCCACCTGCATCAGCCTCCCAAAGTGCTGGGATTACCAGCGTGAGCCACTGCGCCCGGCCTTGATTTTTAAATGTATATCCATAGCGTCAAATAATAGACACTAGAGACTACAGAAGGTGGGAGGGTGGGAGATGAGTGAGGGATGAAAAATTACCTGTTGGGTATAGTGTTCCCTATTCAAGTTATGGGTGCACTAAAAGCCCAGACTTCACCACTACGCAATACATGCATGTAAAAAAATCTGCAGTTGTACCCCCTGAATATATAAAAACTTTAAAAATTTTTTAGGAAAAATTTAAATAAAATTTGAAACTCATGGATAAATGTACATCCATAAAATAGCCACTTCAAAGCTGAATGATTATTACTTCCTTTATTTATAGACTTAAAAAAAATAAATTGGCTTTCATTTTTCTTCCTTCGTCCAATCTCCAACAGATTGAAGAAGAGATGTTGGCTTTGCAGAATGAGCGCACAGAACGAATACGAAGCCTGTTGGAACGTCAAGCCAGAGAAATTGAAGCTTTTGACTCTGAAAGCATGAGATTAGGTTTTAGTAATATGGTCCTTTCTAATCTCTCCCCTGAGGCATTCAGCCACAGCTACCCAGGAGCTTCTGGTTGGTCACACAACCCTACTGGGGGTCCAGGACCTCACTGGGGTCATCCCATGGGTGGCCCACCACAAGCTTGGGGCCATCCAATGCAAGGTGGACCCCAGCCATGGGGTCACCCCTCAGGGCCAATGCAAGGGGTACCTCGAGGTAGCAGCATGGGAGTCCGCAATAGCCCCCAGGCTCTGAGGCGGACAGCTTCTGGGGGACGGACGGAGCAGGGCATGAGCAGAAGCACGAGTGTCACTTCACAAATATCCAATGGGTCACACATGTCTTATACATAACTTAATAATTGAGAGTGGCAATTCCGCTGGAGCTGTCTGCCAAAAGAAACTGCCTACAGACATCGTCACAGCAGCCTCCTCACTTGGGTACTACAGTGTGGAAGCTGAGTGCATATGGTATATTTTATTCATTTTTGTAAAGCGTTCTGTTTTGTGTTTACTAATTGGGATGTCATAGTACTTGGCTGCCGGGTTTGTTTGTTTTTTTAACTTTTGGGGAAATTTTGAAAAGTGGAGTTGATATTAAAAATAAATGTGTATGTGTGTGTGTATATATATACATATATACACATATATTATGCATGTGGTGGAAATAATTGGCTAGATAGGGGATTTTTCTGAACACGGCAAAAATAAAACACAGCAAAGTGGCTTCAGTTATCACTTTTGGGTGTCTGTATCGTAAGAAGTTTCTGAAAAGATGTAAAGCCTTTTTATCCCATATCCCAAATTCTTATGAGCCACTCACAGCAGGCAGCATATGTTGAAATAAGTTATTACTGGTACACACCTGCATCCCCTCACTAATATATTTATTTGTTATTAAATTGATCTGACTTCTCAGCCTCATTTGGACTAAAAAAAGGAAGCAGAAATCCATGAACACATTGCTTCTCGGCCTTTTGGCTAAGATCAAGTGTAGAAATCCATGAACACTAAACGACTGCATTGACTTTTTCAGAGAGTAGAAAACAACCTAGTTTTTTTATTTTCCTGAATGCTTCATAGGCTTGTGAGTGATTTTTGTCCATTCAGTTGTGCCTTCTTTGTATTACGATAAGATGGGGGTACTTAAGGAGATCACAAGTTGTGTGGATTGCATTAACAAATCTGTGAGCCTTCAATGGGGAAGACCAGAAGGGTGAGAGGGGCCCAGAAAGTTCATATGGTGGGTATGTCCCGCAGCAGAGTGAGGTGAAGCTTACATGTCCTGATGTTTTGTTGCTTATACTGTGATATCTCATCCTAGCTAAGCTCTATAATGCCCAAGACCCCAAACAGTACTTTTATTTTGTTTGTACAAAAAGACATATAGCCAATACAAATCAAATGCCAGAGGTATTTGAATGATGCCATATTTGCAAATTGCCACCTATTGAAATTCTCATCACACTACATAGACATAATTATTATCTCCTTTTGGCTTATGTGATTTTCTGTTTACAAGTAGAATAGCCAATTATTTAAATGTTTAGTTGCCACAGTGAACCAGGAGTCACTGAGCCAATGACTTTACCAGCTGCTGACTAATCCTCATCACCACTGTAGATTTTGCTGCATGTGCAGGTCCTCTATTTTTAATTGCTGTTTTCATTGCTGCAGTACTTTACAAACTTCTAGTTCGTTGAGGCTTAGTGGCCATTTGGCATCAAGTTAACATCACACAATAGGAAACACCACTTCCACAAGTCTCAAGCCTCAGTGCTAAAGTACTACTGAAAAGGAACTAGGAAGTTTGGCCAATTAAGAAAAAAAAAGTAAAAGTAAGTTATAGTGGTCAGGGAATCTCTTGACGAAAGCTAACTCTTTTTCAGGGGGCACATGTTTTGTTTTGTTTTTTGTTTTGTTTTGTTCTGTTTTGTTTTGTTGTACAATGAAGGATGAACCCAATGCTAAAAAGTCAGTTGTTTTCTTGGTTTTCCATTTTTTGTATAGAAATTGAGTTGGAGGTGGGTAGGAAGCTGTGAGTATGACTTGAAGAAAAATATCCTTTTCAATGACAAATCAGAGTTTCTTACAAGTTACTGTCCTGCTCCCTTCCAAGTTGTCTTGAAGAATCCTTGCTGCTAACTCTGGATCCTGCTTCTCCTATAGTCAGGGGGCTCCAAGGTAGAACTCTCTTAAGTCCCTCTCAGTGGCACTCTTTGCCTAGACCAAACTAATGACCAAATAGTAATCAATCTATCGCTGTTGAAATCCTGGTTTTCTCAACCAAATTTTAAGTCTTCCCCAGGTATGTCAGTCGAGTTGCCATGAATCCTCGCCTGTAGGAGTTTCTGAGATTCAGGAAACTGGAAGGAAATTAATGTTTTAATGTAAATGTTTTTAAAACCAAGATCACCATAGAGTTCACACAAAATTTTAGGCAGTGTTTCAAGAAGCACTCTTATGTGTTGTCCTTTCGGCCATGCTCCAGGTCACCAGTTTTTAGGTAAATATGACATGTACTTAAAATATCAGTGAAAGGGGCTTTTGGTTGTCTCAGTATCTTTTTTGCATTCAGGTATTATAGTGTTTCCAACAAATTGAGAAATCTACGTATTTGGTGTAAAATGATAAGAGAGAGCTTTAGAATTTAATAAAATACCAAAAATATAATTTGATACTCTTAAAAATTATTCATAGATCTGGCTGCTCTGTACTACTGGATGGGTGGAATAGGGAAGCAGATTAGTTTTGCATACAAAACTCTTTCAAACCCAAAATACTACTGGTGGTACATTTTAAAGTCCAGTTGTGGACTTAAATTTAAGTCAAATTGAGTTACTGAGTCCATTCAGATCTCCAGTAGGGTTTTTTATCTAATGTAATTATTTGGCCACCTGTTTTACATGTAGATCATGACTCTGCCTGGATTTTACCATTAAGTTAATTTTAAAGTATATATATAGTTTACAAAAATGATTCAAATTAATTGGTTTGTATATGTTTGTGAGATCTAGCTTCTGAGGAATCTCATACATGGTAGGAACCATCACAGAGTAAAGCTTGTAGCAGAAAAATTGGAAAGGTTTTGAGATATCCTAGGGAAAGAGCAAGCACTTTCTGGGGAATCAGTGGGCAAATATCAATATTTGATCAAATTAACACTACCTCCTTCCCAGTGTTGGTGTTCACTCACTATATATGTCTTTAAGAAAATTAAAAGTGTGGAAAATTTGTGTAGCATATCAAGAAGTTGTAAATGCTATATCTGGTATCCAGAGGCTGGCTGTAAAAAGTTCCTTGGTGTCACTCTATCTCCCATTTTTTTGGTTAGCATTTTAAAAATGCAAAGCCACATACTTTGAAATATATTATTCCAAATTGAGCTCCCTTCCCTTTGCACATATTTTTTCCTCCCCTTATTGAAGTCAGCTCAAACCCCAAATTCTAGTATCCAGAAGTATTTTTGTTTGTATAATGTTATCTGAAAAATGTGTTTATATTATATTTTCAGAGCTGCAATTCTTATTTGCCATTTCAATACCTACAGATAAAGAGTCTTACATTTGAAGCCACACACACTGGTGTAATATGCTTAGTACTCTAGGTCAAGGATTTGTTGGTAAATGGAACATTTTAGCATAGTCATTATGATATTTGGTTGCCTAGACATCAGGCAAACATTCAGTACACTAAAGAAACTATCCTGGACACTCCCTCCCACCTCCACCAATTTTTTTCTCACCCCCTTTTCAAAAATTGAAAACTCTATGAGTGTCTTTTTCAGACCATAAAGCAGACTTTAGTGACTTTCTATTTCTGTAAATACTAAATGTCTGGCATTTTAAACTTTTATAGAATACGTTGTGTTGGACACTGGAATAATACTATTTATTTTCACCTGTGAAAAATGACTTCATTGTACTTGAAACACCTCCTTTGCATTTCTCCATTTGTGCCATTCACTAGTGGAAATAAATTGTATTATACCATGATCTACTGGCTTTTTAAAACTGTGTTAAATATGCACATTTTTGGCACAGCTATTATCATTTGTATGTATATATTGTATATACATATAAGTGTGTGTATAGATAGATGGATGGATGTAACTCATACTGTACATTTCCATCAGGGCACTTAAAGTTCTGTTATTTTTGTTTGGTTTTGTTATTTCAGTCCTCAGTTAAGGCAAGAATGCATGTGTTTCTTAAGAATGAGTACTCTGCGTTGATATTTATGAGAAGGTCGTCATTAGATGCAGTCTTTTCCTTTTTAATCCCCTCTTGGCATTTGTGTGAGTGGAGAGGACGTTAAATAAAATTTGGAATCATAAGTTGCAATGCAGTAAAATGGTGCTGGGGAAGGAGCCGGTTAGTGTTTCTGTGAGTTTGTGTTGTGATGCAATAAAAGATAAGTAATGCAGAGAGAGATGAACCATGGAAAGTAAGAACACTGGTGGTGATTCCTCTGCAAAGATGATTAAAAAAAAAAAAAACCAATACATCACACAATCTTCATGTGCTTTCTGTATGTATTTCTTAGTAGTGATACCATTGATCCTCTTACTTTTTTTACTCCATTAATACTAATAATTATATACTTTGCTGAGGATCAAAACAGCCAAGAAAGGAATTACTGCTAAAACATCTAAGATTCTCCTAAACTGTAACATCAACAGGAAATGGCCACTGGGAGAGAAGGATTTGGTATTGGGTGAGGGGCTTTCTCCCTTTACCTGCCTCTTCTTGCTTGCTCTAATAGTAAGTTCTTTGTGCACCTTCCACCACTTCTGAGCCACTACTATTCAAGTAGAGATTTGCCCCAACACATTAACTTTTTCCTTGGAGGTTTAAATGGCCCTGCATTTTGTCCTATGCTCACAATGTGAAGTGTCTTGTGTATTCAAGTCAAAAAATAGTATGTTTAAGGTATATAAGTGTGAATCTCCTATAATGATGGAAGAAGATATTCTCTTGTCTTAGATAGAAAAGAGCCTTCTCTAAGAGCAGTGTCAAAACTTGGGCTGTCATCTTTGAGCTGTTTACCAAAATGCAGACCATTATTGAAGAAAAACAAATTCTCTATTTTGTTTTCCCCCATCTAACATGATAGTGCCCACAACCAGGTTGTAGCATTGCCTTTTAAAAGAGACTCACTCACTCTTAGTTTTTAAGAACTGGAAATTTCCCATCCTCAGATTCCTTCAAGGATGAAGAGTTGGCTGTACACTTAGCAGACTTGCCTCTTATATGCAAGGACTACTGATTGAAGTCTGTTTTGCTGTGTCTGGTTATGTTGTCTGCACTTTTATGAAATCACTACAATAGGTCTGCATTGGAAATGACTATTAATTTGTAAAGAAGTAAGTTTTATTAAACACTGTCTAGAAAAAGAAAGTGAAGCTGAGAACTCTTCCTTTATTGTACTTTTATATTTTCTGCTGAATTCTGGTAGTTCCTTTAAAGTCATGTTGACTAATGTTTTCCTCCTTGTTTGTATTCAGATTTCCAAAATTTCACTCATACAAGGGAAGAGACTCCATCTGGCTTAATAGTAGTCTTTAAATCATAAGAAATATATAAATTAGCATGCACCTTATCTGCCTGTTGTGGGTTTCTTAAACTTGCACTTCCTACCCACCCAAAGATAGATATCCTTTAAAGAAAATAAAGGCAGAGAATTAAAACTGGGGAGCCATTTACTATGTCACCGTCACTGTTAACTGTTTCCCAGCAATCTAAACTTTTTGAAGTTTCAGAGGTTTTTTGGTTTGTTTTTTTTTTTTTTTGTATATATGTCTGTGTGATTGTATTGTATTGTTTTGTTTTTAAATATACAAGGAATTCTTTAAGTAGAGAAAAAGGTTAATCCTCACTGAAACACCAGGATGCCCACTGGATATACTAATCTGAACATCTGTAGGTAGTTTGTCATGAAAAAGTGGAGAGAAGATGAGACTTTTGAATGAATGAAAAAGGGTCTTGATGCCCAGAATTCCCCCCAAAGTACGGGTAATTCAACCTGCACAGTTTTGTTTCACTCAAAGTATTTAGCACTTGTGAGTGAAAAATCATGTAATTATCTGTAAATATGTAGCTAACAAATTGACCTAGTTTCTGTATTTTTTTGTTTTTGTACTAAAGTTTATAGGTCTGTGCCAGCTAGAGAGAAGTTGCTGTCATTACCAGTTGTGGTCCTAGCATCTAACCCTGAAACCATCCTAGGTGACATTTTTAGAATTAATACTTAAATGTTGTTAAACGGGGGGAAATAAAGCTTAATCATTGGTCAGGTTTGAGATCTTTTGCAGTGAAATAACTTTATTTAATATAAATGATCACATGTCCTCAATCATGAATGAGGTAGGGAGCCTCTCTCCCCCAGTGGCCATGTTTACAAAAGTGTGTTTTGTCTATAAAGTGCAAGTGTTTTAATGTTTATGTAAATTATGCAGGTGATAAAATGGTTTGGAACTGTTTATTGGGCTCTTTAACTGAATTTTCAAATGAAATGAACTATGCTTATTGCTGGCACATTGATCCCATTTCTGGAACATTACGTATGTTCTTTTGTCATTACCCAATTTAACCTCCCTTTCTCTGATATGCCTTGTAGCCAAAGTATTAAAGGCTGATGAACATAGACGAGGGAAATGCATTTCTTAGAAATCCATGAACTCTCAGTTGTATGCTTTCAGTACTCGTGTTAATATGTTTCTATGGCAACTCTGAGGTCAGTGGTTTAGAAATGAGATACCAGTGTTAATGAAAAGTGTGTGCTCTTTGCTTTTGCATGGCTTGGCTTAGTATCCAAGGTGTATTAGGGCCACTTGAAAGCATGAAGACCAGTTATATAGGGAACAGGATTCTCTCAGTGGCACATTTTGCTTTTTCTGAGCCCCAAATACATTGCCTGGGCATGAACATAGTTACCATAAATTGCACATGGTCATGGAGTGAATTATGTGACTTTAAAGGAGGTAACTGCCCAACATTTGCTGATTCTGGGTGGTCTATGTGACTGTTTGGCACATATCCAAAAACCCAGAGGCTATTGGAACCCTTCCAACCCTTTTTCCTTTGTCATAGACAAGTGTATATATAACTTATCAAGATGTTGGCTGTCCTGGTGTATTGCCAGACAGCTCTCTTTTGGTTCCCATTCCAAATGTGCTGCTGTCCTTCTTTGCATTTCACAATATCAAAGAAACCACCACCCTTCTTCATAACAGCATTTTATGCCTTTTATTCCACATTAAATGGGAATTGTGCCTACTTAGGAGTGCCCCTCCAATTAATTACATGCGTCCAAGAATAATCCAAGCCAGAGACACAAGGTGGGAAAACATTTCAAACAAACAAAAAAAAGTCCTCTTAAGGCCAGTAATTTATCTGCAAAGGTATTTTATCACACCTTGACACCTTATATATGAGCCTATTAGGAGTTGAAGGTTTCATTGAGTAAAATCCAAGAAAAGAGAAGGATGTGTATGTGGGGTTTCTATTAGAAGATAATTTTGTTCCCATTTTACCTTTCCTTTTTCAATCCTTCTCTGCTAGAACAGGTTAATTCTCCAAATCTTTTTTTTTTTTTTTTTTTTTTTAGGGAAATTTTTACAAAAGCAATGGTTGGATGTAAATAACATTTAAAGTATACTGCACATAACTTCCCCGGACTGTTCCAATCTGATAATTTGTAAATGCTTTAGAGTTTTTTAAATTAACACTTGTGTTGCTAAATCCTATTTATGTAAGTCTGCTAAAGTTTTTTAGCCCACTTAAAACTTAAGACAACCATTTAAATAATGGATGGGTTACTATGAGCAAATTAGCTTTCAGAACCCCCTTGTTTTAGTATATGAAAAAGCCTAATGCGCATTAATGAGGTTGAAGAGACTATGAGAAATATGTATAGTGTATATTTTAAAACAGCTTTGCTTGTATTGTGAAGATTTAAAAACAAACTTGAGATTTCTAACGTAACTATTAACACAGTTTTAACATAAGTTATCCCACTGGGTTTAAGAGCATCTTGAATGTATAATCCTTTTTGTAACCCAGGTTGGTTTCTACTTTTACCAGTCACCCAAACGTATTTATGTTTTTAGTTTTATGTACTCATTTCCCTTTGTTTTCCTCAAACAGCATGATTTTTTTTTGCACATGTAGAAATTTTTTAAAAGAAAGAAATTAGTACATCATTTTCTCTGGATTCTCTTCACTTCCGTCTTCCTTTCTACTAACCCCTTCCTTAAAGGCCATATCACTCCATTTGCATTATTTGTGCAAATGCCAGGGTTGGTTTTTATTTTTATTTTTGCTATTTACCTAAAAAAAGAAAATGCTTCAGTCAATTGCTTTTTTATTTAAAAAAAAAAAAAAAGAAAAGAAAAAAAGCTGTAACCTTATCATTTCTGAGTAGACCATTGAGAGATGAATGCACACCTGTAATAGCCCAGGACCAGCTCTGGTGGCTAAAGGGAATATGTGAACTAAGCAAGAGGTTCTTTTCTAAAAGTGGTATCTGTTATCCACAATGTACTTCAGTTATTCCCACAAGTCAGGGGTCCAGATAAAATGAGGGTTATCAGCTAACTGATATGCTATCATTGAGGTTCATCAATGAATTTGTACATTTCTAGTTCCCTTTGGTGAAGGGAAAAATGATGATTTTGCAAGACCTAGATTTTGGCTTGGTTTCTTGCCTCCTTTTTTGGCAGCCTTCATCTTCTCATCTCCCAAACCCCTTGAGCCTGTAGGGTTTTCATAGTGGACAAAGAACTTGTGGTCTTTTAAAACTGGGACTGATATTTTTTTGAGAGAGTATCATGTTGAAAGTGTGATGTTCTACCACTTTACCAATAACTAATTTTAAATACACACTGTCCTCTCGATTTTTGGACCAAACAGACGCTCACAGTGGAGGCTTATCAAGGGTTGCATTGGGGAAGAAGCCTCTCCCTTTCTGTCAGCACCAGCTGGTAAAGGTGACTGTACAGATGTGCATTTTCCTTTTGGTATAAATGGTCCACAGCACTAACTGGTAAGGCTTATTGTACAGTATATTGTCAGTATTCTTCTGGTTCAGCATACCTTATAGTTCATATATAACCTGTATTAATTGTATAGATCGTGCATTTAAAGCTGTTACCAAGTTGTCAGAACATAAGAGCGAAAACAAGGTCATATGTAATATTTTGTTTGTAAGTATCCTTTGTATCATAGCAAAGGAAATGTTTAAAAAAATCAACTGTAATAAAGTAATTTTAGTACACAGTGTCTGTCCAGTTTTTTAAAGCAATTTTATTCCCATGAAGATAAACTCTTTCTGTTGAGTGACTGTTGGATAATTACTGAACCTTAGGCAGTGTGCTGAATGTTGGGGTTACAAAAATGGGATTACCACTCAGATGGTAAGAGTGTACCATCTGATAAAGATACAAACCCTCGTCCGGGTGTGATGGCTCGCGTCTGTAACCCCAGCACTTTGGGAGGCTGAGGTCAGTGGATCACCTGAGGTCAGGAGTTCGAGACCAGCCTGGCCAACATGGTGAAACCCTGTCTCTAGTAAAAATGGAAAAATTAGCTGGGTGTGGTGGCGGGCACCTGTAATCCCAGCTACTTGGGAAGCTGAGGCAGGAGAATCGCTTGAACCTGGGAGGTGGAGGTTGCAGTGAGCTGAGATCGTGCCACTGCACTCCAGCCTGGGTAACAGAGTGAGACTCCGTCAAAAAAAAAAAAGACATAAACCCCCTAGGCTAATTGGCTTGCCTCCTGTCTGCCCAGAGTGAAGTGGCCTATTGTGTTCTGGGTGTGAGGTTATTCTAGTTGAAATTCTGACTGATCCAAGTTTTTAAGTTTTATTTATACCTTGTGGTCTGCATAACTACAGCTCCGATACATGGAGCCATAAATGTAAGCAGTTCCCTTGGGTCTTGCACAAAGCCTCAAAAGGTAATCTTATCTGGGCTTATCTCCCTAGATTTGAAAAATCACATTTTAGCCCTGTATGGGGGCAGTAAACCATCAAATCAAGTCCTATTTAAAACCCTGTGACTTTTTTTTGTCAGAAGACTAATTCAGAGGGGGAAATGCTTAGGGGCTGGGATTTATGTTTTTTAATTTAAAAAGAAAATATGGCCAAGCGTGATGGCTCAACCTGTAATCCCAGCACTTTGGGAGGCTGAGGCAGGCAGATCATCTGAGGTCAGGAGTTTGAGACTAGCCTGACCAACGTGGTGAAACCCCATCTCTACTAAAAATACACGGTGAAACCCCATCTCTACTAAAAATACAAAAAGTTAGCCGGGCATGGTGGCGGGCACCTATAGTCCGAGCTACTTGGGAGGCTGAAGCAGGAGAATGGCGTGAACCTGGGAGGCGGAGCTTGCAGTGAGCTGAGATTGTGCCACTGCACTCCAGCCTGGGCAACAGAGCGAGACTACATCTCAAAATAAAATTAAATAAATACATAATAAAAATACAAAAATTAGCCAGGCGGTGGGTGCCTGTAATCCCAGCTACTCAGGAGGCATAGGCAGGAGAATTACTTGAACCTGGGAGGCGAAGGTTGCAGTGAGCCAAGATCAGGCCACTCCACTGTGACCTGGGTGACAGACCGAGATTCCATCTCAAAAAAAAAAAAAAGAAAATAGCTTTTGGGTTTTTTGTTTGTTTTTTGTTTTTGAAGCAGCCTCTCTCTGTTACCCAGGCTGGGTGGTGTGATCTTGGCTCACAACAACCTGTGCCTCCCAGGTTCAAGTGATTCTTGTGGCTCTCAGCCTCTGAAGTAGCTGGGATTACAGGTGTGTGCCACCTCGCCCAGCTAATTTTTGTATTTTTAGTAGAGATGGGGTTTCTCCATCTTGGCCATGCTGGTCTTGAACTCCTGACCTCAGATGATCCACCTGCCTCGGCCTCCCAAAGTGCTGGGATTACAGGCGTGAGCCACCACACCCAACCAAGAAAACAGTTTTAAGTACCATTTTTTAAAGTATAATTTAGGGTACCTACCATATTGAAAAGAAGACTTAAAGTGGCAGTTTTTTAACTCCTAGGATGTCGATATTAAACTATTTTGAGATTAACATTTATATAGTGTTTAATTTGCTTGCCTCAAACAGCTGTGTGGCAGCCAGATGCAGTGGCTCATGCCTGCAGTCATACCACTTTGAGAGGCTGAGGTGGAAGGATTGCTTGAGACCAGGAGTTTGAGACCAGCCTGGGCAACATAGTGAGACCCTATCTCTACAAAAAAATAATAAAAATATTAGCTAAGCATGGTGACACATGTCTGTAGTCCTAGCTACTTGGGAGGCTGAGGTGGGAGGATCGCTTGAGCCTGGAAGGTTGAGGCTGCAGTAAGCCATGATCATACCACTACATTCCAGCCTGGGTGTCAGAGCTAGACTTTGCCTTGCAGAGCCAGAATTAGACCCCAGACCTCATCTCCAGTATTTTCAATATACCCACCTGAATTTGGAGTAACTCAATGGGATTAAAACACAAGATTTCTACGGCATAGAGGTTCACACCTATAGTTCCCCCTACTCGGGAGTAGGATGGGATGAGGTGGGATGATTGCTTGAGCCCAGGAGTTTGGGGTCCAGCCTGGGCAACATAAGGAGATTCCGTCTCTAAAAAAAGATTCTGGCCGGGCGCGGTGGCTCACGGCTGTAATCCCAGCACTTTGGGAGGCCGAGACGGGCAGATCACGAGGTCAGGAGATCGAGACCATCCTGGCTAACACGGTGAAACCCCGTCTCTACTAAAAAAATACAAAAAACTAGCCAGGCATGGTGGCGGGCGCCTGGAGTCCCAGCTACTCGGGAGGCTGAGGCAGGAGAATGGTGTGAACCCGGGAGGCGGAGCTTGCAGTGAGCTGAGATCTGGCCACTGCACTCCAGCCTGGGTGACAGAGCAAGACTCCATCTCAAAAAAAAAAAAAAAAAAAAAAAGAATTTAAAATCTATCCTACCTGATTGTAAAAGAAATTTGAACATAAAATTAGTCATGGGAGGCCAGGCACAGTGCCTTATGCCTATAATCCTAGCACTTTGGGAGGCCAAGGCGGGTAGATCACTTGTGGTCAGGAGTCTGAGACCAGCCTGGCCAACATGGAGAAACCCTATCTCTACAAAAATACACAAATTAGCTGGGTGTGGTGGCGTGTGCCTGTAGTCCCAGCTACTTGGGAGGCTGAGGCAGGAGAGTTGCTTGAACCCAGGAGGTGGAGGTTGCAGTGAGCTGAGATCACGCCACTGCACTCCAGCCTGGGCAACAAAGTAAGACTCTGTCTCAAAAAAACAAAAAAAAAAATTAATCAGCTAGCTTCACAGCCCTTATGCCATCACCTACATCACGTGATGTCAGCTGCAGAATCAGGGTCTTCCTGTATGTATCCTGGGCAATTAATGACTTTACCTTTTGCCACCCTATTTTCAGATACTTGTTCTTAACGGATACAGGGAGAGAAAGGCTGCTGAGGGTGTTAGCTCTGTGCAGGCTGTGCAGTGAACTTTAAAGAGTGCCATTTATAGATAAATGTGCATGGCTCCCCTCATGCAGTTGTGCACCCCAGCAGCTCTGAAGAGAGATTCCCTGAAACCCCCACCCTTTTGTTAAAATCCTTTACGTTTTGGAGTTCAAAATGAACATTGTTTAGTACCATCTCAGACAGTGATTAGGAAAAGGCAAATAACATATGGCATAAAGAGCACTAATTTGGGTCTGGTCTTAGCCCCATCACTAACTGTGAGATCTTAAAAGTCACATCCTCTCTGACCTTCATCTATAAGAAATAGAAATGCAGACGGTTTTTGACCAAAATTGATTTGAAACTGATAAGCTGTGACATGGTATCAGTGCATGTGTACATATATGGGGGTGGGGATGGGGAGAGTTTGCCCTCAACTGGGCAACCCAAACCCAACCTATGAGGCTCAAAGGTGCTGCTCTTCCAGGCCTTTCCCAACTTTGCAGTGCAATTAACAACTGGAACTTCTTAGCCTTATAAGATGTTGATCAGAGAATAAAGATTGTAATTTGAAAGCAGATGCCACTTCATCATGGAGGTCTTTGAGCTCTGGCTGAGGAATTAAATAGAGTCTTGGAGAATGGGATCCGTATGCTACTAACTATCTCATTATATCCTAACAGACCTTATAAATTAAGGCCTATACACATTCCCAGTCTTTTCATATGGAACAACTCATAAAATAACTTTCTCAGGGTCACTTAAGTCATCGATGAAGTAGAAACTGGAACCCACATCTCCAAACTATTACTTCAGTATCCTATCAACACACAAACACCATTTGTCCACTGAATAATGTATTTGTTGTAGGTACCATCAATTATCAGGGAATTGCATGCTAAATAAATAAACCACCATCGAACACCTGTTGGGAAATGCATATCTGCAACAGAGTCATTACGATTAAACAGGAGAGCACATAAATAGCCATTGAGGCTAGATTCATGGGTGAGGGCAACAACCAGGAGAGAGGCAGTGAGGCTCTGCCAAACGCCCAGGTGCTGGCTAAGTACACAGAGAGGGACTTCAGAATATAAACATGCTGCAAATGCCTGTAATCCCAGCATCTTTAGAGAGGCCCAGATCAAGCATCACAGGCTTCAGAGATCACAATCATCCTGGCTACTCACGGTGAAACCCCCAACTTACTTCAAAAAAATACAAAAACTAGGCCGGCGAGGCATGCATGCCTGTAGTCCAGCTACTCGGGAGGCTGAGGCAGGAGAATACGGGAGAGCGGAGCTTGCAGTGAGCTGAGATCTGGCCACTGCACTCCAGCCTGGGTGACAGAGCGACACTCTGTCTCAAAAAAAAAAAAAAAAAAAAAAAAGAAGAAGATAAACAGCACATATTTGTTTCTGGAGATGAAAATAGCATTCCAGTGCTGTGTGTGGGAGACTCGATTTAATGGGTTCAGAGACAAATAAGTTGGAGAGAAATGTTTTGTTCAATCATACTAAATACTAAGGCAAGGTATTGCATTATTACAAGGAAAGACTACAGGGACTAGAGACTTACTTTTGATGCATGAGTATCTTATTGTTTCAATTAAGTATCATTTTACCTTCAAAATTTTAGCTCCTCTGCGCAATTGTGACTAGAGCATAATCATTGTATATCTTAAAAATATATTCTGAGGCCAAGTGTAGTAGCTCACGCCTATAATCTCAAGTTTTTGGGAGGCCGAGGTGAGCAGATCCCTTGAACCTAGGAGTTCAGTTGAAGACCAGCCTGAGTAACATAGTAACAAACCCTATTTATACAAAAAATACAAAAATTAGCCAGGCATGGTGGTGTGTGCCTGTAGTCCCAGCCACTTAGGAGTCTGAGGTAGGAGGATCACCTGAGCTCGGGAGGTCGAGGCTGCAGTAAACCATGATCACACTACTGGGCACTCCAGCCTGGGTGACAGAGCAAGACCCTTTCTCTAAACAAAATAAAACACTCTGGCAGGAATGGTGGCTTATGCCTGTAGTACCATCACTTTATGAGGCTGAGGTGGGAGGATCACTTGAGCTCAGGAGGTTGAGGATGCAGTGAGCCAAGATTGCACCACTGCACTCTAGCCAAGGTGACAGAGCAAGACCTTAAACAAGCAAACAAAAGCCACAGACACACACACTCACTCTGGTCACTATAGCAGGGCATTAAAATTTATGTTATCTCTCAACTCCCAGGATCCTGGTCAGGTCTGTGGTTTTCTGATCCTTGAGTCCAGAAACCCACCTTAAGTTGTTACACACACTAAGATCATTAGCATTATTTATTTTAATTCACAGATGAGAAGAAACTGGATATCTGATCTAGTTCATCCTCATTTCTTGCCACATGTTCTCTCCATGATATGTGCCAAGGGGCAGTCTAGCTTGAATATCCCACTGATGATGGAACTATCATGGGAATCATGGGATAATAATCATGGGATTATCAGTGGGAATATCCCACTGACGATGAAGGAAACTTACTGTTTCCTGGGGCATTCATTTCGTCTCTGAGTACTTGGACACTCCCTATATACAACTTCTCAAGCCTTCCTGAATGCAATCTTATATCTGCAAATTGTGATAATGAGTCAAAGCAATTTCTGGTGTCATCCTTTGTGGCTTGACTGAAAAATCACAAATACTCCTTTTATTGGCATTGTTACCAAGTTCTACCAGAGTGGCCAAGTGTATCGGCTTGTTTAAGCAGGAAGAGGAATTCATGCTAAAGTTCATCTCTAAAGGAAGATACCTCGGCATTCATTACTAACGGTGACGGATTGAGAAAGGATCTTGTGGTTTGGGATGGAAGATGAATACAGAAGAGTTTCTGACTCTAGGTGGTTCTGAGGTTATGTATAAAGTCAAGGTGACACTTCCTTGTTTTGAGACCTTTTCTCTTTTCTTTTTTTGAGACAGGGTCTTGCTCTGTTGCCCAGGCTGGAGTGCAGTGGCATGTTTACAGCTCACTGCAGCCTTAACTTCCTAGGCTCAAGTGATTCTCCCACCTCAGCCTCTCTAGTAGCTGGGCATACAGGCATGCGCCACCATACATGGCTAATTTTTGTATTTTTTGTAGAGACAGGTTTTCACCATGTTGCCCAGGCAGGCTGGTCTCAAACTCCTGGACTCAAGCTATCCATCCGCCTCAGTCTCCCAAAGTGCTAGGATTACAGGTGTGAGCCACCATGCCTGGCCAAGGACCCCTCCCCTCCCCTTCCCTTCTTTCTTTTTTCTTCTTCTTGCCCAGGCTGGAGTGCAGTGGTGCAATCTCAGCTCACTGAAACCTCCACCTCCCAGGTTCAAGCAATTCTCCTGCCTCAGCCTCCCAAGTAGCTGGATTTACAGGCATGCACCACCATGCATGGCTAATTTTGTATTTTTAGTACAGACGGGGTTTTCTCTATGTTGCTCAGGCTGGTCTCGAACTCCCGACCTCAGGTGATCTGCCTGCCTCGGCCTCCCAAAGTGCTGAGATTAGAGGTGTGAGCCACCGCACCCGGCCAAGGCCTCTTTTCTATCAGTATCCAAGTCTTAGGATATTGTCACTCAAAACAGAGATGATGGCTTCTCAGAGAATTTAGTGCTGTGTTTTTCAACTGTCGTCTCCAGCCAAGCCACCCTGGAAATCTATATATAAATACATAAAATACTAAATTATGAGAATTAAGTTATAGCTTAGCACAATCTTGATATCAGAGATGAGAACTTAGAACTCACAGAAACTTTCAGAAGCAGTTGTCTGCTTTCCGCATTCTGATCCATGGCTAGAGACAGAGGACTCAATTGCCACTTCTGAATTAATGCCTCCCTTTAGTCATTGGCTTTTTGTTTTATTATTTTCATTATTATTTTGAGACAGGGCTTTGTTGCCCAAGATGGAGTGCAGTGGCACAGTCTTGGTTCACTGCAGCCTCTGCTTCCCAGGCTCATGTGATTCTCTCACCTCAATCTCCCAAGTAGCTGGGACTACAGTCATGTGCCACCACACCCAGCTAATCTTGTATTTTTTGTAAAGATGGGGTTTCACCATGTTGGCTAGGCTGGTCCTGAACTCCTGGACTCAAATGATTTGCATGCCTCGGCCTCCCACAGTGCTGGGATTACTGCACTTTGCAGTGAGCCACTGCACCTGGCTCGTTTCCTTATTTGTATTAATTTTTTAACCTTACCATTTGAAGATGTTGGTAAATAACGGACACCAAAAAGGAGGCAAGCAAATAATGAGGCCTGAAGATCACTGAAGACCCACCACCTGCAAAGTGCAACTCAGTGGTACTTCTTAGATGTTTGGGAGGGGCTCACTGAAGTCTCGACCTCCAGGGCTGAAGCAGTGCTACCACCTCAGTCTCCCAAGTGGCTGGGACTACAGGGTCCACCACTATGCCTAGCTAATTGAATTTTTTGTAGAGATGGGGTCTTGCTATGTTGGCTAGACTGGTCTCAATCTCTTGGCCTCAAGTGATCATCCCACCTCAGTCTCTCAAAGTGCTGGTACTGCAGGTGTGAGTCACTGTGCCCCGCCTATTGGTTGGTTTTGTTGTTTGTTTCTTGCTTCCTCAAACTCATAACTTGCCATTTTGTTCAAGGGCCACCCATTCGTAGAAGAGTGTGCCTGGGGCTCCTCCAGCTGGCTTCACACAATTAGCTATTTACCAAAGCAGAATTCACCTGTGTGATTCTTGAATCATTAGGCTAAAGGATAGGGTTATCCAAACTTTCCTGCTTGAACAGAAACTACACTTTCCAAGAAAAAAAAAAAAAAAAAAAAAAAAAAACAAACAAAAAACAAAACAAAACAAAACAACAAAAAAAACCCAGGCATTTCAGCCCTAGTCTTCAAGTAGTAATGGGAAAATGAGAGAATGTTCTTGGGATATGCAGTGGGTGCATCTAGCACAAGAGCCATGGAAGAGGAATACTTGAGGTTTCAGGTCACTGGAGTTCAGGGTTCAAAGGAATTAATGGAACCTCAACTGGGGCTGATTCTGCCATTCTTCACACTGTAACTACAAAGTTTATACATTTCTCTCCCTGGAAAACTTTTTTTCCTATCAAAAGGAAAAGGAAAACCAACCCTATTTATCCAAAAACTATTCTCCTGAAGAACCAGAGTCCTGCGATATCTGGATAGTTTCTAGAGAAATGATGCAGATTTTCACCCTTACGGACTCTTTAAGCTTTAGGGTTTAAAAACCACTAGGCTGCTTCCCATTTTGCAGGGCAACTGGGACTGCAAGACCCTAATTAACTGAAATCCCTACTGTTCCAGATGTGGAGGGCAGCTGGTGGTAGGGGATGGCCAGATGGCAGTAAATATCCCTCACCAAGCCTTACACCAAGGCTGTTGTTCACCAGCAGTAGAACAGCTTCTGTAATTTCAGTTCCTTTTTGTTTATCCTGCTTAGAAATGGCAAAAGAAAGTCAGATGAGGAATGTAGAGGAGGAGAAACAAGAAGTGGGGAGGAGGGAGATACTTTTTTTTTTCTTTTTTTTTCTTTTTTTTGAGATGGAGTCTCACTCAGTTGCCCAGGCTGGAGTGCAGTGGCGTGATCTCGGTTCACTGCAAGCTCCGCCTCCCAGGTTCACGCCTCAGCCTCCTGAGTAGCTGGGACTACAGGCGCCCACCGCCACGCCCGGCTAATTTTTTGCATTTTTAGTAGAGACAGGGTTTCACCGTGTTAGCCAGGATGGTATCGATCTCCTGACCTCGTGATCCACCCGCCTCGGCCTCCCAAAGTGCTGGGATTACAGGCATGAGCCACCGTGCCTGGCCCTTTTTTTCTTTTTTTTGAGACGGAGTCTCACTCTGTCACCCAGGCTGGAGTGCAGTGGTGCGATCTCGGCTCACAGCAAGCTCTGCCTCCCAGGTTCACACCATTCTCCTGCCTCAGCCTCCTGAGTAGCTGGGATTACAGGTGCCCACCACCACGCCCAGCTAATTTTTTGTATTTTTAGTAGAGATAGGGTTTCACCATGTTAGCCAGGATGGTCTCGATCTCCTGACCTTGTGATCCACCCACCTCGGCCTCCCAAAGTGCTGGGATTACAGGTGTGCACCACAGCTCCCTGCCAGGAGGGAGATAATTTTTCACAACAGGATAATGTGCCTTAGACAATCGAGTGTTGTCTACATTTCAGTGCAGATTCTTGGAGTTATTTCAAAGTTTCTTCTGATTTGATCTAGAAGAACAAGGCTGGGGCAAGATTATCCAAACCTGAAATCATGGCCTCAGGAATACCTTTATGCCAAGTCTTGGGATGTGGGTTTTGGTATAAGCAGCTCTCTTCTTTACAACTGCTTTGCTGTTTGTGAGGTCAGAACAGGAGCCCTCTTTCTCAAGGACGATTAAAATAAAACTTCAGGGTAAAGTTTTTGAATCTTAGCAACACATGGAAACATATGTCCTGTTGCCAAAAAAAATTTAATTGCCTAATCCAAACCAGAATATTTAGATCAACTTGTATACTGTATCTTATCTCTGATGTACTATCTCTAGTCCTCAGCATTATTCTTCATAAAACCAAATACCCACTTAGTTGCTGAGTGGCCAGATCTAAGAGGAAGCTTTTCTGCCTTTAAAGGGATGGCCTTTTGAATAATTGAGCAGACAAAACATTGTAATGTGAAATATTTGTAAATCACTGGTCAGCTCTAGTCAACCTCTTGGTGCTTTTGTTTCCTCTGGTCCCAGATGTGTCTCCTGGCTCTGGAAAGGGAGAGGCCAGTAGTACCATCAGAAAAGGGAGCAACTAACTAGAAAACACCTAAGTTATGAGGTTTGTACTTTTCTTGATTTAGAGAAAGTCCACATCTCAGGAGATAAACAGCTCTGGCTGCAGCTCTCTGGAGTAATCCCCTGAAATGGTGCCAGAGGGAGCATGTAGGGTAGCCAAGATTGTGACTCCTTGAATCATGGTCTAGCAAAGCCCTCAGACCCTGCATGAGAGCGCTTCCTATTTGTAAAATACCCTTGGGATCTCTTCAATAAGGCTTGGGGGCCAGGTCAGCCCCATTCCCAGCTGGGACTTGCAGAGCTCCTCTGAGAGACTGGACCTTCACATTCCTTGAGATGGACGTTCACATTCTCTAGCTGCTGGGCCCTCACCAGCCAGCCCCACTGCCTCTGCTGCCCTTCTCACACACACAAGCCTGCTGCCGCAGGTGCCAGAGCATTCGGTCAAAGCAGGGCGCCACAACCACAGAGCAAATGAGGGAAGTGGGGCCGAGACACAAACATCCTGTCCTAATGACATCAAGTGGCTCCAGCTTGAGAATCGGGGTCACTGCCCTATGACATACACAAACGTCTCATCCCTCTAGTCACTGCCAATAAGAGGGCACTTTCTCCTGTGTCCATGGGTTGAAAAAGTGCCATCCTTTGGCTTGTGATGTCAGTGATAGGAGACAGTGACTGGAACACTCCGCTGCTGACCGGATGAGTAGGGATATGCTGAGCAGAGGCCAGGCAGGAGATCTGCTGAGGATGAAGTGAGCGCAGGCTCGCAGGGCATTCCATCTCCTTCAAGGCACCAGTTTAAGAGAGAGGGACTGAATGACGAGCACAGAGCCAGAGCTCCCTCCGTTCAGTCCACCCCATCTTTCCAGGACTCTCCCTTGCCCAGCTGTGTTTTTCTTTGCAGGACTTGGGGGTTCTTGGGCCAGGTCTCTCATCTTGTGTATGATCGCTTCCAGCTAAAGATCTCCTCCAGGTTGGAAGAGGAAGCGACCTCTCGCCTCTGCAAGGCTCCCCCGCGACGACGGCCCCCAAGGAAGGAAGCTCTGTGCCTGCTCAGCCCTTTCATCCTCTCCTCCATTCGGAAGAACTCAGTCAAGGCCCGGAAGGACTCCAGGATGACCTCGTGGCTCCAGGCTGGCAAGGGCTCCTGGCGCAGGAAGCCACAGTGGCCTCCGTGGCGACTGAGCAGGAGGAAGAAGTAGGGGTTGCTGTGGAAGAGTTCAGTGGTCAGAGTGTGGTCTGGGGGTCCACACACGGGGTCGTCAGCACTGCAGATACATAGCACAGGCACGGCCGCCTCGTCCACATCCCGGAGGGGGTCGTTGCGGTCCCAGTAGGTATCCCAGCTGATGGGGAAGCTTTTGGTGTGGCAGAAGAGAGCCTCCTCAAACTCTCGAAGGGAACGGCTCCTGAACAGTCTGCTGGTGTCCACAGTGTCCTCCAGGGCTGTGGCATACCTGGCAGCGAGTTGTTGGGTGGGGAAGGTGGGAAAGAGAGGGAAGAATGAGAACATCAGGTGACAGCAGATGAGATAGAGAGACAGCCCGCAGGCCAGATCTGGCCACAGAAGCTTTCTTTGGCCATTTAGGGCTTTGAAAAAATTTCATTTCATGGCCATCATTTAAAACCAGATGAGGCTGGTTGCGGTGGCTCACACCTGTAATCCAAGCACTTTGGGAGGCCGAGGTGGGTGGATTGCTTGAGTCCAGGAGTTTGAGAACAGCCTGGGCAACATGCTGAAAACCCATCTCTAAAAAAAAAAAAAAGAAAAAAAAATTAGCCTGTTATGGTGGCTCAAGCCTATGGTCCCAGCTACTCAGGAGGCTGAGGTGGGAGGACTGCTTGAGCCTGGGAGGTCAAGGCTGCAGTGAGCTATGACTGTACCATTGCATTCCAGGCTGGGTGACACAGACCCTGTTTAAAAAAATAAACAAAGGCCGGGCGCGGTGGCTCAAGCCTGTAATCCCAGCACTTTGGGAGGCCGAGACGGGCGGATCACGAGGTCAGGAGATCGAGACCATCCTGGCTAACACGGTGAAACCCCGTCTCTACTAAAAAATACAAAAAAAACTTAGCCGGGCGAGGTGGCAGGCGCCTGTAGTCCCAGCTACTCGGGAGGCTGAGGCAGGAGAATGGCGTGAACCTGGGAGGCGGAGCTTGCAGTGAGCTGAGATCCGGCCACTGCACTCCAGCCTGGGTGACAGAGCGAGACTCCGTCTCAAAAAAAAAAAAAATAAAAAATAAATAAATAAACAAAACAAAATAAAATAAAATAATAAAATCAGCCAGGCACGGTGGCTCACGCCTGCAATTCCAGAACTTTGGGAGGCTGAGGTGGGTGGATCATGAGGTCAAGAGATCGAGACCATCCTGGCCAACATGGTGAAACCCCAGCTCTACTAAAAATACAAAAATTAGCTGGGTGTGGTGGTGCACACCTGTAGTCCCAGGTACTCGGGTGGCTGAGGCAGGAGAATCGCTTGAACCCGGGAGGCAGAGGTTGCAGTGAGCCAAGATCATGCCACTGCATTCCAGCCTGGTGACAGTGAGACTCTGTCTCAATAAATAAATAAATAAATAAAATAATAAAATTAGAAGATTTCACATAAAATGCAGGTGTCTGGCTTCTCTAGGGAAGTGGGAAGATCCAGCCACATGGGTGGGCATTTCTCAGCACAACAATGGGTTCCTCCTCCCTCCTTCTTATGTGAAGACGGTGCCCACTAGGCCTGTCATTCACAGCATCACTGCACCTGCCGATGTGCCCTAGGGGCAGCATTTGACTTCACAGCTGCTGACAGTTCTCCTCCTAACCTCAAATTCTGGCCCTCTGTAGAGAACTTGCTATGAACTGTAACCTCCTGAACTGCTCCTAGAAGAACTTGTTGGCTCAGAGTAACCAAACCAGGAGGTGACACGTCTGCTAATCATTCATATTTGACTTTAGGTTGCATTCATTGTTTTTATTTTTGTTTTTTTTAAACTAACATCCTGTCCTGGTAATGTCACATGAGTGTGATGTTGATCAGGTATAACTGGGGTAGATATTCCTACAGAGTGTGCTGCCTGGCAGAGGAAGCAATTGAGTCTGTAATTTACTGGGTGGATTCCTAAATAGGGGCCTCAGAGCAACTGCTTTGGGTAACAGAGAACATCTATGCTGTTTCTAGCCCCCTGGAGAGGGTTTGGCATTCTGACAAGGAGGCCAGGATGGGCAGCTCCGTCTTTTGAGTAGCTCAATCCAGCCTCAGTTGAAATTAGATGTTCATCTCTGACCAGGCACAGTGGCTCACACCTGTAATCTCAGCACTTTGGGAGGCCAAGGCAGGTGGATTCCCTGAGTCCAGACATTCAAGACCAACCTGGACAACATGGCACAATCCCATCTTTACAAAAAATACAAAAATTAACCGAGCATGGTGGCATGTGCCTGTAGTCTTAGCTACTCGGGAAGCTGAGGTGGGGGTCTGACCCCCACATCCCAAGTCTTTCTGCTACACCACACTGTTGCCATAATGACTTCGACCTCATTCTGCCCTCTCCTAAGAAAGCCAGAGTGCAGGCTGGGAATGTCACCTGAGTCCAGGAACTCAAGGCTGCAATGAGTGGTGATCCCGCCACTGCACTCCAGCCTGGGTGACAGAGTAAGATCTTGCCTCAAAAAACAAACAAACAAAGAGCTGGGCACGGTGGCTCACACCTGTAATCCTGGCACTTTGAAAGCTGGGGCAGGCGGATCACTTGAGGTTAGGGGTTCCAGACCAGCCTGGCCAACGTGGAGAAACCCCACCTCTACCAAAAAATATATTAAAAATTAGCTGGGCTTGGTGGTGCACGCCTGTAGTCCCCAGGTACTTGGGAGGCTAAGGCAGGAGAATAGCTTGCACCCAGAAGGCGGAGGATACAGTGAGCCTAGATCATGTCACTACACTTCAGCCTGGGTGACAGAGTGAGACTCTGTCTCAAAATAAATAAATAAATAAAATAAATAATTTTAATAAATGCCTGTGTGTGTGTGTCTGTGTGTGTATATACATATATATATATATTTTTTTGAGACAGGGTGTAGTGGCCTGACCAAGGCTCTCTGCAGCCTTGAACTTCTGGGCTTGGGTGATCCTCCCGTCTCCACCTCCTGAGTAGCTGGGACCACAGATGCATGCCACCACAGCCGGCTAATCAAAAAAAGAAATTTTTGTAGAGACTGGTTTCCCTATGTTGCCCAAGTTAGTCTCAAACTCTTGGGCTCAAGTGATCCTCCTGCCTTGGCCTCTCAAAATGCTGGGATTACAGGCGGGAGCCACTGCACCTGGCCTCAAATGCTACCATATTTCTGATTCTTGTCACCTCCAGGCTTAGAAACTGTGAGTAAACATTCTGGGCAGATAATCGTTTGCAGTGGCTTCCGGAGTGCTCTTTGCTGAGTTGTCAAGCTGCAGGCTAAGTGGTAAATGTCAGGTATCTCTGCTGTCGTGGGCCAGGTGCTCAAATTGCTAGGATACAGCTGGGGGTGCTGAGATGAGGCAAGGGGCCCGGGCAGCAGTCCCTGCTCTAGCACAGTAATACCGATGACCTTTAAACCCGCTTCCCCGGTTCTGTCTAGATTACAGGATTTGGAAGGCTTTGGAAGATGCGTTCAGAGAACTTTGCCCAAACTAGCCCACGCCTGTTTGTTCCAATGCTATGCAGAGCTGTTTCTGTTTCTTAGCCAGCTCAGGCCCTCTATTCCTTCCATTCTGGTCTGCGGCCTCCGTTACCCACCTGCTGAGGGCGATCTTCTGGTGGAGCAGAAAGCCCCGCTCGTAGGGCCAGGGTAGGCCAGTCTCGAACCACTCGCGGCAGCGCAGCACGGGTGAGATGCAGGCAGCGCCTGTCACGTAGCTGGAGGAGCCGCACTCGCCCAGGTAGGACAGTAGCAGCGCCGACCCCGAGCCTTCACTCACCGCGAACAGCGGCGCCGCCGGGTGTCGGAAGCGGATGTATGTGACCGCCTCCTTGAGGTCGGACGGGTCCCCGAAAGGCTGCAGCCGGGGGCTGACCAGTGGGCAGCCGTGGTGGCCGCGACGATGGAAGATGACCGGGTAGTAGCCGCGCTCCAGGGCGAGCAAGCAGAGGCCGAGCACGTTGCGGGTGAGGCGACCCCACGCATTGGGGATCACCAGAAGCACCGCAGGAAGGCCCCCGGCGCTGGTGATCCGGCGGCCCCTAACACAAGGTCCCACCACCCAGTCCAGGGCCACCAGCCCATCGTCCGCCAACTGCAGGTACTCCCGGGCCAGCTCAGGCCCAGGCGCCACGGGCAGGACGAAGTGGCAGAGGGTCTGCAGGTGGGGCCCGGAGAGCCAGGAGCGCGGGCCGGGCTCCAGCGCCGCCGAGCGCCGCAGCGCGCGCAGCAGGCACTGGGCCAGGGCCGACGGCTTGCAGACAAGGCTGCACCCGCCCGGCAGTGGCTCGCTCCTGTCGCTGAACTGGTCCCCGGGGGCTCCGCCGTCCGCCTCCTCGTCGTCTCGGTCTTGGGCCCCCGGCAGGGTCCTCTCTCCGACGGCGCGCCCCCAGGGTCCCCGGAGCCGCGGGCTGAGCAGGCGGAGCAGGGCGAGCACGGCCAAGATGAGCGCGAGGGCGGCGCCCCACGGCGGCATGGCGAAGCCAGAGAGCCCTGGCGGGCGGCGGGCGGCGGGCGGCAGGCGGCAGGGCCGTCTACTCCACGAGCTCCGCGCTTTGCCCGCGGCTCCACCCGCCGGCGGCGGCTGCCCAGGGCCCTCCCGCGCGGGCGCGCTCTGGATTGGCCGTGGCCCGGCAGAGGCAGCCAGTTCGGGCCCGGCTGCCCTCGCCCGGCCCCCACCTCTGCCCCGGCCCTTTGTACAGCAATTGCAACAAGTGGGAGCAGAGGGTGAGAGGAGCCGCTGCCACCAGGGAGGGAGGGCGCGCCGGCAGCCGGAAGGGAGTGGGGAGGGCACGAGCCGGGGAGAGCGGTGTTGGCCATAGAAACGTGGGAGGACTGGAGGCCGAGGCCTGGGGACCCGACTGCCATCAGGGTCTTCTGCCAGACCCTGTGCGCTGCGCCCTCAGAGGCCGATGAAGAGAAGCAGAAGGGAGAGGTGAGTAAGTCGCAGCTCCGGGCGCCGGCTCCCGGGCCCCCGTGGGGCGGCGGCTGCGCGCTCTGCCCTCAACCGGCCCCGCTCTCCCCAGCCCACCCACGCAGCCCCGCAATAACTTGGCTGGGCGGGGTCCCGCACCGGGCCAGCGAGGGCGGGCGCGGCGTCCGAGCCGCTGGCGGGAGGCTGCTGCTTCCCTGCCTGCATCAGTGCGGGCCCCGCGGACTCCTGGCCCCCGTCCCGGCGAGCTCGGGGCTCCACGTAAAGGAAATCCTCAGCCCGGGAGGGGCTTTCCCAGAAGGAGCAGCCCCACGCCTCCGAGAGTCAGTCGGAGAAAAGGACACACTCAGGCGCCCTGCGACAGGGATGCCCGTCCGACCTACAAGGAACGCCTCGTAAACCGGGGTGCATGGGAGACCAAGGAAATAACACGTTCTCGCTGTTTCCAAACTTTGGGATTGGCATCTCGACCCCTCGCTCTCTACCCACGTTTTCCCCCCAAATCCTGAAGAGGGAACCAGAACCAGCGCCCCGCTGCGGGGCGGGCCGGCCAGCGCACCTCCTGGGGGTGAGGCCTGTAGCTTCCCCATCCCGCGGCGACCAGTCTCTTTCTGGACGCGCGCCCGCCACCGCTGGGCGACGGCGGAGGTAGGGAACACAGCAGCCTCTCGGCCGGCTCCGGCCTCCCGGGGCTTCTGGGTCTGGAGAGTTTGGGGAGCGGAGACACCCCAGAGGTTCCTCCGGGTTCGGACCCTATTTGCGAGGGCGGGAGTGGGGTGGGCCGACGGCGAAGTTCCAGAGGTGGGACCCTCTCCCTTCAGCAGTTCCTCCTGCTTTAATGATTCTGCCCCTCTTCTCGTTGCAGGTCACACCGACAAATCTGAAGCGGGTTTGCCAGAGGAGTGTACCGTCTCCCTGGCCTGGGCCACCGGGTCCACAGGGATCCCATTTCCGGCCCTACACCCCGCTCCACGATCCCATACAGGCGCTGCAGCTGTGTTCTGCAGGCTGCAGGGACGCGCTGAGACGAATCCCCGGACGAGACAAGGGGCCCCCGCCTGCCCTGCTGAGACTTACGCGCTGACCCGGCTCATACACTTAACTTTTCCGGCTTCAGGTTTAGGACGCGTGCGCGCACGCTCCACTGCTGTGGGCGGGCATTGGGGCGGGGCGAGACCGGGGGCCCACTGTTAGGGGAGGGGCGCGCGCGAGCCCAGGGCCTGCGGACGCGCGGGCGGCGCGGGCGGCGCTGGGGCTGGAGGGGCTGGACGCGCGCGCTCTCTCGCTGGCAGGGCGGCGGGCAGGGCCTGGGGCCTCCTGGGATGGCGCCTCCTCCGCCTTCGCCCCAGCTGCTTCTCTTGGCAGCCCTTGCGAGGCTCCTGGGTCCCAGCGAGGTAAGGTGACCCGCTCCTGGGAAGGCCTCGGCCCGGGAGCTCAAAGCGCTTTGCCAAAAGTTCGTCCTGGAAGGAGTGGCGCGCCGAGGGGGACGCGGAGTTCTTCCGCTGGCGGTCTGGGCCTGGGGAGGGAGAGGGCAGGGCCTCGTCGTGTCCAGTGCCCCAGCTCTGCGCTTTGGACTCACAGGTGGTGGCTGGGCCGGCGGAGGAGGCGGGAGCCCATTGTCCCGAGGGCCTGTGGCCTCTGCCCCCGCAGGTAGGAGCCCTGGAGGGCCCAGGGAGAGAGGGGTGTGAAAGGCTAGCCCAGTCCCGCTCAGTTCTCTCCGCTCTCTCCGCACCCTCCACAGTCACCATCTGGGGACCTCTGCCCGTTCCTCCGTCCTCAGTAGCCAATTCTCCATCCCAGCCTGGCGCTTGGGGCCTGCCGTCCCCTCCCCACCACACACACACACACACGGAGTCCCCCAGCTGCCCTAAGCTCTGTTCTTTCCCCATGTATAGGTGTCACCAAGAGTGACCTACACACAAGTGAGCCCAGGACGGGTGAGTACAAGCAGGGGCCCACCCTTGGTGTCCACGCCTGGAGACAGGAGCTCCTAGCAGGCTTCCCCACCTTTTCTGCTGATCGGCCCCATTCCCTACCACTTCCCTCAGGCAGAGGCAGGGCTCTAGTTCTCCACCCCACCTCCAAGCCCAGGACAGATCAGCCCCAGGACGGATGGCTCAAAGACAGTGAGCCATAGGTCTGTCATCTGCAGTACTGTGTCAGGATGCTGTTGGGTAGCTGGCTCTGTGGACAAGTGGCTGTGAGCGGAACTGTCTCTGAGAGTAGCTGGAAAAAGCCCAGGCTCCAGCTCCCTGAGGGGACAGCGGGAAGTCTCCTGACTTTGTGGGCCCTAGTTTTCTGTAGGAGAGGGTATGAATTTTGTCTCTACCTGTGAGCAGCGAGGGAGGGTGTGTGCCAGCACCGGGGACAGTACAGAGCTGCAAAGTGGAAGGAGTGTGCCTCTGGTTCCCAGGCTCCACACTGCAGGCTCAGCTTCCGTGGCAGCCTCTCCATCTTCATTGCCAGCTCCTCTGATTTTTCCTTTGAAATACTTATTATTATTATTTATTATTATTATTTGAAATGGAGTCTCACTCTGTCGCCCAGGCTGGAGTGCAGTGGCACTTACTGCAACCTCTGCCTCCAGGTTCAAGCAATTCTCATGCCACAGCCTCCCGAGCAGCTGGGATTACAGGCGTGTGACACCTACCTCAGCTAATTTTGTATTTTTAGTAGAGACGAGGTTTCACCATGTTGTCCAGGCTGGTCTTGAGCTCCTGCCCTCAAGTGATCTGCCTGCCTCAGCCTCCCAAAGTGCTGGGATTACAGGCGTGAGGCACCATGCCTGGACTGAAATACCTAACTTAAATTGGCCGGGCACAGTGCCTCATGCCTGTAATCCCAGCACTTTGGGAGCCTGAGGCAGGTGGATTACTTGAGGTCAGGAGTTCAAGACCAGCTTGGCCAACATGGTGAAACCCCATCTCTACTAAAAATACAAAAATTAGCCAGGCGTGGTGGCGCACCCCTGTAATCCCAGCTACTCGGGAGGCTGAGGCAGGAGAATTGCTTGAGCCAGGGAGGCAGAGGTTGCAGTGAGCCGAGACCGTGCCACTGTACTCCAGCCTGGCTGACAGAGCGAGACTGTCTCAAAAAAAAAAAAAAAAAAAAAAAAAATAGCTCCAGGCCAAGAGTCATTGCCTCACTTTGCCACCTACCAGATTCCTTTCCTCAAACACCCTTTCATGAAGTCATTCCTCTGTTCACAAACTGTCAATGGCTCCTTATTTCCCACCTTATCGTGGCCGTACTCTCTGGCCTGGCTTTTCAGGCCTTACTTAAGTAAGCTTCGTCTGACCTCTCCACATCCTTGGTTCCTCTCCAGTTGTGTCAGGCTGTTTGCCACATAAATGAGTTCCAGCCTCGCCCCCAGCACAGCCCCTTTGCTCCTGTTTATTCTCCTCCACACCTGGCCTATCCTGAATCAGAGAGTGCAGCTCCCTCCCCTCCTGTCATACTCTCCCATCCCTCTTCCCAGCCCCAGCAGGAGTCAGCTCCCCCTGAGACACTGCCTGATGGCATCAGCCTTTATTCCTCCCCTCCTCCTCTGAATTTATCTCTGATAATTTAGCAACTAATCCCTAAGTTTTATTAGTTTGCTCTTTTATTTGCATTAGTTGTTTCCCTGAGTTTCTTTTTTTTTTTGAGACAGTATCTCGCTCTGTCGCCCAGGCTGGAGTGCAGTGGCGCAATCTCGGCTCACTGCAAGCTCCGCCTCCCGGGTTCACGCCATTCTCCCGCCTCAGCCTCCTGAGTAGCTGGGACTACGGGCGTCCGCCACCGCACCCGGCTAATTTTTTGTATTTTTAGTAGAGATGGGGTTTCACCGTGTTAGCCAGGATGGTCTCAATCTCCTGACCACGTGATCCGCCCATCTCGGCCTCCCAAAGTGCTGGGATTACAGGCTTGAGCCACCGCGCCCGGCCTCCCAGAGTTTCTCATACATTCCTTGCAAGCAGAGTCCAGGAGTTCTTTGGCATCTCCTACAGCATCTAGCACAACACTGAGCACCAAGTCAACTCAATCAAAGAGTAATGAATGATTGATGGAGTATTTCCATCCTGAGATTGTGCACCTGCTGCCTGCCTGCTCTGTATCTGGATGCTCTTGGGAGATTGTATAGATCGGATTGATGGTCTTCATTTGGGGGATGCTTATGGCTTGGATTGTGAACGTGTAGAGCCATTGTTACACCTGCGGGGAAATATAGCTCGAGTGTGGTCTGAGTCTGGCAGGATTATCCAGGCATGCTGTGAGCTTTGAAGGGTGGCACTTGATGGAAAGGAAGGGTGAAAGGAACACTCAGAGGCAAGAGCAGGTACCTGCCAATACCCAGGGCCCTTTGTCCTTTCCTGGACCCTGAAGGCAGAAGAGCCATCCAGCTTATTGGAGTACCTTTAAACTGGCCCCCTGGATGGGAGAACTTGAGATTCTCTGGGAGGGCTCTGGGCCTGCTTTGATGTCTGTGTGCCTTTCCTCCAGGCTGAGGATGTCACCTTCCTCTACCACCCCTGTGCCCACCCCTGGCTGAAGTTCCAACTTGCCCTCTTGGCCTATGCTTGTATGGCTAACCCCTCCCTCGCCCCTGACTCCAGCCTCACGCAGGATCGGGTATGTAGCTGATGAAAGGTGTTTGCCTGGCCCTGGCAAAAGGCCCTGTGTGCAGGGAAAGAAAAATTCAAGGGTTTTCTCTTGCTTGTCCCCCACCTTCCTCGTAGCTCTAACAGTTACCTCCTCTCATAGCCCCTGGTGCTGACTGCATGGGAGCTGGCGCTGGAGATGGCCTGGGTAGAGCCAACCTGGGCCGCCCACTGGCTGATGAGGAGGCGGAGGAGGAAGGAGAGGAAGAAGAAGGCATGGATCTACTGTGAAAGCCTTTCAGGGCTGGCGCCCACCGAGCCAACCCTGGGTAGAGGGAGGCTGTGCCGGAGAGGGTGTGTGCAGGTGAGAGGCGCTGGGCCCAGGCTTGTTGGTCCTTGGGTTCTCTGAGAGGGGCAGCAGGGTGATTGCTGTCTCCCCTCTTCTTAGGCCCTGGCTCTGGCCTTCGCTCTGCGGAGCTGGCGGCCCCCTGGCACAGAAGTGACATCTCAAGGGCCCAGGCAGCCCTCTCCCAATGGTGCCAAAAGACGGAGGCTGCGGGCTGCCCTTGGTCCCCAGCCCACTCGCTCAGCCCTGAGGTTTCCCTCTGCTTCCTCAGGGAGCTTGAAGGCCAGGCAGCCCATGGTGGGAATCCCTGGTAGGGAGAGTAATGCCCCATCTGTGCCCACTGTCTCCTTCCTGCCCGGGGCGCCTGGAGGCAATGCCAGCTCCAGGACAGAGGTTCAGGTGCTCAACGGGCAAGGCAGCCCTGGGGGCTGTGTCTGTTCAAGTCAGGCTTCCCCGGCCCCTCGCGCAGCAGCGCCTCCACGGGCAGCCCGCGGCCCCACCCCACGCACTGAAGAGGCCGCCTGGGCTGCCATGGCCCTAACCTTCCTGCTGGTGCTGCTCACCCTGGCCACGCTCTGCACACGGCTGCACAGAAACTTCCGACGCGGGGAGAGCATCTATTGGGGGCCCACAGCGGACAGCCAGGACACAGTGGCTGGTGAGGAGTTCCCACCCGAGGCCCCCACCCCACCTTGCGTGGCCCCGGCCCGCCGCCCCCCATGGCTTCCCTGCCCTCCCGCCCTTGACTGCTCGGCGCCTGGCCCACAGCTGTGCTGAAGCGGAGGCTGCTGCAGCCCTCGCGCCGGGTCAAGCGCTCCCGCCGGAGACCCCTCCTTCCACCCACGCCGGACAGCGGCCCGGAAGGCGAGAGCTCGGAGTGATGGCCTAGGACCTGCCACTGTGGCGTGCGGCTCTTCCACGCACCTCTGCCACGTGGACCTCTGCCACGTGGACCGCGCGCAGGGCGCCCCCTGGTGGCGGCGGCACGGCCCTGACGGAGCACTGCGAGGTTTTTCCTCTTTGTTGATTGCTGAGTGGGCGGCCAAGGGGAGAAAAGGAGCCGCTTCTGCCTCCCTTGCCAAAACTCCGTTTCTAATTAAATTATTTTTAGTAGACTCTGGAGTTGAGCTTGTGCATCTGCCGCACAGAGACACTCCCACCCGGACCCTAGTCCTAGGCCATGAAGGTGATATTTTTTGAGGCAGGCGTTTACCAATCAGATTGGCCACCACCAGCCCGCCCCCGCTGGCCAACCTGTCCCTGGACATGGGGCTTTAGGAGTATCCTCGTGGGAGGGTGACATTATTGTCATACATGTTAGAATAGTTACATATTCCCAAAGTAACTCTTCCACTAGACAGATGTTCCCAGCACAGGGGCTTCCCTAGGGTGGGGGTCCTGGGGCACTTGCAGTTACCCTTCCTTTCACGTCTGCCACCTCCCTCCAGCCCCCATTCTCAGCATAAGAAACAGCTCATGGTCACTTCTTTATTTTTGATACAAATGTACATGACACATCTTGACAGTCAGCCCACCCACCACCACACAGGTAGGGCCTGGCCCCCCAGGGAAGAAGCGGGATGGGGAGAGAGCTGGTGGGTCCCACCGTCTGCCTCTCCAGCCTTCCCAGGCTGCCAGCCAGGTTCCCAGACCTCCAGAGGGTGGGACCACAGCAGGTGCAGGTAGTGATGGTGGGTGCTGGCCTTGTAGAGGTTACAGGGAGGGGACTCAGCTCCACAGCCACCAGCTGAATCGGACACCCCGGGGAGCCAGCCCCAGGCTCAGGTGCTCTGTCCTCCACCCTAGCCAGCACATATTCCCCCTCCACACAGGAGCGGGAGGAGATGGAGGGAAGTGGTTTTTGATTTAAGTTCATAGAGAAGGGGCGAGAGTGGGGAGGGATCAGGGAGGCAGCGGGCAGGACCAAAACTGGTTACACGGGCAGTCCCTGGCTCCAGGTGGGGAAGGGAAGCTGAACCCCACTCTGGTCCCACTGCTCTGGTCCCCTCACCCCTCAAAACTCCAGATGGACCAGGCCTCCGGAACGGCACTGCCGCCCGCACACTCAACACGCAGGCACGCGGGGACACTCAGTTACCACGAAGTTAAAATTAAGGGGTGGGGAAGAAGAAAGGGAAAAAGAAAAAACAAGACTTTCCAGTGTTTGCTGCTGGGGACCCCCAGCACACAGGGTGGGGCCTGTGCCCTAGGCAGGGGCCGTTTGGCATTAAAGGGAGAGCAGCAAGGGGCTGGTAGCTACAGGGCAGGGACATCCACGGAGACTATGTACAAAGGAGGGGATGCCCCTGCTCAGCCCCCAATAGGGCTGAACTGGCTCATGGGGGTGGGGCGCATGTACGGAGAGCTGCCCCACATGGAGTGTCCCCACCCGCCCCTTTGCTGAGGGTGCCCTCGAAGGCGAGGGGCTGGGAGTGATGCCTTGCAGGCCCCTGCTCACTAGGAGTGGGGAGATGCTATATACAGAGGGGAGGTGCATGGAATGTGGGGGACAGAAGCTCCTGCCACCCCACCTCCCCATCCTTAGGGGCTTGACGGGTGGGCACCAGGGCGCCTGGCTACCAGGGACAGTGGCAGCACTAAGGGCACTTGTGCCAGTGGCTCTGTTGGGGTGGGGATTAATGTCTGGAGTGGCCCAGCTCCTGTGGCCAGTGAGGTCCTAGGGTGCAGGTGAGGGTGTGGGGAGAGAGGTCACTGCTTCTTCTCTCGGGTGGTGATGGTGACCAGCTGCTTGGCAGCCTTGGCGATGTCGTAGGCGCACTGGATCACCTGCTGAGTCAGCAGCTGGAAGTCCACTGGGGCGCCAGGCTCTGGCGGCACTGTCTTCCGGCACTCACTCTGCAGCCGGTAGGCGCTGGCGTTCAGCAGCCGCAGTGAGCTCCGCACTGGCTCCAGGGCTGGCCTCTGGAGGGGGCAGAAGTGAGGCTGGACCTTGGACTTTAAGCCGCCAGCTGCCACCAGGGCCCAGTTTCTCTGTGTTTCCACCCGGGTAGCAATCAGATGGGATTCTCCACGCCTGCCCCAGCCCGAGGCCCTCCCACTCCTGGTCCTCTCTTTGGCCCCTGTACCTTTGGGAAGAGGGAGGCCATCTCGGTCACAGCCAAATGGATCTTCTCTGAGCAGGGCACGAAGCTGCGGGGAGAAGGGAGGGTATAAATCAGGGGGCTCTCAAGGGAGGTTCCCAGGGACAGCAGAACCTAGGGCCCCTCATGCCCTCTGCAACACCCTAGAAACCAACAGGAACTGCATCCCCGCCCTCCGCTCAGTACCTGTCATGCTTGAACTCCTGGGCCGCCCGCAACAGTTCCTGAATGTTCTTGGTGACCTGCTCTGTCTTCAAGATGACATCCTCTGTGCTGGGAAGCCCAGGATCGAGGTCTCCATCCAGGCTTTCCAACTCTGGGTGGAAGTCTTCCTCTTTGCCCAGCTCTAGAAACCTCTTCCCTTCCAGCCTGAGGCCCAGGTCCGGAAAAGAGAGAAGATAAATATAGAGAAAGACACGTTCCAGCCTCGGAACCGCCTGCCTCGGTCCTCACAGACACACTGGGGACCCTCTCAACCTCCCCACCTCGGTATATGAGCAGGCTGGGCTGAAGACCCAGGGAGCCTCACCCCAGCAGTGGGTCCCCACTTTGTGTGTTCTCATAATCACTGTCGGCTCCGCTGCCGTGGCGGGAAAGCTTGCTCTGGAGGGCGGAGGGAAGGGGCTGTGAGCGCTGTGCTCCTGGACCCACACAACCCCCAGCCCACATGGCCCCCAGCCAGCCTGTGGGCACTGGGTATGGAAACATTACCGTGTGGCGGCTTCCTTCCTGGGAGCAGGACAGCAGCGGGGAGGAGGGAGTGAAGGGCACAGCTGAGGCAGACACCCCCTTCCGGATCTGAAACCCAGGGCAGTGCTGGATGGAGTCAGTGTGCCCCACTGGCCCCTGCTCACCAGCAGTGCGGCAGGGACCGGGTCAGCCTAATCATCTTAGGCCCCGCCTTCAGCACAGAGCCCAGAACCCCCTGGGGCTCAGAACCTACTGGCTAAGATGGACACGCCTTCCCCAGGCTTACCCGGTAAAGGCCAGCAGGGACGTGCACTGAATAGATGGCGTCGTCCTCTAGCTCCTGGGGATGTTAGCACAGTGAGCGTCATGGTGGACCCTGCAGCAGCCCCAACCATCTCCCCACACCTTGAGACCCACAGGTAACTCACAGTGCTGTGGAAAGGCTGCAGCCGTGTAGTAAGCTCGTCCCCAGGGGGGCCCCCGAAGGGCTTCAGGGCGGAGCCGGGTTCATACATGGAGAAGGCCTGGCGGTCCCTGCGGTGTGTGCTCCCGCCTGGTGCCATGGGTGTGTGTTCTGCCCGTTCACTGGGGAGTGGAGGTGTGGGCACTGGCCCTGGAGGCTGCCGGAGCTGCAGGTTCTCCGCCTGCAGCTTGTGGATCTGTGAGTGCAAAGTGCTGTCAACCCCCCTGGAGTCCTGGGGCTCCCCCTCCCACAGAGGCTGCACCCTCACCTCTCGCTGCAGCCTCCGGAGCTCGTCGCTCAGGCTACTGTTGACCTTCATGAGCTGCTGCACCTTTGCCTCCGATGTAGCCAGGGCCTTCTTCAGCTCCAGGTACTCCTGCAGCGTCACAGCCCCATCAGACAAGTCCGAGGAGTCCATGCTCTGCAGAAAGAGACCTAAGCCAGTCAGCACCTGGGGGCAGGGAGGCCAACACCCACAGGGGACAGTTATTGAGGCTAGGAGCAGCCCGCCTATCCCTCAGGCCCCTGGGCTACAAGAGGAAAGAGCTGGGTCTCGGTGAAGGCCTGGGTCAGGGCACACGGGAGTGGGAGGGAGGGTGGGACTCGGACCCGGGCGCGGTTGCTTCGAGTGGCGCCGGTGCTACGCAAGGGTTCCTGGTCTGTGTCCTCGTCAGAGGCCACGCTGTCATAGTCGTGCTGGTCGTCGAGGTCACTCTGGCTCCGCAGAGACAGCTCAAGGTTGTCTGAGGACACAGGGGCGTCACTCAGGCCTCACTCCACCACACAACCCGTCTCTCAGGCCACCACTGGCAGAGAGAGCCATATAGGAAAGACCCCTGGAGCCCCGCCCGCTGCCTGCACCACCCCCCACAACCCTCCCACCTGTGGGGCTGCTCAGGCTCTTGCCCTGCTGTCTCCGCTTGGCCTCACTGAGAATGTCGATGATCAAGGTGGCAAACTCTCGGGCATTAAAGCGGGCCAGCTTTTGTCGCCCCTGCAAGGCAGAAAGGGCCAGGCTGGCTTTAGGGGACCCCTTATAACTGACGCAGAGGGGTGGGGACCAAGCAGCAGGGCATGGCTCTGCCATCTAATTTAACCCCAGCTAAAGCGTCCCAGCCTTGCTTCACCTGGCCAGTCAGCAGCTGAGGCCACGCGGGGCAGGGTATGATACAGTAGGGTGCCTGAGCAGAGGCCGGAACACCCGCCGGAGCTGCTCACCAAGTGCTCAAAAGAACGGCCTCCTGCCTCTTCCCAAATCCCAGTGCCAGCTGGGCCCTGAGGGAGGCCCTGGCAAATGCTGGAGAGCTGGCTCAGGCCCCAGCCCACTGCCGGATGAGGAGGGACCGCCCGGATGAAGGAGACCACCCCAGGCCCCCAACCCAGCCCCCTTACCTGATTCCTCGTGGCTGAGTATTCCGGGTTAACAGGCAGGAAGGGCACGGCACTGCGCTCTGTCACCAGAGTGCTGTGGTTTTGGGTAGCCAGCCACACTGGAGGGGAGGGACAGGAGCAGATCAGCCACGGTGGCCAGGCCCCCACGGTGAGGGTGGGGAAGCACTGAGCCCAGCCTTCCTAGCTGCCCCCACGCCCATTGAGCACTGGTGTTCAGAACAGGGGTGCTCTTCAGGCACGCAGAGCTAGGCTGGGTCAGGGCAAGGCTGGGCACGGCCGGCTGGGGATAGACAAATGGAACAAGGCGGGTCCCACCCATCCAGACCCAGAGTTTGGGCTGGAATCCGGCTGTGGCCAGGAAGGAGTGATGCAGGAGGGCGGAGCAGTACCAGGGAGACAGCCAAAGTGGGAGGCTGCCAGAGTGAGAGGAGCCCCAGTCTGAAGCTGGGGGAGGAGCAGGCTAGCCGCCTCCCCCTCAGCACTCTACGCAGCCTGGGATGCTGCCCAGGCAGGTTCACAGCCAGCAGGGGCTCATCTGCAGGCCTCTGAGCAGCCCCAACCCCAGGCACCCCTTCTTAGCCCAGTAAAGGACCAGAGACCCATGCCTGGGCCGCTCGGGTCCTCCGTGCCAGACACTCCTGTTCCCCGACTCACCTGCATCATTTTCTCTTCGATCCACCTCATCATACACGTCCATGGCGAGTTCCTCAAAAAGCCGATTGCTGAGCTGGAAGAAAAGAGGGGCCCAGATTTTGTCAGATGCATTGGCTCCCAGTGCCAAGGCCAGCTCCACAGCATGTTGTGAGCCTTGGGGAACCGGTGGCCTTCCTCGTGCTGCCCAGCCCCTACAGTCTCAGAACGGATAAGTGGGAAGGGATCATGTTCCAAACTCCAAGGTGGGAGAGAAGGGACCAGTCCGTCCCCTTGTGGGGAGATCAGACTGCTGAGGCGAGTGAGGGGACAGGTCAAAGACTTGGAAAAGTTCACTGAGTCAGAGGCAGGGGAAGCAAGGGCAGAGGGTGGGGAACCAGAGAGGGGCCAGCTCCAAGTGTCAGGGCACTGTTGGAGCAGACTTACTGCCTGCAGCTTCTTCTTAGCAGCTTTGGCCAATTCGGATAGGTCCAGGCTGAGGGCGGAGGGAGACGAGAATTGGGAGGAGAGGAGAGACCTGAGAGGTGGCCAGGCCCATGCCAGCAACCTCCCCAACATGCAGGGATCCCAGGGAGATGGCACCCCAGATGCTGCACACCAAATGCCTCCCCACCCTACCCCACCTTCAGGCCTGCTGCCCCGGCAGGCACCATATACCTCTGAGACATGCACTTTTGCCGAGATCTAAGTCCAGAGAAAGGCAGCAGAGGGAAGAACAGGACAGAGGCAGCAGTTACCCAGGAGCAGGGCACGTCAGGCCCAGACCCATCTCCATGCACACCCGGCCCAGAAGGGACAAAGCTCAACTCGTCTCACCGCGTCCCCCACCCCTCCTCCTCTGGCTTGCTCTTCCTCTCAGTGACCTGTTCATCCAGCACCAGTGTCAGCCACCTGAAGTCTCCTTCAGCCTCCAGTCCTAGTGAAGCTCCCCATGTTCCTCAATCACTTGCTGCCTGGGCTTTGCAACAGTTTCTTAATCTCCCTCCTTCTAGTCGTGTCCCTACAATCCTGTTCTACCCAGCAGCCAGGGTGATTTTTTGGATACACCTGGCTGCACTATCCCTTGCCTTAAAGCACTGCAGTAATAACAGGTGCATACGGCACACTCCAACCATACTTCATCAGAATACCCTAGGGCCGGATGCAGTGGCTCACACCTGTAATCCTAGCACTTTGGGAGGCCAACCTGGGAAGTTCACTTGAGGCCAGGAGGTGGAGACCAGCCTGGGCAACACAGATACAAAAGCAATTTAAAAATTAGCTGAACATAGTGGCATGTGCCTGTAGTCCCAGCTACTCAAGAGGCTATGGTAGGAGGATCGTTAAAGGCTGTGGTAAGCTATGATCGAGCCACTGCACTCCAACCTGGGCAACAGAGCAAGACCCCAACTCTTAAAAAAAAAACAAAAGCTAAACATTTTGCGTACATTATCTAATCCTCTCCTCCCTGAAAAACAGATACTGTCATCTCCATTTCCAGGACAGGTAACCAGGGCTCAGAGAGGTCAAGCAGCCTGCAAGTCACACAGCCAGTAAGCAGCAGAACTGACTTCACACTTCTATGCCTGGAACTCTCTGCTCTTGGGATGGTCACTGCTCCTGCTGATGCTCTCGGGGCTGCTCATTCTCCTGCTTGTCTCTATTCCAGTCTTGCTCGTAGGGTTCCCTGCCTCCCATGCTGTGCTCCAGCCCCAGGGGCTGCCTCCATTCCCATGCAGCACTTCTACCTTCCATGCCTCTGCCTCTCTTGCTGCGCTCCCCCAAGGGGACTAGAATCACCTGCCTAGGCTGCCTCCCCAGCTAGACTGTGAGCTCCTCAAGGGTAGGGATTGTGTCTCAGGTGCCTCTGTGCTCCCAGTGCCAAGAGCAGTAGCTGGCTCCGGGAAGGTGCTCAGTTAATGTGCTGTTGAATGGAGCCCATATGTGGGTATATTTACCATACACACACATGCATGTAAAAACGCACACACACACTCACAGCCCAGGTAGAATCAGACCACTGAAGTAGGAGCCTTGGGGTCTCGAGGAGGTCTGGGTTTAGGATCTGAGTTGCCCAGGCTTGGCTATGTCCATCTGCCCACACAGGCCCTTGGGGAGGAGAGCACCTCCTCTCTCCAGATCCAGGCCAGAAGGCACAGCCTGGCATGAGGACGTGGCCATCAGAGGTGGCCACCAGGTGGCACTAGCATCCATCTTATGTGCTGGGTGAGTGGCAGGGGGTGTCCCACACTGCCTGGGCACTTGGGGCCTCTCAGACGGAGGCAGAAACACCTCATTCAACCAGCCTCAGGGCACCTGCCTAATTTCTGAGCATGCTCGAGGCCTAGCGTGCAGTCTCAAAGTTAGTCACATCCCTGAAGCCCACCCATCTTTTCAGTGAGGAGCAGAGGCTTCTCTAAAGACACAGTGGGGTCAGTGCCACTGAGACAGAACCCAGTGGCCCACCCTCCCAGCCGAAGGTAGCTTTTTTTTTTTTTGAGACGGAGTTTTGCTCTTGTTGCCCAGGCTGGAGTGCAATGGCGTGATCTCAACTCACCGCAACCTCCGCCTCCTGGGTTCGAGGGATTCTCCTGCCTCAGCCTCCCGAGTAGCTGGGATTACAGGCATGCGCCACCACACCTGGCTAATTTTATCTTTTTAGTAGAGACAGGGTTTCTCCATGTTGGCCAGGTTGGTCTAGAACTCCCGACCTCAGGTGATCCGCCCGCCTCGGCCTCCCAAAGTGCTGGGATTACAGGCGTGAGCCACCACGCCCGGCCCACAGGTAGCTTCTTACACCCAAGCCCTCCATGTACTTGACAGTCACAGGGCTCAGGCTATGCTGGCCACATACGGAGCTAACATTTTTTTACCTGCCTTGGGGCCCAGCATTAGGGACTGAGGACTAAGCTGTGCCTCTAGTCTCGGGGGGGTGGGGAGCAGGGTCCTAGGCCCCTGAAGCCTGGGCTGGGAGCTCTGGGGGTCAGCTGCCCACATGGCATCCAACAGCCTCTGGAAAGGGGCATCAGGTGGGCACTCACCTGTCAGCCATCTGTGGGATGATGTAATGCCCATTCTTGTGATCTGAACAAAAATAAAAATGCCAAGTCACTCACTAGAGCTGGGTGGCATCAGCAGCTGGGAGCCCACCTCACTGCTATGAGCAGGGCTGGCACCCAGAAGTGTCAGGGGAAAGGGGGGAGGGCAGGCCACCCCCAAGAGTGCTGGGAGCTCATGGGAGGATGCAGGATGCCCACCCCCACTCCCTAGCCCCATCGATGCTGTGGCCCAGAGCCTGCAGCAATTTCACAGGAGCCAGTTGCCTAGCAACACTGCTCCCCAGTTGCTCTGTCACCATGGCACCTGCTGCTGGGTGTGTCCAGGTCCCACCTGCCCAGCCCAGCGAGGCCCGCACCAAGCTCTGCTCACCCGGCTTGCGTCCACAGAGGTAGAAGGCCAGCCGGTCAGTGAGCTCATATTGGCACTCAACCAGCCTTTCCGCCAGCTCATGGTGCCCCGCCTGCCTGTGGGGAGGGGGTATGGCTCAGTCCTGCAGCAGCAGCCCTCACCCACACCCCCACCCACCCACGCTGCACCCTTCAGCTGACCCTCACCTGGCATAGTCAATGGGTGTGCGGCCATTAACATCAGGGGAGCCAGGGTCAGCCCCATACACTACAAGCAGCTCGGCCTGCAGTATCTGCCCTGCCTTGGCAGCCACGTGCAGAGGTGTTGTGCCCTTCTCTGGGTGGAAGAAGTTTGCCTGGGCACCCAGGGATAGCAGGCGCAGACATGTCTCCAGGTTGCCTGTCCGTACGCTTGAGTGCAGTTGCTACGAGGAGCAAAGCGTGCAATGAATACACATTGCGTGAGGCGCACCTCTCCACCTGCAAGCTGCACCCTGGCTGCCCCTGGGACGCCTAGCAGCTCCAAAGAGGCCTGCCCAAACCAGGCTATGTCAGGAGGACAGAGGCTCCCCACTAGGGGTTAATACCAATCAATAAACGCTGCTGTCAGTCACCATCTACCACGTGTGCTGTGTGCCCTGCTTAAGATAATGTTCATGAAGTAGATGCTGTTATTTCTTTCCCATTTTACAGATGATGAAACTGAGGCTGTGAGAGGCTAAGCAACTACCCCCAGGTTTTCCCAGCTTCTGAGTGGCAGTTGTGGGCTTCTAGCCTTCTGTGTGCACTTGGTTGCTGAGGAGCCTCAGCCGCACATGGCTTGACCTAGCAATCTGCTCTTTCCATCCTGCCTACTGTTACCACCTGACCTTGCGGCCTTTGGGGCCCAGGCCTCAGTGGGGACAAAGGAGAGGCCTTCAGAGAGTCAAGGGTGGGAAGAAGAGGGGGCCACCCATCTGTTGTAGGGCCCCTCAAACCTTGCTGAGGTCTTTGGCGGTGACCCCATCATCGTCCCGGCAGGGAAGCTTGTGCACAAACGCCAGCATCTGGTACTTGGCCCTGATGAACTCTGACTTGATGGGGCTGCATGGGGCACACAGGAGGAATGGGGGGCATGGTGGGAGAGGGTGGTCACTTTGCCACCTCCCAGGGCCCTGTCCCAGACTGTGCAGTCTCTGCCCACCACCCCTCCAGCCCCACTCACTGGACTTTGTCTTGGGGGTTGGCTTTACGCCGGCCGCTCTGCACTTGTGCGGGGTCCAGCAGGGAGTGCTCCCAGATGGAGTTGGCCCCGTTGCTGGCAAGCGTGTGCACCATCTGCGGGGAAGAGATGCCAAATGAGAGAGTGCCCACTGCGTGCTGGGCACTGGGGGAAACACCTCCTGAGCGCCTGCTGTGGCTGGTGTAGCTGGAAACAGTACCAAGGGGGCCTATGGTGTGCCCACACCACCACACCTCCATCTAGTCCAGCTGCCCAAAGACACAGATCCCATGTAGCACTTCAGGTCGCATGGTGAGTGTGCCAAGGCTCAGAGAGGTGAAGCGACTTGCTCAATGCTACATGACCACGTTGATAAGCGGCAGAGTGGGGGGTGTGAGCTACTCTTCTGCATGAAGTGAGTAGATGGGAGGAAAGGGTCAGGATTAGGCTCTGCCCCAGCTGCCCCTTGGAAGCTGCAGATTCCAGACGGGGGTGTGTGTGGGTGAGGGGTAAATGCCCTCATGTTCAGCACGCTCTGCCTGTGGGGAAGGAAGAACCACCTGACCGAGCCCTGTACCTGCAGCAGCGTGGGAGGCCAGGCGCTGTGGCGAAGGTGCTTGACAATGGAGATGTGGCGTCCCAGGCTCCGGTGCACGCTGCAGCACTCGTCGCACACCAGCACACCCCTGCTGATGGATGCCCAGCCAGGATCTGCCAGAGTGAGGGCAAGGGTCAGCCGCAGCCAGACGATAGGCCAGACCTTCTGAGCACTGACCGCTCTGGCCCGTGCCAAGCCTAGTACTCTCCACACATTCACTCACTCAGTCCCCAACAGCCTAGGAGATGGGACTATCACTACAGTCAGGTTACCAGTGAGGGATCTCCGCAAGAGCTCACAGCTGAGGGCTGACAGAGCCATGCCGTTTCCTACATCCTTACCCCTCTGGGACATGCAGTCCCCAGAGTCCATTCAGCAAGCACAGGTTCCTGCCCTGCAGCCACTGCTACCAGTCTCTCAGCCTTTTCCCAGGAAACAAGGCGTCTGCCCTAGCCCATCCCGAAGGGAGGCAGGGATCCCCAAGGGGATGCAACCCAGATGCTGCTGCGTGCCAGATGCTGTTGAAACATGCCTGACAGATCACACCCATCCACAGGTCTTGCCTCTGGCCTCCTGCCAGCAGGTGAGGTCCTTTCATGCTGGAGCCTCCTGCCACCATCACTGAGGGTGTGAGCTGGAGCCCTCTTAAGGAAGACGGACAGAGCAAAGGAGCTGGGCTTGACTGGGCACCCACTGGGTACCAGCTGCGTACATTATGTATGATGCTGCTTGCAACTGTCAGGCAAGGTAGGACATGCTACCTCTGCGATGAAGAAACAGTGGCTCGGAGGTTAAAAGGCTTGTTCAAGGTCACAAGGCTAATGAGTAGAATTGACAGGATGTGGCACTTTGATGCCTGAGACCATGCCATGTCCACACTTGCTGCTATCCTTCTGCCTCTATAGCCTGCTCTCCACTCTTTAGGGAAAAGTGAACTTTGGAAAGAAGAAGTGGGGCCAGGACTGGGTGGAAATTTCGGGGTCCTTCTCACGGGTGGAGGAGATGCCACCCATCCTAGGCCCCTTGGGAGATGGGGAGGAGACAGCTGCATACGACTCAGGCTGCAGAAAGGTCACGGGGGAGAAAGCAGGCATTGTGTGCCGCCTGAGAGTGGGGGCAGGGCGCCTCTCTCCCAGGACACTTTGCTCTGCCCAGCGGCCCCCGCCCTGTCTCAGGAAACCCTGTCCTGGGGTGGGGGTGGGGGACTGGCTCTCTGCCTTGCCCTGTAGCGCTCAGGGTGTTCAGAAATGCCCCCACCAGGGGAGGGACAGCCTTAGGGGGATAAGAATCTCCCCCAACTAGAAGGCAATTCTCAGGCCCCTCCCCTCTAAGGACTTCACCAAAGTTCCCAGGAAAATTGAGGAGACTCTGAGTCAGGGGTCCAGCCTAGGCTCTGCCCACAGCAAGTGGCCCCCGCTGAGGCATGGAAACAGGAAGTAAAGGAGAGAGGTCTGTCTTTGGGTTTAGGCTTTTTAAGGGAACCCCTCCCAATCAGGGCAACAGAGGGATGCCCAAGGTGACTGCCAACACCTTCCTAGGGGGCTGACTCCAGGGCTCAGGAGGAAGGCATCAGCCTTCTTCGCCAAGAGGGGGAGTCCTAGCATGCACTTCTGTGCTGGCTTTACCCAAATAGTGAGGCACCCCAGGCGTGGAGCGCTCCCTCTCCCCACTCCAAACACCACTGGGTCAGGGGGCTGCCAGCCAGTCACCTCTGGCAGCCCAGGCAGGAAGCCGGAAATGATGCAGTCCAAATTCCTCTTGGTGGGGTTTCCTGTAAGTGGGGAGCCGCCCAGGGCAGGATCATAAATGGACTGACCCGAGGTCTACGGTCCTACCGGAGAAGCCAGGCGGGGAAGGTTGACTAGATATCCACAGCCAGGCGCTCCAGAGCCCCAAGCCATGGGCAGACCAGATGTGGTGAGTGACCCTGGATATGGCAGCAACCAAGACCAGGGTGCAGGAATGTGGTCCAAGGGTTTGCCTCGCACTTTCCCCCAGCCTGGGGGAGGGGTTCTGCCTCTCCTCCAGGTGACCTGAGAGGAATGGTAGGCAAAGGACACTGTCCTGGTCTGGGCAGCTGACACTGGTGTCATCTCATTTCTGGATGACACAGATGCGATGCCCACCCTAACCATTCTCTCTCCTCTCTCTGTGCAAGTGCCCTTGGGTCTACCCAGATTGTAGTTTAAGGTGAAGGGATCCTTGCCTCAAGAGGCTCCTTGGACCAAACCTGGGACGGAAAGGACAGGAACTATAAGGGAACTTGTCAGCCCTCCCCCTGGGCTTCTGGCTCCACCAGCAGGGTATGGGTCTGTATGTCTGGCGAGGTAGCAGCCGTGATCCTGGGATCACGTTAACCAGTGCCAACCCCAGGGAGGCCTCTACTATGGTGAATTCCTGCCACCACCTGAAGCCATCAGTGGCCTCCAGGGCCAGTAGGTTTGCACATACAGGCCAGCTTCAGGCCTCCCTCCCCTGAGCTAAGGGCCAGATCCCCACTAGACTAAGGGAAAAGCCCACATCATGACGGCAAGCAAGAGTAGTCCTTGGGGTAGAGTCAGAATGGTGGTTACCTCTGGGTGCACAGACTGAGAGGGGGCACTTGGAAGCTCCCTAAGGTGATGGAAATGTTCTATAACAAGCTTGTCCAACCTGCAGGCCACATGCGGCCCAGGGCAGCTTTGAATGTGACCCAACACAAATTCATAAACTTTCTCAAAACATTATGAGACTTTTGTGCAATTTTATTTTATTTTTATTTTTTGCTTGTTTTAGCTCATCAGCTATCATTAGTGTTAGCGTATTTTAGGTGTGGCCCAAGAAAATTCTTCTTCCAGTGTGGCCCAGGGAAGCAAAAACATTGGATACCCCTATTCTATAACATGATCGGAGTAGTAGTTACACAGGTATACACACATGTAAAAGCCCATCAGTGTGAACACTCAGGTGCGGGCACAGACACATACAAGTTCTACCTCAATAAGGCAGGAAGAGGAGCCCAACATTTGTACCACTCTGCAATCTACACTATGAAGAGACAAATCAGCCTGCAGCTTGTCCTGTAACATGTCCCCAGCCTTGCTCACCAGAGATGCCTAAAGGACAGGCATCTTGAGGCCTTCACTCTCACCCCCAGGGCTGCCAAAGTGGAAAAGGCTGAGATAGAAGCCCATGGGGTGAGGAGAGGCCCTTGACTGAGACCATGTGGCAAGGTGGGCCAAGGCAAAGGAAAGGGGAAAATGCACATTCTCCAGGGCTCCCTGCCCCCTTCCTCTCTTGGACTCCCCAGGCAGGCAGGAATGCACACGGTGCCTGACGAGGTGGCACAAGCTGCCAGAGCAGCCACGCCATGTCCAGTTGCCTACCAACACACTCGCACTTGTCCCGTGTGCCCAGGCCCGGGAGCAGAGGGAGGATGGGGCTCTCTGGGAGCAGGCTGCATCTCACCTCTGACCTCCATGACTCCCCAAATTAACCAAGCACAAAAAGTCCCTGGCCCCACTCCTGTGGCTGGGACTGCAGGGCTCGTATCACAATAAAAGAAGGCTGTGACCCTGGGGTGGAGCGATACACCATGGGGCTGGCACTGGATCTGGACTCCAGACTGCTGGGTACCCTCATGCCTCTCTGCCTGAGATGCCACAGGACCCAGACCAAACACGCCGCTGCATGCCAGGGCCAGCATCCTAGGGTCCAGGTGTGGGATAGTCCCAAGCAGCCAGCCAGGGTCCTGACAAGAAGCCAGACACTCAGGGAGTGCCTGCCATGTGCTGGACACTTCGCTGGGTGCTAGGTGGGCTGATGTGTAAGACTGTCCATATCCTCCCCACCCCACCATCCTCACCTTCTCACCACCTTCCTGACCTCTATTGTGTATCAGGGGAAAAGAGTCATCTGGGGCACAAATTCCTCTGATGGATGAGGACCTGGGAGTAGGAGCTGGGCAATCCAACACATCTAATGCCCACCATTCCTCCCTGAGCCCACTGGGCATCCAGAGGCTTTGGATGACATTCAATGCAACAGAGAAAGGACAACTGCCTTGCTGCCTTGCTGGTGCTGCCCTTCACCCTTCCACCCCAGAATCAGATCACAGCCCCCCCAGAAACCATTTCTACTCCAACTTCTTTGCCTCCTAATTGAGGAAACTGAGGCCCCCACAGTGAGGAAAGTCTTTTTGGGGTTACAGAGTAAGCTGGGAACAAAGGCAACACTATGCCCCAGGCTTCCCCGATAGGGTGCCTGCTAAGCCTCTCCTCCACATGCATGCCATGCTCACCCCATGGAGGTGTGGAACAGTGGGCAGACATTTATAAGGCAAGGTGTGTCCTCAGCCCTGCCATCCCCAGACCTGCCTGCAGCTGGGGGAAGGGAGTCATAGTTTCTTAGGGGTATGGTCCCTCAACCCCAGGGCCCTCTAAACCAAAAGCCCCAAGGAGGAGAGTATCTTGTGCCCAAGCCCTCCTGGGTCACAGTTCCCAAACAGTCTAGCTTGGCACCACCCCCAGAACCACCAGAGCATCTGTGAGGCTCAACCTGTGGGGTCCTGGGCTTGCTCAAGGGGTGGCTGAAAGTTATGGACCCACAAACCAGCACCCCATACTCTCACTCTTAATAATGCCCACAGCCCCGCTAGAGTTCACAGACCTCCGAAGCCTGCCCAGGGGCCTACTAGGGAGATAGCTCCTTTTCTAAAGAAAGAATGGATGGGGGCTAGAGCTTCCTTCCCAGGCCAGCTGCAGAGCCCAGTCACTGGCTGTCCTCCCCCATCAGAAGGGAGCAGACTCTTGGATCATTACCCCTCACTTCCTCACAGGCCTGGGGGGTTTCACTCCAGCCCAGTCCTGACTCTGTTAGGAAAAAGAAGAGAACCACCATGTAAATACAGCCAGGAGGCAGGCTAGGAAGCCAGCAGGATGCGGGGAATCTAGGCATTGCCTCCCACCCATTTCTCGCCAGACTGGGCTAGGGGACAGGGAGGGGCCGGGGCCCAGGATAGCTTGATGCCAAGCTCACTTTCCCAAGCGGGCCTTACCGGTGAATAGGAACAGCAGGGTCCAGCCGAGCTGTTCCCAGTCACCACCAGCAGGCCTGGGGATGCCTCCCGATAAGACACCCGGGTCTGAACTGGCCCTGAACGCCAGGCCCCGCAAAAAAGCGCTAGCCTTAGGAACCCGCGGCAGGGAGTCCTGGGAGTAGCCACCGCTCATCTGCTCCTGAGGAGACGGTATCCAGGCCCCTCTGGCGCATCTGCCCAGCCCTCTGCTCCTTGCCCTCCACCACCCCGGCAGGCGTGCCGACCACGCGAGCAGCAGGTGCAAGACGCGGGGGTGGCACTGAGATGACACAAAACCACACTCGCCCCCACCTCCCAAGCCCTGCCGGCCTCCGCCACTGCCCTCCTGCCACCCCAGGCTGGCGCTTCCGTCGGATAGAGATGGAGGTGGAGGGGCAGCCAGCTGCCCGCCTCCCTCAGACCGAGGGGCGGGAGGCGGCGCCGGGAACGTCCTTCCTCGCTCGTCCACGGCCTCCAGGGAGCATGGGCCCCCCAGGACAGCCCTCCCGCCAAGGACGCGGCTCCGCAGTGGCCGGGGCGGGGGCCGAGCCCGGAGGCCGCAGCCCCCCGCCCCGCCCAGCCCAGCCCAGCCCTCCGGCCCTGCACGGCGCTCTCGCCAGGCCCTGGTGCCTGCCCGGGTGCCTGAGTTGTGCGGTCCCGCCCCGCCCGCGCTTGCCCTGGGCGCTGCAGTCCGCACATTCTCCGCTCGCGGCCGGCCCCTTTCGGGACATCCTTCAGCGGCGTCGCGGGCCGCAGCCCTCTGGGCTAGCGGGCGTGGTGTCCGGCAAGCCCCCGCCGCCTCGGCTCCGGAGCCCATGAGGCCCCGGCGAGGCCCGCGCGCCCGGCCAACCGTCCGCCCTGGGGCTGGCCCGGAACCCGCCGTGCCCGCCTGCCCGCTCGCCCTCGGGCGCCCTCCGCCCCGCGCCGCCCCGCCGCCGCTCGCGACTCCTCTCTCCGCCCCCTGCGCGGCTCCGGGCCGCTCCTGCAGGAAGCGGCGCAGGCCCTGCCCACCAGGGGAGGGGCCGCACCCCCGCCCCGCCGCGCGCTCCCGGCCGCGCCCCCTGGAGAAAGGAAGCCCGGGCGCGGGCGGGAGGGGGCGGGGGCGCTTAAAGGGGCCGCGGCTAATGCCCGGCTCCGGCGGGCAGCGGGGCCTGCGGTCCTGGCCTCCGCTGCGGCGCTCGCCTGGCCCGGAGGCAATGTGAGTCACCCTCACAGCCCCCTCCCCTTCACTTTCCGCGTGGGGTGGCCCGGGGGACGCTGGGCCCAGGGACGGCGAGGGCGGGGATTAGGCAGGAAGGACTTGGAGGCCCAAGTCCCGCTCCAGGTCAAAGGGGCTGTGCCTTGGGGTACCCTTCTATCTCTGGTTGGGGTGAGGTGTGCGTCCCGGTCCTGTAGGTGTCCACATCTGTGTGTCCAGGTGTGTGTGCGTGTGTCACACTCTTGCTGAATACGCTCATTGCCAACAATATGGACGCCCAGGTGCTAGAAAGGTCAGGCAGTGTATTCCCCTGCCTCTGGACTAAAAATATATCTATCTCTCCATGCACGCTTCCATCCAGAGAGGAATCTGGGCGGTTTTTAAAGACCTCCCAAGGAGTGACCACTGTGCCTGTGTGCACTCAAATCCACTTGTCATCCGCCTTATACACACGGTGTTTCTGGGCCACCAGAGGTGTGTGCGTCCAGAAAGGGTGCATATAACACAGAGGGGCCGTTTCAGGTGACAGCCTTTCTTCCTGGACTTCACACGAAGAGGCAGGCAAAGGCAAGGCAGGTGAGGGACGTGGGTGGGCTGGGGGGCAGGGAGCCTAGTTGGAGGCCTCACATGAGCACAGCCCCCGCACTGAGCATGCTCCCCCATACACGTGTGCCGCGCGTGCACCCAACCCCCAATCCCTGCAGCAGCAAAAGGCCCGGGCACTCTGCTTGTGGGGAGAGGGCAGAGGTCCCCAGGGCCAGACCTGGGGGCCAGGTCAGTGGTGACAATTGAGGAGGGGTTATCGAAGTCAGAGACTCCTGCTCGGTAACAGATGGGGGCAGTCCTTTGGCAGGGGTGCTCAAGTTGGTCGATTTATCCCAGCGGTGCCAGAGCGGCAGTGACTTGTGGGTGGGCAGGCTCCTTCCCTAGGGGAGACAAGTAATTCTCATGAGTCACACCACCCGAAATACATGCAAAGCTGCCTCCATCGCCTTTTGCTGCGGCCCGGATTGACAAGTTTGCTTGAAATCGCGATCCATGGGCTTTATTTATAATTGCACCTTAAAAAAATCTTGCAGGCCTCCCCTCCCCAGACAGCCAGCCGCTCAGCTGGTGGGGCTTTTGCAAGCAACGATACCTAGCTGCTATGTAGGGAGGAGTACTACCTGCCGCCCCGAGCTGCTCTCTCACCAAAGAATCCATGGGCTTTGGTGGCCCCAGTGGGAAGGGGGTAAGGGGCGGGGGGAGTGAGACGGAAGGAGTGGCCAGGCAGCCGGTGCCGGGCGCTCAGTCGACGAGCGGTGGCCTCCCGTTCACCCCCGGTGGACCCCCAGCCATGGAATTTCATTTATTAAATGTCGAGGAGGCTGCTGGCAGCCCTGCCGCTTGGCTGTCTTTGTTTCTCCGCTGTGTGGGCGCGTCTCGAGCACGTGGCAGCCGAGCGCGCAGGCGAAGCGCAAGCGACCTGGGTTCAGTGTCTACCGCCGCCTGGCAAAGAAAGAACCCGGCCGCCCAGGGGACAGCTCCCCACAATCGACAGCTCCCCACAACTCCCCCTGCCCTCGGACTCCTGGGCTTTGCTGGGGAAGAAGGATGACTCACTCTGCTTACCAACCCCCCGCAGCCCCACTCCCTATCTCCTGGTTGGCTCGGAGGCTACCTGGGAGTGGCCCCGGCGCGGACAAACCATCCAAACTTTGTTTCCCCCAGCCCCGTCACAGCCAAACTTCTGGGCCTGGGACTGGAGATAAAAGGGTTTCTGGATTCCCCCATGGAGATGTCACCACCCCAGGAAGCAGGACTGCTACAGTGGAATCACATACAAGGTTCGAAAGACAATTTAATAAGGAAACGCACTGGCATGCTCCCGGCCACTCCTAGATGCCCCTCCCCCGCGACAGCCCCCCTCCCCTACACCAGTTGCAGCCACGACACTCTGCTGACCCCTGGTGGTGCAGGCGGGCAGCGGTCCGGGGCCGCCAGAGAAGCCAGCTGGCTCCTCCCAGGCGGGAGAAACGGGCGAGGCAGCCCGCTCCTCCCTCATCTCTTCCCGCCGGGGCCTGGCACCGCAGGGTGTGGAGGAGGAAGGAGAGAAGACCACACAAAGAAACCTGAGAGAGTTTGCAAGCTTTTGCTGGCACTTCCCACACAAATACTTCTTGGATTGTTGTTTTAAGTAGGGCCGGTGTGGAATCCCTTATTCCTGCCTTGTTTTGAGGTGGGCTCAAGAAGGCACCGTGCCTGGTCCCGCCACCTGTCTCGGCCCGCCTGGTTGGGGGAGGGAGGCGCTGTTTCCAGGGCAGTCATTATCCTTAGCTCAACCCAGGAGGTAGTATCTAGAGTCTCATTTTGAAGGGGAGTGGACCGAGAAAGTCGGAAAAATTAAGCAGTTTGCTTTTTTAAGGTCAGGCAGTTGGAGGTATTCGAACTCTGGTCTCTCTGACATCACAGTCCCCTCCCTCCAGGGACTGGTCCAAGCCTCTTGGTCCTTCCAGGCCTTGCAATTGGCGCCGAGAGGCCAATTCAACTTTTACCACACCCTCTGCAGGGACCGTTCTGGAAGTACCTCTTCGCCCTGGGGTCATTCAGGAAGAAGACAGTCTCTGGAATCAGTCACTTCCCTTCCTGAGGGACCAGCTGGGTGGAGGAGCGAAGCTGCCACCTGCTGCTTTCTCTGTCCAACTTCACTCTGGTTCTTGCTGGGGACAGTGTGTCTGGGGGGAAGGACCGTCTTTCCCGCCTTACTGGACATTCTGTTTCCAATGACATGTGTGGGAAGATGGAGTTTAATTTTCTAACAGGGCAGGGAAGACTCCTCAGAAATGCTCCAGGGACCAGACCCCTGGCTGCGCCAGTGACCCCTGGTACTGATGCCCCACATCTTTCTCAGGAGTTTCCCCCCATCAGTCACTGTCTTCTGGGAATCCGGATCCTTCTTCAAGGCCCCTGGGACCCAAGCTCAATTCTGAAGATTACACCTCCACCGTCTCCCAAACGCTCGAACTAGGCCCGTGCCCCTCCTTCCCCAGCAAAAGGCAAAATGCCAGCGGGGCAGGTGCACCCCAGCCCACCTGGCGTCAGGGCCCTGCCCGCGTCTGGGCCAGGCCTGACTCCCGGCCCATTCTCCCACGGGATCCGGGGACAGTGCGGACCCTCTCCGGCCACCTGCCACCCCCAGTTTCACGAGGCGGACTACAAGCCCCATGATGCCGCGGGGCTGAGCTGACAAGCTCTACCCGGGGCGCCCGGTCCCCTTCCTCTCTCCCCATCATCCCCGCATCCCTCGCCGGCCGCTCGGGCTGAGGGCCGGGCTATGCAGCTGCGGGGAGCAGGGGGCTGCGGGCGCGCGTCCCTGCGGCGGCGTCCCCGGGGCCCGCGCCCGCCCCTTCAGGTGGCCCCTGCGTGCCCGCCAGGCGCCTCCTCTGCTCCTCCCGGTCGAGGCAGCACCTCGCAGGAGGCGAGCGCGAGTCCGCGCCGCGCTGCCGAGTGCCCGCTCCCTCCCCAGGGCGGTGTGGCCTCCGCGCCACCTCCGCTGCTGCTGCCGCCGCCTCCTGCGAGGGACGCTGCCTTCCGTCGCTCATGCGCTGCCCACAGCACTGCGCTGGGCGCGCTGCCCGCCCGCGGGCTTTCGCCTGCACATGCCCGAGCTGCGCCCCGCGAGCAAGCAGTGCCGGCCCCCGCCGCAACCCCGGGCCTGCCTCCCGGCGCCGTCCCTCCTCCCCGGCCGGGCGCCGCGGCCCCGGCATGAGGAGCGGGCGATGATCCCCGCCAACGCCTCCGCCAGGAAGGGGCCCGAGGGCAAATACCCGCTGCACTACCTCGTGTGGTACAACCGCCACCGCGAGCTGGAGAAGGAGGTCCGCGCCGGCCAGGTAGGAGCGCCGTCGGGTCGCCGCGGGGACCCCACGGCCAGGCACGCCCGTCCGGCCAGGGGAGGGGGTGCGGCGCGGGCTGTCCCGCCTCCCCGGCGAGTTTGCGGCGCGTCTTTGTTTGCGGCCGCGGCTTTTGTGCTTGTTGACCGGGAAAGGGTGATGGGAGCGGGCCCTGCCCACTCCCCTCTGGCCGGGACGGGCGGGACCACACGTGTTTCGGACCCTCCTGGATGGGGGTAGGGGCCACTGTGCCCCTCCTCCGCCGGGGCAGTGAGGGCTGCAGGGAGGGGCTGCGGGCTGGGTCGGTGTTCCATGTGGTGGGAGAGTCCGCCCCAGCCAGTGGAGCAGCGACACCTCCCGAATGAGGGTGCGGAGGTGGGAAAGGCTTGCGTGGGGAGGGGGCCATAGGTCAAGGATGGGGAAGAGGCTGTGTCACATTCCCAGGCATCCCAGCCCCACCCAGCGCCCTCTCCCCAACGGTGAGCGCTTTCTCTTTTAGCTCTCAAACTGAGCAGATCCTTGGATCCCTCAGACCCCAGCCCCAGCTCAGGAACGGGGAGTGGAGAAAGACCCTCTTGGGAGGCCCCAAGGGCCTTGTCCAGGTGCTGAAAAGCGCTCTCCTGCCCTCTGGTGCTGGGGCCTGGCTTCTAGGCGCAGAGGAAGCTGGGGGGCCCTGGCTGCTGGAAGGACTTGAGGTTCTGCACACGAGGTGGGCTCCCTGGTTTCTGCTGGTCAGTAAGACCACGTGGGTCACCAGCTTTGGGCTGGGCAGTGGTCTCCAAGAAAACGGAAAAGGGGGATGTCTTCTGGCCATGCTTCAGGACAAAGGCAGGCACAGGTCACAGATTGCCACTTCTGCCCTTGGCACCGAGGCCACAGGTAGGCACTCATGGCAGAGATGCCCCCCCCTCCAGGGTGGGCAGCAGGAGCCAGAGCTGGGCCCAGGCCCCATGGGTTGCTGCAGGTTGAGAACCCCAGTTTCAGTCTGGGTCTGAGACCCTGGGACCATGGGCTGGGGGTGGTTAGCGCAGTTGCCTGCTGTGGGAATTTACCTTCTGAGGGCCACTTCTTGAGTCAGGAGAAGTTCAGTCTGAGGAGCTGTGCAATCGCCAAGGGAAGCATGGAGGTGGAGGGCAGGCCATCAGACTGAGCAGGCTGGGGATCAAGATGTGTCTCTGAAGTCCCACGCTGAACCAGCTCCGAGGCCTGTACGGCATCCAGCTCTGCATGGCAGTCCCTGTAAATATCCAAGTGACCTGTGCCTGCAAGCCTCTGGGCGGGTCTGGGTGACCAGTTCCTGTTACCTGTGCTGACGCCAGCACTCTCCAAGTTTCTCCTTGGACTGAACTCCTCAGACTCTGTCTCTGTTTATTTATCATAAAGGCAGTGCTCTGCAGCCATGAGAGGCCTGTTAAAGAGAGTGGGTTACAGTGCCCCCGGGAAACAGATGAACAAACAGGGCACCAGCCCCTGCCCTCAAGGAGTCTCTGTTCTGGTGAAGCAAGTATGAACAGGGAATTCCAGGTGATGTGCAGAGTGCTAAGACAAGGCCAGCCACCCTCTGCTGGCTCTTCTCTGCTTTCCTTTTCTGAAAGCAAAAGAAGACAAGCCTCATGTGGGAAGAACTTCCCAGGGGTCCAGGGATCACTAGGCAAAATGCTGAATCTCCAGAATGCCTCAGTCCCACTCCCTTGCCTGAGGGTGGGTGGTCCTTTTACTGCAGAGACTGGAGAGAGGCAGAATGCCCTGGGAGAAAAGACTTCTCCAGCAGGCCTCTCTGCTGATAGTCCTGAAGTGGGTGGCCATCTTGCTGGGGTGGGGGGCACTGGAGCCGCTGCAGGTAGAGGTGTTGGGGGCTGCTCATGTGTTTCTCTCTCCCACCCCTCTGGCTGCCTCAGAAACAAGGTCCCAGGTTCACCCCTACCCCTGCCCCAGTGAGTTAATGTCTCCTTGAAATGGACACTGCCTGCCCTGGATACAGGCCAGGGGGAATATAGGGCACTGGTGGAGGTTAACCCTTGTTCAACCACAGAGGAGCCAGGCCAGTCGTCTCCTTCCCTCGGGCGTGCCAAAAAGGGGAATGCCACTCCATGTGGGTGGGAGAGTTCCCTGGTTGTCTCCCCCTTCGAGGACTGGCCCAGAGTGAGGCTTGTATCCAGATGTACGCTGCCTACTCCCCAGGGCACCAGGCTCTGTTTTCTGCAGGGGGACCTGGGGACAGCCACCTAACATCATGATAAAAGCACTGTGGAACCCTGGCATCCCAGCCGGGGTCCCTGGCCTCTCGTCCCCCTGGTACTAGCCGCCACGGAAACAGCTCGGCTTTCCTCAAGCACTCAGGAGCTGGGTTTCCCTGGTCTTGGCTTGGCAGAGCTGCCTCTTCTTCACTCCAAGAAAGCCCCACAGAGGCCCTCTGTGGGCAGGCTTGGCAGTGCAGCTGGCTGAGGAGGGGGTCAGCATGGCCACCTTCAGAGGAGGTTAATGGGCTTTACTCAGGCCCTAATTGTTCTGCTGGAGGCTGCAAGCAGGGAGTGGTAGGCAGATAGGAGGTGCCTGGTGAAGGGAAGGGGCACCCAGCAGTGCTGTGATGCCGGCGCGGTGCCCTGCTTGCCGCCATGCGTGTTCCCTGCCAGGTCAAGGGGGACAGGGTTGTAGGCCAGGGAATGTGCCAGTTCCCCCTTGCCTGGCATGGCCAGCTGGGCATGGCCCTGATTCTGGAGTCACGAGATCTGGAGTCCCTGGGGTAGGAGCAGGGGGAAGGGTTAGCCTGTGCAGCTCCCGTGGGAGGGACATGTGTAGGCTGGGCTTGGGGAGCAGGATTCTGCCCCTGGCAACCAGAACCCTGAAGTGGGCAGACTGTGATCCCAGAGAAACATTTTCCTTCTCCCTGGGGCGTTCTCCGCCATGGGCTTGCTTCCTGCTTTCCCTGTTCACTCTTCTGACCTAGAGGCAGGGGAGATGGGTTGTGGGGCCCGGGATGGGCGGGGAGCACCTCAGACCCCTCCCTTTGCCTACAGTGGGCAGTCCTGGACATGGGGCATCACCACAGTTGGTAAGCTAGGAAGCTCAGGAGAGGGAGCCGCAAACCCCAGAAACCAAAAATCAATGTGTTCTGGGATGAGGGGTAGGGGCTGCACGGGCAGGATGGGAGGGGCGACATGGAGGGAGAAGTCCAGGGTGCAGCCCCCACAGCCCATGGCCTCCTACGCAGCTTGAGGACACATCCTGCCTGCCTCCCCTTGAATGAGCTCAGGCAGACCTGCCCTGCCCCCCACGTTGGGCAAGAGAGGTCAAGTAACGACCACACCAGACTCCTGCTTTCCTCCCGGTGGGCTGGGGAAGGGGCTAAGCAGGCATGGCCTTGAGCACAGGCTCTGCGTCCCTCACCTTCCTTCCTTGCAAGCACCATGTTTAGTCCATACATTAGGTGTACGCTTTTCATACTTCCCTTAACCAAAGGATTCTGCTCATGCTAAAGGAGTTTGGAAAGTACCCTGCTAGTGCACGTGGGTGTGAGGGGTGTTCCTGTGCAAATATGCTGGCAGCGCACACACTCGTTACACAGGAGTGGACTCCTGCAGGGCCAGAAGGCAGCTGGGCACGCGTGTGCTTGTACACTTAAGGGCACACGTGAGTACCTATGAGCGAATGGGTGTGTATTTGTATGGTACCTGTGTGTACTAGCGTGTGGTATGTGTGCCTGAGTGGAGGCCGGGGGGCTTTCTGCCCAGGGAGCCCCAGCTACGAAACTCCAAAGACCCCAGGTTTTGACACCAGCTGAGGCCTGCTGGGATAAGGAATCTCCATTCTCTTGGTGGGGAGGGCTGGGTGTTGGGTTTCATGGGAAACCTTTTCATTCCAGCAATTAAATAGCTAGAGGCCTCTGCTGAGGAGAAGCTGGAGGCCTCTGCTGAGGAGATTAATGAATTCTCCTACCTGGGTCCAGGGCAAGGTGCCACTTGCACTGCAGGTGGCACTCTGGGCTTGTGGGGAGAGCTGCTCTGGGGCTTGGCTAAGTGCCTGGGGTTCTGCATGGGGTGCATAGGGTGCTGAGCCATCCAGGCCTCCCTGGGGAGGCGCGCTGGGGAGCGCTCCTGAGGTGTGGGGCTGGGGAGGGGCACCATGCCTGCAAGGGAGTGCCATCCTGTCTCTGGGGCCTGGAGCTGAGGCACCTGAGTGGGAGGGAGGCAGCATCTGGAGCCCTGAGGCGAGGCAGGGGCCCTGCCAGCCCCCTAGGGCCTTATTAGCTGCAGTGGCTGCGGCATGTGGGGCAGGGCTGGGAGGCCTGGATGGCTCAGCACAGCGCCATCGGGAGGCTCCGGACTTCCCCAGTCAGCTCGGGTCCTGTGGCCCTCTCCCACTCCCTCTGCAGGGCTCAAGACCCCACCCAGGTTGCAAGCCCGGGGGTCTAGCCCAACCAAGACAGGACAAGAGTAAACAGTGCTCCCCTTCTCTGTGGGGGGCCACAGCTCAGAGGCCAACAGGGGCCAGGCCCACTGGTTTTTTTTGAGGCTCCCAGTATATTGAAAAATGAAGAAATGTCAGAACAAGGCTATAAAAATTATATAAATAATCTTAAATTATTTAAAATGTTTCATTTTTGACAAAGGAGTTCACGGTCATGCTTTAAAATATTTAACTGTTGATAGAAGATGCGTAATGAAAAGCGGTGCTCCTTGCTCCGCCTCTCCCACCTCCCCAGAGGTGACCACTTCAAACACTCCTGTCGTTTACCTCCCTAATTATAAACAATATAGTTCCCTTCCCTCCCCTCCCCTCCCCTCCTTTCGCCTCCCCTCCCCTCCCTTCCTCCCTCCCTTCTCTCTCTCTTTCTCTCTCTTTCTTTCTTCTTCTTTTTTCTTTTTTAATAAGATAGGTTCTCACTCTGTCACCCAGGCTGGAGTGCAGTAGTGTGATCATGGCTCAGTGCAGCTGCTGCCTCCCAGGCTCAGGTGATCCTCCCATCTCAGCCTCCCAAGGAGCTAGGACTACAGGTGCCTCCATGCCCGGCTAATTTTTGTATTTTTTTGTAGAGATGGGGTCTTGCTGTGTTGCTCAGGCTGGTCTCGAACTCCTGAGCTCAAGTGATCTACCTACCTTGGCCTTCCAAAGTGCTGGGATTACAGACCTGAGCCCCCCGTGCATAAACAATATACTTCTGCAATGATTTCTTGGTTAATTACCTTCCCCTCCTCGTGCCCCCTCAGCCTAGTACTCTATGCATTTGTCTAGCAAATATTTATGTGCCAAGTGCTGCCTGGGGAGTGGGGAACCAGCAGTGAACAAAGCAGACAGGGACCTGGCTGATAGGGCTTTGTTCGAGGTGCAGGAGGTGCTAAACAGGCACACTTGGTTGGGCAGTGGATAGAGCCATAGCAGCTGTCACCTCAGATGGGCTATCAGGGTGGGCTTTTCTAAGGAGGTGACATTTGAGCAGCAGCCTGAGTGAAGGGACAGAGAAAGCCTTGGGGCTCTCTGGAGGACCCTGGAGAATGTTCCAGGGAAGGTCGTTGGCGAAGGGTGGAGTAAATGAGTTCAAAGAGAAGTCTGGGGCCATTGGATTCCCTGCTAACTACGATGGGAAGCCACTGGAAGATTTTGAACTAAAGAGTGTCAGGACCTGAGTAACACTTCACAGGATGACTTTAGCTGCCATAGGTGAGGTGGACAATAGAGCTTGGGAACAAGGGGAGCAGCAAAAAGACAGTGAGGGGCTGCCAGTGAGAGATGGGGTGGCTACAGCCGCAAGGTGGTAGAAACTGGGAGGCTTCTAGGTCTGTTTCGAAGGCAGAGCCTACAAGTTTTCCTGATGGGTTAGATGTGGAGGGTGCGGGAAAAAGAGGAGATAAAGACAGTTTCAAAGTTGTTTTTTTTTTTTTTTTTCCACCTGAAAATGAAGTAAATTCAGGTGATGTTTACTGTTTACGGGGCAGGTGCAGCTGTCCAGGAATGCAGAAAACAAGGAAAAGTTAAGAAAGTCACTTCCAGAATGAAGGCAAGAGAAAGGGCAGGCTGTCCCATTTTGTTTCATGGATTCAATGATCTTTCTATATTTTCCTGAGGATGTAAATTACTGTTTTCCCCCGAAGAGTTTTCTTTTATTCCCTGCATCGAGAGAATTTCCTCTGGGTTCTTAGCATCTAATTTGTATGTTTTGGTTTGTTTCACATGGGAAGCTTTCATCAAGTGTCCAGTTTCTCCTGGCTGTTGGATCATATTTAAGAATGAGGCTGTGGAGTTCAGGGATGTGTGGGTGCTACTGTAAGGTGATCAGGTGGCAGGCTGGCCTGTTCATTGTAGGGTCACCAGATGTCTGTATTCTGAGGTCTTTGGGACAACTTCTTGCTTGGGTGGATAGGGTGGTGGTGGTGTGACCTGGCTGCCAGTAGTTCAGGACCCAGGCAGGGAAGGGGCTGCGGTTTCACGGGTCACTGGCTTTCAGCACCATACCTTGTCCTCTGCTGTGACCAATGCCCCTGAGTCCAGAGCATCTCATGCCCAATTTCTGCAGAGAATAAACCCCTGGTGTCCTGTGGTGAGGAAGGGGTTAATGAGGCTGGGAAGGGAACGAGGGGGCTCTGAATTGTAACCAGCCTCCCTGCACTCAGCTCTAGCCTCACCTCCACTTCTGCCTTCCCCACTGCCTGCGGGTCCTACCTACACCTTTCAGGGGGGCCTGGGGGGTCATCTGGCTTGCTCTTTACACGGACGTTTCCCTCTGTGGCTGCTTTAGTTTCGGCTTCCTCTGCTCCCCTAAGTCAGTTGGTGAGGCCCTAGCCACTTTCCATGTTCTTAAGTGTGTTGAAGTTTCCCATCTGCTGGCATCTCTTTATTCTTGTGGGTTTTAAATATTTTATTGACTTTTTTTTGTTTTGAGACAGGGTCTGGCTTTGTTGCCTAGGCTGGAGTGCAGTGGCATGATCTCTGCTCACTGCAACCTTCGGCTCCCTGGCTCGAGGGATCCTCCCACCTCAGCCTCCCAGTAGCTGGGACTATAGGCATGCACCACCACGCCTGGCTAATTTTAGTATTTTTTTGTAGAACGGAGTTTCACCACATTGCCCACGCTGGTTTCAAACTCCTGGGCTCAAGTGATCTGCCCACTTCGGCCTCCCAAAGATTACAGCATGAGCCACTGTGCCCAGCCTGACATTCTTTTTTTTTTTTTTTTTTTTTGAGACAGAGTCTCTCTCTGTCGCCCTGTCTGGAGTGCAGTGGTGCGATCTCTGCCCACTGCAACCTCCACCTCCCAGGTTCAAGCAATCCATGTGCCTCAGTATCCCTAGTAGCTGGGATTACAGGAATCCCCCACCACACCCAGCTAATTTTTGCATTTTTAGTAGAGATGGGGTTTCACCCTGTTGGCCAGGCTGGTATCAAACTCCTGACCTCTGCTGACCTGATCGCCTCGGCCTCCCAAAGTGCTGGGATTACAGGCGTGAGCCACTGTGCCTGTCTCCTGACATTCCTATACATTTAACATTTTTTGGCACTCTTCAATCCTTTGTACAGATTCAGGTTTCCATCTGGGATCATTTTCTTTCCACCTGAAGAACTCCCTTTAACATTTCCTGCACATCTGGCAATACATTCTTTTAGTATTTGTTTGTCTGCCAACATATTTATTTCTTCTTCAGTTTTGAAGAATATTTTCACTGGGTATAGAATTCTAGGTCAATACCAGTCAGACTGGATTAGAGGGAAAAAAAAATTCTAGGTTGAAAGTTTTTGTTTTTGTTCTTTCCCCCAGCACTTTAAAGATTTCATTATATTGTTTCTTGGCTTGCATAGTTTCTGATATGAAGAATGTAATATTTCCTGTATTTGTTCTTCCATACATAATAGACCTCATTTCTTTGAATGCTTTTAGGATTTTCTTTTTACCACTAGTTTTCAGCATTTGATTATGATGAACCTTGGTGTAGTTTACTTCATGTTTGTCTTACTTGGGGTTCATTGAGTTTCTTGGTTCTGTGGCTTTATCTTGGTATTAGTTTCCACAACAAATTACTACAAACTAGGTGAGTTAAAACAACAAATATTTGGCCAGGTGAAGTGGCTCACATCTGTAATCCCAGCACTTTGGGAGGCCGAGGCGGGCGGCTCATGAGGTCAGGAGATCAAGACCATCCTGGCTAACACGGTGAAACCCCGTCTCTACTAAAAATACAAAAAATTAGCCAGGCGTGGTGGCGGGTGCCTGTAGTCCCAGCTACTGGGGAGGCTGAGGCAGGAGAATGGTGTGAACCCAGGAGGCGGAGCTTGCAGTGAGCCGAGATCACGCCACTGCACTCCAGCCTGGGCGACAGAGTGAGACTCCATCTAAAAAAAAAAAAAAAAAATTCTCTCACAGTTCGGGAGACGTAAGTACAAATTTGAGATGTTGGCAGGGTGGCAGTCCCTCCAAAGGCTCTAGGGAAGAGTCCTGCCTTGTCTCTTTCAGATTCTGGTGACTAGGCCACAACCCTCTTGGCTTGTGGCTGCAGAACTCTAGTCTCTGCCTCCATCTTCACATGGCCTTCTCACCTCTCTGAGTGTTTTAGAAAGACACTTGTCATTGGATTTAGGGCCCCCTGGGTGATCCAGGATTATCTCGTCTTGAGATCCTTAATTATGTCTGCAAAGACCCTTTTTTCATATAAGGTCCCATTCATAGGCTCTGAGGGTCAGAATGTGATGTGGACATGTCTTAGGAGGGGCACCATTCTTCAACCCACCATAGTAGTTTTTATCACATTTAGAAAAATTTTGGACATTCTTTCTTTCTTATTTCTTTATTTATTTTGAGATGGAGTCTCCCTCTGTCACCCAAGCTGGAGTGCAGTGGCACGATCTCGGCTCATTGCAACCTCCCCTTCCCAGGTTCAAGCGATTCTCCTGCCTCAGCCTCCAAGTAGCTGGGACTACAGGTGCCTACCATTACGCCTGGCTAATTTTTATATTTTCAGTAGAAACGGGGTTTCATCATATTGGCCAGGCTGGTGTTGAAGTGACCTTGTGATCCATCCACCTTGGCCTCCCAAAGTGCTGGGATTACAGGCATGAGCCACCATACCAGGTCTGTTTCTCTAAATTTGTCTTATTTGTCCTACTTCTTTATTCCATCCTTTGGGATTCCAATACATATATGTTAGAGTGCTTGATAATGTCTTACCGATTATGAGGCTCCATAGAGAGAGGGTCTTGCTCTATTGCCCAGGCTGGAATGCAGTGGTGTGATCATAGCTCACTGCAGCCTCAAACTCCTGGTCTCAAGGGATCCTCCTGCCACAGCCCCAGAGGAGCTGGGACTACAGCTGCTTGCCACCATGCTTAGCTAATTTAAAAGTGGGTTTTTTTTTTCTGTAGAGACAGGGTCTGGCTATATTGCCCAGGCTGGTCTTAAACTCCTGAACTCAAGCCAACCTCCCGCCTTGGCCTCCAAAAGTGCTGGGACTATAGAAGCCCAGGCAACTTTATTTTTCAGTACTGTTTTTCTCCTCTGTGCTTCAGTTTGGAAAGTTCTATTGCTGTCTTCAAATTCACTGATTTTTTTTTTTTTTTTTTTTTTTTGAGACGGAGTCTCGCTCTGTTGCCCAGGCTGGAGTGCAGTGGCGCGATCTCGGCTCACTGAAAGCTCCACCTCCTGGGTTCACGCCATTCTCCTGCCTCAGCCTCCGAGTAGCTGGGACTACAGGCGCCCGCCACCACGCCCGGCTAGTTTTTTGTATTTTTAGTAGAGACGGGGTTTCACCATGTTAGCCAGGATGGTCTCGATCTCCTGACCTCGTGATCCACCCGCCTCGGCCTCCCAAAGTGCTGGGATTACAGGCTTGAGCCACCGCGCCCGGCCAAATTCACTGATTTTTAAAATTGTGCAGTATCTAATCTGCTGTTATTTTCATTCAGTGAATTTTTCATTTCAGTTACTGTACTTGTCATCTTTAGATGGTCCACTGGCTTCTTTTTTATACCTCTCATTCCTCTCCTTGTGAACATCTTTTTCATGTTTTTCTTTAAACTCTTGAGTATATTGAGCCGTCTATCATCTTTATCACTTCTGGGTCTTGTTTCTATGAAGTTATTTTTCTCCTGATTATAGATTATATTTTCTTCTTCTTCTTTTAGCAGCGGCGCCATCTTGGCTCACTGCAAGCTTCACCTCCCGGGTTCACGCCATTCTCCTGCCTCAGCCTCCTGAGTAGCTGGGACTACAGGTGCCCACCACCACGCCCAGCTAATTTTTTGTATTTTGAGTAGAGACAGTGTTTTACCATGTTAGCCAGGATGGTCTCGATCTCCTGACCTCATGATCCGCCTGCCTTGGCCTCCTGAAGTGCTGGGATTACAGGCATGAGCCACTGTGCCTGGCTGTATCTAGTAATTTTTAACTGAATGTTGGACATTGTAAATATGATGTTAAGCATGTGGATTTGTTATTGTCCTTTAAAGAGTGTTGGGCTTTGTTCAGGCAGACTAGGTAAATTACTTGCAAATCAGCTTGACCTTTTTGAGGCTTTTTTTTTTTTTTTTTTTTTTTTTTGAGAGACAGAGTCTTCCTCTGTCACCCAGGCTTGAGTGCAGTGGCCCAATCTCAGCTCATTGCAGCCTCAACTTCCTGGGCTTAAGGGATCCTCCTGCCTCAGTCACTGAGTAGCTGAGGCTACTGGCACATGCTACCACACCTGGCTAATTTTTTGTATTTTTTGTAGACACGGGGTTTTGCTGTGTTGCCCAGGTTGGTCTTGAACTCCTAGGCTCAAGTGATCTGCCTGCCTCAGCCTCCCAAAGTGCTGGGATTAGAGGCATGAGCCACCATGCCTGGCCTTCGATGCTAATTTTTCTTTTCTTTTTCTTTTTCTTTTTTTTTTTTTTGAGATGAAATCTTGCTCTGTCACCAAGGCCAGAGTGCAGTGGTGCAATCTCAGCTCACTGCAACCTCCGCCTCCTGGGTTCAAGTGATTCTCGTGCCTCTGCCTCCTGAGTAGCTGGGATTACAGGCACCCATCACCACACCTGGCTAATTTTTTGTATTTTTAGTAGAGATGGGGTTTCGCCATTTGGGCCAGGCTGGTCTTGAACTCCTGACCCCACGTGAGCTGCCCGCCTCCGCCTCCCAAAGTGCTGGGATTACAGGCATGAGCCACTGCACCCAGCCTGAGGCTAATTTTTAACTTGTTAGGGTGGGTCTAGGTGAGCCTTTTCTCTAGGGATAGTTTAGCTCTACTACTAAGGCATAACCCTTCTGGGGTCTGATTAAATATACTTCTGCATTCTAGGAGGCTGGAGCTTGATTATCTCCCTGCCATTGGTGAGCTCTGATAATTTACCATTTTATTGCTCCTTTTTGCATGGTATTACTGAGTTTCACTGTACATATGTGTAATTTAGTATCCAGCAAAACTCGAAGAGACCCCTGTGCGGATTGCTGGAATTTTTTGAGTAGTTTACTCCTTTCCAGAACTGTGCTCTGCTGCAACTTTTAGTACTTTGGCTTCCCTGAACTCCTGTCTCCATCTTCTCAACCCAGGAAGAGCACCATGCTCTGCTCGGGCTTCCCCTCCTTGAATTACAGTCTGGAATGTTCCTCCAGGCAGAAATCCAGGGATATTACAGAGCTCAGCTTTTTCATTTTCCTTATTTCAAGGATCACAGTTCTGGATTTCTAAAAACTGTGATTTCTCTTTACATATATTTTCTATATAGAGTATGTGTGTGTGTGTGTGTGTGTGTGTGTGTGTGTGTGTGTGTGTGAGTGCAGAGGTGTGATGATACCTCACTGCAGCCTCAACCTCCCAAGCTTAAGCGATCCTCCCACCGAGTAGCTCCGAGTAGCTGAAACTACAGGCACAGGCCATCATACCCGGCTAATTGATTTGTATTTTTTGTAGAGATGGGGTTTTGCCATGTTGCCCGGGCTGATCTCTAACTCCTGTGCTCAAGCAATCCTCCAACCTTTGCCTCCCAAAGTGCTGGGATTACAGGGGTGAGCCACTGTGTCCAGCCTTCATATATTTTGCAGCAATAATTTTCTCATTGTTTATGGTGGGAGAGTAATTTCATTTATTATGATAGAAGTTGAAGCCTTTTTATTGGCATTTTAATCAAGTTTTGAGGAGGAGAGGAGGGAGTTACATGCATGTGGTCAGTACACTGTTCTTTTTTTTGGAGATGGAGTTATGCTCTTGTCGCCCAGGCTGGAGTGCAATGGCATGATCTCGGCTCACTGCAACGTCCGCCTCCCGAGTTCAAGCGATTCTCCTGCCTCAGCCTCCCGAGTAGCTGGGATTACAGGCACCATGCCTGGCTAATTTTGTATTTTTAGTAGAGATGGGGTTTCTCCATGTTGGTCAGGCTGGTCTCCAACTCCCGACCTCAGGTGATCCGCTCGCCTCAGCCTCCCAAAGTGCTGGGATTATAGACGTGAGCCACCGTGTCTGGCCTGTCAGTTCACTGTTCTTAACTAGAAGTCCTAGACTCTTGAAATATACTTAAATACTTACGTTTAAGGCCGGGCGCGGTGGCTCACGCCTGTAATCTCAACGCTTTGGGAGGCCAAGGCAGGCGAATCATTTGAGGTCAGGAGTTGGAGACCAGCCTTGGCAACATATCAAAACCCCGTCTCTACTAAAAATACAAAAATTAACCTGGCATAGTGGCGCCCGCCTGTAATCCCAGCTACTAGGAAGGCTGAGGCATGAGAATCACTTGAACCTGGGAGGTGGAAGTTGCAGTGAGCCAAGATCGCTCACCACTGTACTCTAGCCTGGATGACACAGTGAGACTCTATCTCAAAAAACAAACAAACAAACAAACAAAACTTATGTTTAATAAACATGCTTTCTAAGCCAGGTGCAGAAGCCTGTAATCCCAGCTGCTTGGGAGGCTGAAACACGAGGATTGCTCAAGCCTAAGAGTTTGAGACCGGCCTGGGCGACATAGTGAGACCCTGTCTCAATTTAAAAAAAAAAAAAAGAAGAAGATTTTGTCTGGGCGCTGTGGCTCACACCTGTAATCCCAGCACTTTGGGAGCCTGAGCCAGGTGGATCACCTGAGGTCTGGAGTTCAAGACTGGCCTGGCCAACATGGTGAAAACCCATCTCTACTAAAAATACAAAATATTAGCCAGACATGGTGGCGAATGTCTGTAATCCCAGCTACTCGGGAGGTTGAAGCAGGAGAATCGCTTGAACCCAGGAGACAGAGATTGCAGTAAGCGGAGATCGCGCCATTGTACTCCAGCCTTGCCAACAGAGTGAGACTCCATCTCAAAACACACACACACACACACACACACACACACAAAACAAAACAAAGCTTTTAACACTTTTATCACACAACAAAAATCTCATGCAATGTAATCATGTTATTCACAAAACTATAGGATTTGTACAAATTTTAATGCATAGTGTCCCACATGCACATGACCTGGTTGTGAAATTGTATGAATACCGTGGACTTGTTATTTCATTCCTATTACTCTAACTGTTTGCTAAACCTCACTCGATAATGTCAGTGATCTAAATTGGTAGCCCTTCCTGAAGGTGGCTTGGGACCCCTAGGGTAGGTGTGGTCCCAGGTGAGCTCCTTGGCCAACAGCCTCTTTGCCACCCCACTTCAGTCCCAGGCTTATTCTTGGCAGGCAGGCCACTGGGCCTTGGAGGAGAGGACCCAACCAGGGGCCCTTGGTGGACAGGAAGGGAGGGAAGGCCCTCCCCCTTCCAGAGTTACTTTCTGTCCTGTCTTCTAAGCCCCTTTGCATCCACCTGACCCCAGCTCATAGTGTCTTGTCTTTCCGTTGCCTTGTGAGGTTGGCGAGGCAGAGCAGCACCAGCAGGGGGTGGGGGTTGCTGTCTGTTCTAGGGCTGTCGGGCTCCAGAGGGCTGTCTCCGAAGTGACTGGGGCTATATCTTCCACTCCCTCCTTCTCCAGGTGGACATCGAGCAGCTGGATCCCCGCGGCCGGACTCCCCTGCACCTGGCCACCACGCTGGGGCACCTTGAGTGTGCCCGTGTGCTCCTGGCGCACGGCGCAGACGTGGGCAGGGAGAATCGCAGCGGCTGGACAGGTGTGCAGCCCTGCTCACCCCGGCCCCACAGCCAGGGCCTCCCCATCATCATAGACCTATGGTTGGCTGAAGGATCCTGCCCTGTGACCTTGCCTCCCCCTCCCCCAGTGCTCCAGGAGGCTGTGAGTACGCGGGATCTGGAGCTGGTGCAGCTGGTGCTGCGGTACCGGGACTACCAGCGGGTGGTGAAGCGGCTGGCGGGCATCCCCGTGCTCCTGGAGAAGCTGCGCAAGGTGAGGCCCAGCCTCTCAGCCTCCATGGGAGCCCTTGAGCCCTTCTCCAGTGCAGACTTAGCCTCTCTCCCCTTCGTCCTCCAGGCCCAGGACTTCTACGTGGAGATGAAATGGGAGTTCACTAGCTGGGGTAAGCGGGCTGCAGCAGGTCGCTTCTGGGCTCTCTCGCACTTTAGGTCCTGCACTTGCTCCCTCGCCTGGAATGTGTTCTCATAGCTCTTCCAGTGGCTCCCTCCATCCCTTAGCTCAGCTCAGGGCCACCGCCTCAGCGAGGCCTTTCCAGATTGCCCCAGATACTGTCTTGATTCCATTATTATTCCCTTCACTGTGTCATGATTTGCTTACGGTATTCATGACCTGCCGTTCCTTGCTAGAAGGTAAGCTCTGAGAGGGCAGGAGTCCTGTCTTTTTCACTGTTGTATTCCCAGTGGCTGGAACACTCAGTAGGTGTTTCATAAATATTTGTTGAAAGAATGGATGAAAGAGTGAGTGAATGAATTAATAAATGGTGGACACTAGGGACTTAGTGGTGACAGAAACACGCCCGTCCCGACCTCAGGTTGCTCTTCTGCGTGAGTATGGTTAACATTGGCCAGGGAGGGGGTTTCGGAGGAGAGGCTGCTCTCTCATCAGTCCCCTCCCCCATTCCTGGCCACACGGATCCCAAACCCCATGCCCTGAGCTGGCCCAGGCTGGGTAGGCCAGACTAGTCAAAGCCACCTCCAACCTCCACTTCCACCAGTGCCCCTGGTGTCCAAGATCTGCCCTAGTGACACCTACAAAGTGTGGAAGAGCGGCCAGAACCTGAGGGTAGACACCACGCTCCTGGGCTTTGACCACATGACCTGGCAGCGAGGGAACCGCAGCTTTGTCTTCAGGGGCCAAGGTCAGGCAGTCAGGAGGTGGGGCGGGGTGGGGACAATGGGAAGCAGCCCCAGGCCACCCCTGAACCCCCTGTGCTGTTCCGTGGCTGGCAGACACAAGCGCTGTGGTCATGGAAATTGACCACGACCGCCGGGTGGTGTACACAGAGACTCTGGCATTGGCTGGGCAGGACCGGGAGCTGCTACTGGCTGCTGCTCAGCCCACTGAGGAACAGGTGCTGAGCCGGCTCACCGCGCCTGTCGTCACCACGCAGCTTGACACCAAGAATATCTCCTTTGAGAGGTGGGTGGGCATGGCCTTGGTCAACCTTGAGCCAGCCCGGTGGGGTGCCTGCCTCAGCTGGACCCCTCTGCTTCCCCAGGAACAAGACTGGCATTCTGGGCTGGCGCAGTGAAAAGACGGAGATGGTGAATGGGTATGAAGCTAAGGTGAGGCTGCAGCTCCCAGCTGCCAGCCCAGCTGCACTCTTGTCTGCAGCAAGCTGTGCAGGGGATTCTGGCCTCCCTTCCCCAGCCCTGGAGGTGCAGAAGCAATGCAGCGTGGTCAAGCACTTATATTTGGGTTCAAGGCACTGCTCTGGTATTTTATATGGATGTGTGGATGTATACACAGGGCATGTGCACATGCACACACACACTTAATCCTCACAACCCATTCTGGTAGGTGCTGTTCTATTAGTATTCCCATTTTATGCATGTTTATTGAGTCCTTTCCTTGGCATCCCATTTAGTCTTCACAACAATCCCAAGAAATAGGGATGATTGGTCCATTTTATGATGAGGAAATACAGGCTTAGAGTGGTTCTGTGACCTGTACAAGGTCACACAGCTGTTAAGTGGCAGAGCTGGGGTTCAGATCCTGGCTGGCCTGATCCTAGAGTCAGGCCTTTATCCCTAAAAATCTTCCTGGCCAGGCGTGGTGGCTCACGCCTGTAATCCCAGCGCTTTGGGAGGTCAAGGTGAGTGGATCACCTGAGGTCAGGAGTTTGAGACCAGCCTGGCTAACATGGTGAAACCCCGTGTCTACTAAAAATACAAAAATTAGCCAGGTGTGGTGGCATGTGCCTGTAGTCCCAGCTACACGGGAGGCTGAGGCAGGAGAATCACTTGAACCTGGGAGGCGGAGGTTGCAGTGAGCAGAGATCGCACCACAGCACTCCAGCCTGGGCAACAGAGAGAGACTCCATCTAAAACAAAAACAAAAACAAAAAAAACCCCAAAAGGCTCTGCCTGTTACTCTGGGACCCCTATGTTGCCCATGACATGAAAGCAGGACCTAACAGATGCCCTGGGTTTTGTGTGTGGTATCTCCTCTGAAAGCCTCCCCTGCTTCTGTAGGCTGGGAAGGCCTCTGTGCTACCCCCACCAGTGCATGGACCATGCTGTTGTAACTCCATTTTATTGTCTCCTTATAGAGATTGTAAGTCTCAGGAGGGCAGGGATCATGTCTGGCTTGTTTACTGTATCCCTGATGCCTACCTCAATGCCTAGCACAGAAAGGCTCCTCAAAAAATGTTTATTGAATGAATAAGTGAATGAATGAATGAATGAATGAATGAATGAATGAAAAAATGACCTCATATATTTACTTATCCAAAAGCCTGGAGCAGAGTCTCTCCAGGACCCTTTGCTACAGGGAGTGATCCCAATGCCCTTGAGGGTAAGACACAGGGTAAGACCAGAACTGCCTATGAGCCCTTTCTTTATCTGTCCCCAGGTGTATGGAGCATCCAACGTGGAGCTCATCACCCGGACACGGACAGAGCATCTTTCAGAACAGCACAAGGGCAAGGTCAAAGGTAATGAGGCAGAGGTGGATGGGGAGAGGTATTGCGGGATTGCGGGAACCAGCTCCCGCTTCAATGCTTCCATCAGTATTCCCACAGGCATCCTAGCAAGAGCCTGGATGCTTTATTCAGGCCAATAGATTTTAATTCAGGTGCCAAGCCCTAATGATGGATAGTGGCTTCCTAGAGTACTAAGAAGATTCTAAGGACTCATCTGGGTTCAGTGGAGAGGCATGCTGCAAGTGATTACTAATGTCGGTGTTGAATTTGGGAGGGGAGAGAAATGCCATGTATGCCATTTATTGGCCATTCTAGTCCAGTGGGACATATCCTAGTTAGAAAGTCAGGGGACCTTGCCATAGATTCTGTATGCCCACTGATGCCACACCTGATTCTGTGGGTACCAGATACTGTGTCCGAAGTGAAAAAGCATAATTTCTACCTCACAGGGGAACAACATGAAGTCATACCTATGAAAGTGCCTGAAGCAGAGCACACACACGCACATGCACACCCTACAATGCCTACTGGGGAAGGCGTTTTACTGTCCAGGGTCACTGAGCTGGAGAGGAGCACTTTTGGAAGTTGCTTCTGAGCCCTGGGCCTACTTTTTACTGTTTTAAGCTGTGCTCACAGAGGCCCTGGCCCCTGGCCCTTGGAGCCCTCAGTCCTCTTCAGGTGAAGGTGCCTGAATATGTGGTTGGGTGAGCAGGCCCCACCCCAGGAAGCAGCCTCTTTCCTAGGTCTTGGGTGCTGTCACCTCTGATGAGGTGCCCAGGTGTGTGTGGAGCTACAGTGTCCTCTGAGATGCCACATTTCTTGTAGGCTGTAAGACGCCTTTGCAGTCCTTCCTGGGAATCGCTGAGCAGCACGGGGGCCCCCAAAATGGGGTGAGTGTGTGTAGGGGTACCCATAAGTGGAGGGGTGTGGATGTGGCTCAGGAGGCGGCTTGGGAGGCTTAGCATGGCCCATGTGGACCTCCTTTCCACAATGCCCAAGGCCATGTCCGTGCCACACTGGCAGAGGGGACAGCTCGGGGGCCCTGTGATGGCAAATGAGCTGGCCTGGCATCAGGAACTGAGGGGAGCTCCTGGGCCCCTCCCCATGTGGTACAGACCCTGATTACTCAGACTCTGAGCCAAGCCAACCCCACTGCCATCACTGCAGAAGAATACTTCAACCCCAACTTTGAGCTGGGCAACCGTGATATGGGCCGCCCCATGGAACTGACCACCAAGACACAGAAGTGAGGCCCCTGCCGGTGCTGGGAGGGTGGGGGACTGGGGCTCCAGGAGATGCTGGGAGGCCATGGCTTCCTGCAGTGTCCCTCACCCCTTGGGATCTGGTGGGGGCAGGTTCAAGGCCAAGCTGTGGCTGTGTGAGGAGCATCCCCTGTCCCTGTGTGAGCAGGTGGCCCCCATCATTGATCTCATGGCCGTCAGCAATGCGCTTTTTGCCAAGCTCCGGGACTTCATCACCCTGCGCCTGCCTCCTGGCTTCCCGGTCAAGATTGGTAAGACTGCACCGCCATTTCTCCTGAGCCCGTGGCGGGCGGGCCAGGGTTTAGAGGAGGTTGGGGCGGGGTGGGGCGGGGCGGGGCGGGGCTGAGGCTGAGGTGTGAGGGGTTGGGTGGTGGTGCCTGATGGTTTCCTCATCCTCAGAAATCCCCATCTTCCACATCCTCAACGCACGCATCACTTTCGGGAACCTCAACGGCTGTGACGAGCCGGTGCCATCGGTGCGAGGCAGCCCCAGCAGCGAGACGCCTTCCCCAGGCAGCGACTCCTCCAGCATCAGCAGCTCCAGCTCCACGAGTGAGGCCCCCTCCCCGGGAGAACGCCTGCCCCTCGGCTCTCCCCGGGGTGGGTGGGAGGGGCGCGCCCGGCAGTGCCTGACCCAGCCCCCGCGCCCCCAGCCTCCTGCCGCGGCTGCGAGATCTCCCCGGCGTTGTTCGAGGCCCCGCGCGGCTACAGCGTGATGGGCGGCCAGCGGGAGGCGGCGACCCGGGACGACGATGACGACCTGCTGCAATTCGCCATCCAGCAGAGCCTGCTTGAGGCGGGCAGTGAGTATGACCAGGTGCGTCTCCGCAGGCGCGCGGGTCCACGGGACTGCGGCGCCGCCACGGCTAACGCCCATGCCTTCCCGCAGGTCACCATCTGGGAGGCGCTAACCAACAGCAAGCCTGGCACCCACCCCATGTCCTACGAGGGTCGCCGACAGGACAGGTCAGTGCCCGCTGGGCCGGAGAGATTCCTCCGGAGAGGATCCTGTCTCCCCTAAGCCAGGACACAGCCCGGAGAACCCGCGGGGCCCTCGGCAGGGACCCTTCTGGTATCGGGATGGCTTCTGCCACCACTCTTTCCTGGCTCCAAGGCGGCAGTCAGGGGGCAGGGATCGAGGCCTCACCGCGGCGTTCAGACTCTCCCCAGGCATTGACGGGGAGAACTTGGTAGGGGCTGGGCTCCCCCACGACCAGGTGGGGGCCAGGACGCCGTGGGACTGACGGCCTCCACTAGAGGGTGGTGGCCCTGGGCCGCCCTGGAGCCTCCACGCCGTGTCCTGGCCCGGGCCGGTGGGTGGGTGCGCCCGGGAGCCCGCGACATTCCTTCCCCACCCCCAGGAGCGCCCCGCCCACGCCGCAGCGCCAGCCTGCGCCCCCGGCGTCAGTGCCCAGCCCTCGGCCCAGCTCAGGGCCAGGTTCCAGCGGCCACGTGTTCCGGAGCTACGACGAGCAGCTGCGGCTGGCGATGGAGCTGTCGGCGCAGGAGCAGGAGGAGCGGCGGCGGCGCGCGCGCCAGGAGGAGGAGGAGCTGGAGCGCATCCTTAGGCTCTCACTGACCGAGCAGTAGCGCCCCCTGCCGGGACCCTCGCCTGCGCCATGCGCGCCACGCCCAGGGCCAGGAGCCAGACAAGCCTAGGCCTGCGCGCCTGCAGAGCGGCGGCTGGAGACTGGAGCCACTGCCTCGCCGGTGCAGCAGCGCAGCAGGCACGAATCGGGGAGGGATTCGGCATGGCCGCGGGGTACCTTCCCAGGCCAGGGCCCTGGAGGCAGCTGGCACGGCCTGGTTCCCCTGCTTTGCTGTATGCTGATTCCCCAACCCGCTCCCCTGGGCTCAGATCTGTCCTGGGGCGGAGCCAGGCGGTCCTGAGGGCGAGATGAATCCTTAGAGGAGCGCTGTCCCCATCCCTTGCTCCTTGTGGCCGGTCCGCATTTCTGTTCACTAATCCCACTCCAGGACACTGCCCCTGAAGCCTTTGCATCTCTGCTCTTCACTCCTGGGGGGCAGCTGAGCTCCTCGCGTGCTGTGTCGCTGCTTTGTCCCAGACACAAACCAGCACGTTTAGGGCCCAGCCCCTCCCCAACCCCGGCATTTCAGCGTCAAGTGCACTTACCGGGGTACCCGGCTCCCCCAGCCCCCACACCCGTCCTGGGTCTCAGGGTGGTTCCAGCTTCTCCTTGGGCAGCCAGAAGTTGGAGTCCCATCCCCCAAGGCACTTTTTTTTTTTTTTTTTTTTTCTTTTTTTTTGTGATCAGGGAGTGTGTCCAAGGTAGCCCCCTGGCCTGGGCAAGCCCTGACTCCCTCATGGTGCCTCAGAGAGTGGGGAGCATATTGGGCTGGGTAAGCACTAGACCCGAGTAGACTGGACACAAAGGGCTCGCCCAGGGCCCTGGCACCACCCCCACCCCTTCCCACCAGCTGCTGCTAGCCTCTGTGGTTGTACATCCCACTTGCCCCCACACGGAGACTGACTCTAAAACCCTTCATCCAATGGTGCTAACACCCGGCTCTCCCCTGCCCCACCTCACCCACCCAGAGAAGCACAGACCCCGCTAGGGGCAGGGGCCCACCGCACACCCTTGTCCCGGGCCTGTCTGGGACTGGCCTTCCCGGCTCAGCCCCTGAGGCTCAGAGGGGACACAAAAAGGGATGGAAGAAAAGAACAAAGAGAAACTGTTCCTCCCACCCCCTTCCCTGATGCCAGGGGCACCAGACTGATTCTGAGGCACAAATAAAAGAGGCTTCAAACCGGAGGCTTTTGCTACCTGACTTTACTGGGGGGAACGCCTACGGTGTGGGTTGGGGTCCTTCTGAACCTCAGAGTGGGGAGAGCTCTAGGGTAAGAGGCTGCCTGGTGGGCCCTGAGCCCCGGAGTGCATCGCCAGGTCTCCCAGGAGCATGGGGGTAGCATTTGCAGAGGCTGGGGGTCTTGTTCCCCTCACTCCCACCCATGCAGGAGGCACAGACTGAACGCTTAGTAAAATGTTTCATTCAGTACGTCTTGTTTTTCTGAGAGAGGTAACAGCAGAGGGTTGGGGGCAGTGTGTGTGTATTTGTGATGAACCTAATTTCTCATGCCACTTCTCTCAAGATTTCTCCGCGGGGGTGCCGCGAGGAAGCCGCCCTCGCCCCTGTCGCTGGAAAGAAGGAAGAGAGCTCTCTACCACAGACCTCTGTGGGTGTAACCACTGGGTCCGGCTCTGCAGCAAACGGGATGTGTATGTGTCTGCAGAACTGGGGTGACGCCCATCTGGTTTACCACTCAGGGTAATGGAAACCAGTGAGCTGATTAGGAGAAGCGCTGTCATTTTCCCCAGCCTGGGGGGACCCATCAAATCGCCACCTATCTGAGGTCAAGCTCAGGCTCCAATGTCCCCAAGCATCGCGTAAATACTAAGCACTTTCCCTGCCCTGGGCAGAGGACAAAAGGGGACACCACCTCGCCGTGCAGCACCATTGCTGGCCCCTCCCCCCCAGACCTCCCTAGGCCAGTTCCAGCCGAGTCCCAGACGAGGCGCGCCGTCCAGCCTCCGCCGGACCGACGTGGGTCTCCCCTGTGCTCCAAGAGTTGCGGTCTCCCGCGAGGGGCGGAGTTCCCCTCCCAGTCCCGCCCCCGGCCCCAGCCCAAGAGGGCGGGGTCCGGGACCAATAGCTGGGGCGGGGCCGAGCTTGTGCTCCCCGCCCCGCTCCGCCTGCCTGGCGCGCCGGGCTAGTCCGTGCCGTCCACCAGCTCGCACAGCATGTTCTCCAGAGCCGTGATGCGCTGCTCCTGGGCCTGCACCCGCTCGCGGAGGGCCTTGATCTCCTCCAGCAGCGTCTCCAGGGTGTGCTGCTGCTGGGGCGGAGGACGGAGAGGCCGTGTCGTATAGGGGCGGTAGGGGGAGATGTAGATTGGGCCAGGGTGCAGCAGGGTCGATCTTACCGACAAGGGGGCGTCGCTGGATGACTGGCTGCGGCGGGGGACGGAGGGCGGGCGCACGTCCAGGATGTTGCGCTTCGTGACCCGGAGCTCGCGGTGCTTCGGAGGCACGTAGCCGTCCCTCAGTGAAATGAGCACGGGATCGGCGTCCTGACCGGATAGCCATTCGTCCGCTTCTAGGGCCGGCTCCGGGCCCGGCGTATCCGGGTACAGATCGTCCTGGAACAGGTCTGACTGCGGGGGTGGATGGGACAGGGGGACCTGCGTGAGAGGGGTGCGGGGCCTGCTCCGCTCCCTTTCGCCTAGTAGCCCTGCCCAACCCTTCTCCCGGCCCCTCACCTTGCGGGGCACAGTCATGATGATAGGTTCACACTTTCTTTCGTGTAGCTTGTAGAACCTATAAGGGAGCAGGGTTCAGCACCCCCGCAGACTTCCACGTCCTTAACTTCTCCTAAGACCAAGGGGATTGGAGGCCAACACTTGCTGAGCGCCTACTATGCATATTGCACATTACACACATTATTGGTTCTATAGTAAAAGACTGAAGTTGAGAATGTAAGGCTAGTGAGCAGTGGGTCTGGCACTGAAACAGAACTGTCTTATCCCCCTGTCCCCCTTTTCCAAAGCACTGCATTACTGGGGAAGCCCCGTGGCTAGGACCCGACATGAGTAGGGGACAGAGGCGGGGAGGTGTTCGGGAGGGGCCAAGGCCGCTGACCGGGCGATCTCACACTTGCTGACATCCAGTCCCCTTTTGGGCATGAAACCCATGCCCCGCTGCGGCTCTTTGCTGCTGAACGTGTTCAGGTAGTGCACGAAAGGCGGCTCGTCGGTAATCTCAAAGTACCGAATGCTGCTGTCGCCCTGCAAAACCAGTCGGTTCAGGGGCGCGCCTGGACAAGGCCCTCCACATCTCCATCCAGCCCCGTGTTCTCCCTGCCCGGCCGTGAGCACCTTGCCACACAGGTAGACGATGCTGGAGTCGGGATCGTAAAAGGGCAATAGGACCCCGTTGCTTGTGTCCATCTCCTGCAGTGCCACTGGCTCCTCGAAGTTGTTCTGCCCGAGTACAGGAGGCGTGACCAGCCCTGCCCCACCCTCCCGTGCTACTTCGGGACCCCCAGAAGCCCCTTTACGCTTCCTGGCCTTCCCAGACCGTATGCCCCAAACCTCTAGTGACCAGAGTTGCAGGCCCCTCCCCTGGGCACGTCTCTCCTCCTCCCCTGCGCACATGGCTCCTCCTCCCGGGCACATATACCCGCTGCGCGCCGCATGCAGTCACAGCAAACCACCCCCAGGGACTCGGCATCACCAGGTGGGGGCGCCAGCGCAGGATCCTTCACGCGACGCAGCAAAACTGGGCAGAGGGGTGGGTGTGAGAATGGCAGGCGCTGCAGAGGTGGCAGCAGCCTTCAGTCCTGTCCAGGTGGGCATGCCCTGCGGGTGGGGGGCGCCTGGCCACTCTCCCGTGATGCCAGTCCCCGGGGCACACACCCCAAGCCTCCAGCTGCGTTACCGGGTCCCACAGGCCCAGCTCTCGCTGGCTCATGCGGGTGAAGCCGGTGGTGAAGATATGGCCCTGTCGCGTGAAGACGGCCCGCATGGGCCTCATCCCCTCGTGGGCCGCAAACCTCTCCGGGGGGGGGGGGGGAGACAGGGAGGGACATCACCCAGCCGCCTGCTCTGAGCAGCATGGAGGGACGAGCAACCAGCTTGCTGACTTGGGTGTCCGGGGTGGAGGAGCGGAGGCGGGGAAGAGACAAAAGGGGCCTAAGCACTCAGCTTCCTGCGGGGCCACGGCTGGCCCCTGACCTGGAGAGCATCCGCGCCTGGAGAGAGCAGGAGGCACGCGGCTCTCAGCCGATCCCGAACCCTTAAGCGCGCTCAAAGGCCGATCCCTAGAGCAGGGGTGTCTGCTGGCTCCCCGGAGTCGCAGCGAGGCTTTTCCTGAACGGGGAGCTCCCCGCTCAGCTCGGGCCTCTTGGGCGCCAGCCACAGCCAGGGAAGGCGCTACCGGCGGACCCAGCGAAGGAGCGAGCTAGCGCGCCCGGCGCGGCCTGGCCTACCGGGTCCCAGAGCGCGAGCTGCCGCTCACTCATCCTGCTGAAGCCGGTGCTGAGCAGCTTCCCGTCTGCGGTGAAGACAGCCCGCAGCGGGCGGGCGCCCTCGTGAGGCCGGGCTCTCTCCTGCTCGCGGGGTTAGTGGGTTAGAGCGCCCGCGCGCCCGCCCGACCGCGCTCGGCGCTTGTGCTCCACGCAGACATGCAAGCGGCCCACGCACCCGCACCCCAGGTTAGACTGAGGCCGGCGAGGCCAGGGCCTCCGCCCACCCAGGGCACCCGGCTGGGATAAGCAACATGCGAGGGTTGCCCCCCATCCCCCGCCCAGCGGGTCCACAAGGAGAAAGGGCCAGCCCTCGAGCCAGTGTCAGGCCCCAGATCCTGGAAGATGCGTCTGGGTGCCGGCTGAGAGGAGAGGGGTCCGGGAGCTCAGGTTTCATGCAGGTTCTGGTGGGAGGGTGGAGTTTCCAGCTTCTCCCCTCCTCAATCCCAAAGCGAGGAGCCCTTCTCTGAGCTTCTGAGATGCAAGGGAGGGGAGGGAACAGGAGCCGGGCAGAGAATTGCAGGCTGGGGGCTTACTTAGGGCAGAGACCTGTGGTTGCAGAGACGGGGGAAGAGGGCTAGTCTCTGGAGCAGGGATGTGACAGGTGAAAGCCAGGACCAGGGGCTCTGATAATGGTGGGTACAAGGTGCTGACAGCTGGCCACTGGTCAGGGGATGCTGGGGAGTGGCTAGGCCAGGCACTCACCGCCACCACTTGGCCTTTTCTGGGGTCAATGATGCGCAAGGTCTTGTCCTTGCAGGTGGTGGCTAGCAGGCTACCGTTGCTGTTCCAGCACACACTGTGGATGACGTCTGGGTGCATATCATCCAGGCTCAGCAGCACCTCCCCGGTGCCCACATTCCAAATGATGATCATATTGTCACCACCTGCCCAGAGTGGCCAGGCATGGTCACCTGGGTCCCGCCTTTGCCACCACCCACCCATCTATGGGGGACCCCTCCCTTGCCCCCAGACCTGCACTGAGCAGGACATTCCTGGCAGTAGGGTGCCAGGAGAGGATGCCCACACGCTTGGAGTGGCCCTCAAGTGTGATGATAGGTTCCGTAATGTTGCGCATGGGGGTATAGTCTGGAATCTGCCACACCTGGGTAGGAAGAAAAGGCATATGGTGGGTGGAATGAGGAGCCACCCTGTGCTTCCCTGCCGGCTCTCTTGAGTGGTAAGGGTGAAATGCAGGGCAAGATGTGGTGGCGCATGCTGAGAGCCAGGAGGGGGCACTGCCAGCTCTCCAGAGACCTCCCATTCACTCCAGCAGGGAGACTTCAGAGCGCTGCCCTGCTGCTCTGCAGGCACCACGTTGGCCATGGCTATAATTAGTCCTAAGCAGTGCATCCTGGGAAGGGGTAGGCATGTAGCTAAAAATAGTCTGGGAGCTGGGCAGGGCAGGGCTCTGGGACCAAGCACCTCCCTTATTACCACCCTTAGCACCTTCCCCAGCACAGGTGAGGCAGCCTTCCCTGCTCCCCTGCTCAACTGCCCAGCAGTAGCCCCCTGGCTCCTACCATGATGGTGGTGTCGTCTGAGGCACTGGCGATGACATTGTCATTGTGTGGACACCAGTCAATATCCAGCACAGGGGCAGTGTGCCCAGTGACCAGTGGGTAGTTCTTATCCACTCGCCCTGTCTGAGGGGTTGGAGAGGAAGATGTGGGGCTACTCTCCTATGTGGTTTTTAGGGGGTGGGTAGCAGATCTGCTTACACCTCAATTCCCTATTATCTATTTTCTTTTTGCAGATCCCTCTCCACATTTCTAACACCATCCAGTCCACTTGCTGCACTTTACTGAAGGCAGAGGTGAAACAGTTTAATATTAGGGATTCTGACACAGAGAGGTAAGATGGCCTCACCAAGGACACACAACAAGATACTCATAGAGCTGAGATTTGAACTTTCCAGTCCAGTGCGCTTCCAAAGACACCTACTTGGAGGAGGCTGTTCTTCAGCCCGTTCTCCTATCGAAATGTCTGTGGGATTCTCCTGGTGGAAGAGGTCAAGGTAAGGTAATAGTGTAGTGCTGGACAGCCCTTTCCTGGCCTCCCTTGGCCGATCTCTTCCTTGTGAACCACTTTCACCTTGGAACCACAAGCAGCAAGCATTCCTGGTGCCTACTATCGCCAAATGGGAGTTGGGGGTCCACCTATTTTTTGGTCTTCACAGGCTGCTTGTGGGGGTTCTGAGACTTCTGCAGGGACAGGCACTAGTCCAGACCAGGCAGCGGGGGAGAGGGTGGCTATGTGGTACTGAAAGAGCAGACATATTGGGGGAGGAGGCAGCTCCAGCTGAAATTTGAGCCCTGGGGCCTGTGTCCCAGGATGGTGTCTGCATTGTCTAGGGTGAGTCACTGCTTTGTCAGGCCTCTTCCTGACCCTGCCCCCTGTGGAGCCTCCCCTAACAAGGTGTAGGGGCCAGAATCCAGGTCAGGGTCATACCTTGGGGGTGGGGAGGAGTCATCCTTGGGATGTGGATGGCCAAGGGGCTTAAGGTTATGAAGCTAACATGGCAGTCATTGCCTGGTCCCCATCCTAAGGGTAAGGAGGGCTCTGGCCTCATGTATCATGTTCCCCTTCCTTTCCCTTCCCTTTCTTTCTATTTCACTGCAAGAGCCCTTGGAGGTAGCCAGGGACTCTTTGGATAGAGCCTGACCCTGTCCTCAGTTTGCTGCTCTGAGATGTGACTTAATCAAATGGTCATCTTGGGCTAGGGAGGAGGTTTTCCACACCCAAAACATGAGGGGATGCGGCATTAGGAGAGGCAGTGATGGAATCTGGCCAGGCTTGGCTGTGCTGTGTCCCAACCATCTCCATCACCCGGCTCCCCTCCTGGTCCCTGCTGGGAATGGGGTGGTGCGTGGAGAGGTGGGAGGGCTACGGAGTGGGAGTAGGCCACCCTGATGTTAGGGTGGGGTGGGGTGGCCTCCCCTCTGGTCCTTGAGGGCTTGGGGAATAGGGAGGAGACAATCCACACAGACACTTCTCCTGACTGTGGAATGCAACTAGGTGAGAACACAGGCTGCCTTGGGAGTTCCCAGGGGCCCCAGCCAGTGTCTTCCCACTTGCTTCCTTTCCCTGGTCTCTCACCTTGGCCAGAGGCAGGACGATGAAGGCACCGCCGCCTCCAGCCTCCACAATAATGGCCAGGAATTTGGGGTTGACGGCACAGAAGGAGCTGTCCCATGTGACCTTGGACACACGGATGTCCTCATAGGCCTGGTCGGCCTTTGCTGCCTGCCCAAACACATGGCGGAACTTGCTTTGCCGAACCACACGTCTGCTCATAGCTGCGGGCAGAGAGGTAGGATCTCAGTGCCCAGAAATGCCTTTGGTCCTTAGTCCTGTGAGCTGTGGGAGGGAGGAGGAGTGGGGGGGGGGTGGCTGATGAGAAGGGTTATGTGGTCAGGAGTCCGGTATAAGTCCATATAGTGTCTGGTCCTAGAAGCAGGGAGCTTTCTTCAAGGTGGTCAGAGTATGGGAAAGTTATTTTGCTGTGTAAAATGCTGTTTACTGTAAGGGGCTAGGATTTGGGGCCTGACTTCTCCATAGAGACCCAGGCTGAGGGGATTGTGGAGCCTAAGGGACTGAAAGCTTTCTGGACGTTGGAATGTTTTTAGGAGGAGCCTCAACGCCACATTGCCCGCCCCCATCCCCCACCCCCCAACCCCACTCCTACAGTCTTGATGAGCATCTCTTCACGGAAGTGATTGTAGCTCCCAGAGGCACCCTGTCCAGAAGCAGAGGCCTTGACCATTGGATCTTGGCTTAAAGCCAGGTATGGGGCCAGGACTGCACCACCACAGGATCCCGAACTTGCATCTCTGGAATAGTTCAGGCAGATGGGGTTTTGCCTTTTTCTAAAAATTTGCCAAGGGGGAAGTTCCTCTTGTCAGCCAACCTGAGTCCTTTCTGCTACTGTTTTCATCCCATGCCTTGTGGGTGGACGGGTGGCAGCACAGAGTGAGGTGGGTCCCTCTTCTCCCACTCCTCTCTGCACTGGCTTCTCCAGGGAGCCCTCATCATGGTCTTCCGGCTTTTGCCTACCATACGCTTGTCCGGTTTCTCCTCTGGGTCCCCTGCCCTGGCTGGGCCTTCTTCCTAGTGAACTCTTCTAGGGGGGGATCCTCAACCCCATCCTCCACCCCTGCCCCCTCCGCGGCCAGGCCAGATTTGCAGGGATGGGGAGGGTGTGGTGCCTTTTCTCCAGCTAGGGCCTCTCTAGATGACACACTGAGTACTCCAGCCAGTAGCTCCTGCCCCACCCCAGCCCCAGCATCCGCGTGCCCTTCAAGACACGTCTGCGGCCCCGAGCCTGAGGCCCGGCCTCCCCGCACCCTCCTCCAGCCTCCTGCCCCAGCACTGCGTTCTTGCGAGACGAGGTGTCTGCGCCCTCCGGGAGCGCTGGCCAAATATAGACACCACGTCCTCCCCGCCCGAAACCGAATTTGGCGGCGCGGGGGGAGGGGGCGCAGACCTCTGCCCCTCAGGGACCCCGCCCGCTCCGCCGGCTGCGGTGGCGGCCGCGTGTGGGGGGCTGGGTACCTGGTCCTGAGCGGGCTGCGGGGCGCTCACGCTGCGAATCCTCTGCGGAGGGGGCCCGAGTGCGTAGGGGGCCGAAGAAGTCGTCAGAGCGAAGGAGCCGGCTCTCCGGGTGTCCGTAGTATCTGGGACCCGGGTGTCCGGCTCCACACTCAGGCCGCTGCCTGCGGCTCTCCAGGGCCCGGCGCCGCTGCAGCCCCAGCTGCTGCTGCCATCAACCTGAGGGGGTGGGGACTAGCTTAGGGGCGGGGCCAGAACCAAAGTTGCCCCGCCCCCTCTAGCGGCGGGAAAGTCGAGCGCCCCCGACCGCGCTCCGAGCTTCCGCTGGCCTCGGAAAAGCATCAAAAGTAAGTGTGCCGCTGTGTGCTGGGTACGCACGCTCTTTCCCTCCCTCCGTGACTCCCGGATAAGCTGGGGAGGCTCGGGTTCGCAGACCCAGAGCAGGACGCTTGGAGAGGGAACCGGCGAGGGGGCGTGCTCCCCTAGAGCCGGCAGCCGTGCGAGATCAGGTGCCTCCGCCCGCATTCCAGCCGCAATCGCGCTCCCAATTTAGCTGTCCCGACCGGCCGGGACTGCGGGACTGCAAGTCCAGGCCTCCCTGGGGGAAAGAGGCCCTAGAGGATGAGGTCCCAGGCTGATCTAGGGCAAGTGCGAGGGCACCCGACACCGGGCTGCGAATGTTATTGTTATGAATGGCAATAGCGATCATTTGAGAAACCTAAAATGCTGGCTGTGTGCTAGGCATTTCACCCCATTAGAGGGGATTCCATGGACCAGGGCAGGAAGCAGCTGAAAGACCAAGGAGAGGACCGAGTGTAAAGTGAACCCACCTTGACACTCCCTCCCCTCCAGATGCTGGGGGAAGAGGCTGGCACAGGTCTCTAGTCACATTTTAGGGGTCAGAGAAGCCAGCCCAGAGGCCAGACCCCTAATGTTTTCTGGGCCTTGTTTGAATTGGTGCCCAACTGTGTTCCAGGTTAGCTTCCCCCATATCCCCCAATATCCACAGAACTGAATGCTGACCGAGGTCAAGGAGATTAAAGATAAACTAATCAAAATACAGTCTGTGAAGACCAACCAGTCCCGTAGCTCCAGTCTACCCAGTGTCTTCACATTGTCTGGATTTCTTCCCTCGGATCATAGGGGCATCTGGGACCAGTTATTCCTTCCCACTCTCCAGGGCACACCTGGGAGCGAGTGAATGGAACACAGCGTTCCGGAGGGCAGATACCAGCACTGGGGAGAAAGGGGAGGGAAGGTGGTAGAAACCATGAAGGGCCCCACAAGGCTCCTTTGTTTCTCAGGAAGAGTCCAGGTGGCTTGTAGGGACAGACTCAAATCAAGAGCCAGTGGCTTGTAGGGGAACAGAATAAAAAACTGTTACGAGTGCTCCAGAAATAACTCCTGGCATAGGGGTGCGGGGGCAGGGTATGAGGGTACATGAGTCATCTCTCTTTTACCTAAAGATTCCAGGCACATGATTAGGAGGAAAATACCTGAGTGACTCAGTTGCTCCTTTACAACAATAACCCATGCTTATGTGCTAGGCACTGGCACTGTTCTAAGGACTTTATACGTATTAATTTCATACTCTCAACAATCCTCTAGGCTGGTCGCAGGTGGCTAATGCCTGTACTCCCAGCACTTCGGGAGGCTGAGGCAGGTGGATTACCTGAGGTCAGGAGTTTGAGACCAGCCTGGCCAACATGGCAAAACTCCATCTCTACTAAAAATACAAAAATTAGCTAGGTGTGGTGGTGCACACCTGTAATCCCAGCTACTCAGGAGGCTGAGACACAAGAATTGCTTGAACTTGGGAGGCGGAGGTTGCAGTGAGCTGAGATCGTGCCACTGCACTCCAGCCTGGGTGACAGAGTGAGACTCTGTCTCAAAACACACACACACACACAAACAAAAAACAATCCTCTAAGGTGGGTACTGTTATTATCCCTATTTAACAGTTGAGGAAATTGAGCCACAAAGAGGTTAGGTGACTTACCCATCACAACCTCAACAGGTAGTTGATGTAGCTATGATTCTTACCCACGTGGTCTGGCATCTGGTCCATGCCTTTCAGCAGCACGCATTTCTCTCTCTCCCTGAAGGACAGTGCCACTTTATCTCACAAGTGCTGAGCTAAAGCGTAACAGAGTTTATACTGTGTGGCACAGAGGGAAGGATGCCTGGAATGAATTAAAAAACTGGTTCCAGTCCTGGCTCAATCGCCATATTTTTACAGCTCTCTGAACAGGATTGGGTCAGATTCTTTCCAACTCTGCGCCACTCCTTAGCAGAGTAGGGATTTTATGTGCTGCCTCCTCTGAAACGGCATTTCCCCTACCCCACCCTCCTGCTCTTTAAAGAGAACAAGAGACTCCCTTCTAGAGGGAAGGGCTTGGGACTAGGAAGCAGGAATCCTTCAATGCATGCTCCCTTCAGTTCCATCATCTAGGAAGGGTGGTGCTTTCTGAGTACAGGGATTCAGATATTTGCTTGGGCCTGGCGTAGCTCAGCCCTACCCTCTAGCCTTCTTCTGGCTGCCAAGGCCTGGCAGAGCTGTGAGTGGGCAGAGTTAAGGCAAGAAGAACCAATCAAGGAAAGGAGCTACTTGGGCTTCGTGCCTCCCTTTTGAACTGTTAGCTCTGAACGGCAATCCATAGAAGACAGTCATGGATTTCATCTTTTAGGAAGCCATTTTCTGGATGAGGTAGCTGGCAACTTAGCCATGATTTGGTCCATCTGCTTTGGCTAGAAAACCAAGACTGAGCTTATCTAGATTGGTCAGGGATCCCAGGGTGAAAGACCTTACCTTCACCATCATGCACTCCAGCTAAAGACCAGCACTGTGCGCCTCCCACTTGATATGGATGATTCAGAATGAAGCAGGCTGACTTTAGTTCAAAGCAGTTTTTTCTCTTTTGGCGGGGGAGCGGGGGGAACTTCAGCAAATTTTGTTAGCAATTGGGAACTGAAACTGAGCTCTTCCTAGATGATAGCCCTGCCTTGTATGTGATGAATGGCACCACTAAATATCTCAAGATGTTCATGTCCCATTTCTAGAAATTTTTCAGTGGGCTGTGTTTCATTTATTTTTGGGGGCTCAGCTCTCTCTTCAGGGTGACATGATTGGGATCAATCATTGAAAACTACTGCCGTTCACTGTGTTTCTTCTTCTGACCCTCCCTCCTTCTCCAGCACCTCCCTCCTTTATTGCATCTGATGAAGTACACGTTTCATCTTCAAAATAAAAATTTATTCAATCTGTAACAAGAACATTGAATCTGCACATTTGCGCACAAGTTCACATTTAAAAACAGCGGAGCACATCAGTAATAAAAAAATCTATGATACAAGTGGAACATCCCAACCACCAGGAAGATTAAGGAAGGAGATGAGACCACTCTATATTCTGCTTCAAATGCCTCAAAAAGGTCCCAGAGATTCCAGGGAGCACCTGCTTTAATAAAATGTGAGCATAAAAGTTTGGGGTGGCTTGGGGCAAAGGTAACAGTCAGAAGGAGTCTTCTGGACTTGTTTTCCACGTTAGAACAAGTCCTGCAAAACAAAGCAGAAAGAAAAAAAAAGAAAAGAAAAGAAAAGAAAAGGCACCTTTAGATATGCCAAGCAAACCCAAACCCAACAAAACGTAAAATTCAAACATTTCCCTGTGGGCTTACAAGCACTTCAGGGCCAGTTACCCAGTTTTTAGTTTGGGTATTAGCTCTGCACGTGTACACAGGACGCTGCCACCAGCATTGCTTTGAGGACACAGATGGCAGCACCAGTCAAATGCCTCTTAGGGGATCTTCAAGCTGATTAAGGATGATTCCAGTTTAGAAATCCTATCCTAGATCTCTGGGGCACTGAGAAAATGAGGCTGGTTATCTTCTCATAGCAGGAACCAGGGCTAGTCACCCTCCATTTCCAGGCTGGAAAAGTACAGAAGCACCTTGCAATAGCTCTTCATGGCGTCAAGGGACCCCACACCCTGGGAGAAGGGTTAGGAGTGTGCAGCTTCCTGCTTTGGTGGCAGGCCTTTTCCTAATATGGGTGTCAGAGGAGTTGAGACAGCAAATATGCTTGTGTCTAATACATGCCTTGATCTTTTAGTTAGGAAGGGAAAACAAAGTCCAAGATGCTTTTAAGTTGGACTGATGCTGAAACAGCTAAAATTTCATCTTATCCACCATCAAAAGCAAAACAAAATTAAAATGACACTAGCCATTCACCATTACAACCATCACTATAAGACACACCATCACTGAGGAAATGACAACTATTTCCATAGAGAGTGCTGGATGGGAGGGCAGGACATAGATGGAAGTCAGCTTCAGGGTATACCCACTTATTCACAAGGGCTGACCATGATGGCACTGCTCTGCATGAGGACTCACAGGACAGCTAGGGCACTGATGCCTGCAGGACTGTGTGGCCGACAGGATGATGCACATTTTAATATTCAAAATGTAAACAAAGTATCCACAAATAGTCCAAAAAAGCCAAAGAATGGCTTTATTTAAAAATTTTTAAATGCCCTTAAAAGTGACTTTTTGCATAATGCGTTCTTAAAAAAAGAACTCTCACAAAAACATTTTTACCAAACATGCCTAGATCACTTCAGAACTGAAATCCTCAGATGAAACAGGTGAACACTTCTGTGACCTGCTACATCTCAGAAGCTTCTCATAGGAAGCTTTGGGTTTACCCAACAGCATCTGTCTGGGGCCTGTGAGCAGGGGGCTCAAAGCCTGGGGCACTGAGATCTTCAGGCTGTCCTTGGAGCTGTGGGTAGTTAGAAAATTAGAAAGAGGAACTATCAGTAGGGATAAAGACAGAATCAAGAAATCCATAACCCTGTCTCAAGCCTCCTCAGAACCAGGAAAATACTAAAGATCCTGAAGAGACTGAGATGATAGGAATGATCCCAAACATTTAGAATCTGAAAGGCAATTAAAATGAGGAGAGATGAGTATTACAGTACTATAGTACCACATGTCTACTAGAGTATCCATTACTCCTGGGTGTTTCCAAAAATCAAGAAAGGTTGGGGTTTCCCTTTCTACTGACCAGGTTTAGCTCAAGTTCTGTATGCTTCTGGAGCTTTTACCCCATGCATCAAAACATCAACTCTTTTTACATATGTACATATGTGTACACATGCACACACACTCCTCCAAAATAAGTGAGAGTCTATTGGTGGTTGAGAGAAAGAGAAAGAGAGAGAGAGAGAGAGAGAGAGAGAGAGAGAGGTAGACACTGGGCAAGAGTCAAAGTGTTTCCTATTCATCTTTGCCAGTCTATCTGCTCTTTCAGGTCTGGGCTTTCCATGCACAGAAGAAAAGGGAAAGAGGCCACTGGAGATTATAAAAGAGTCTGAAGAGAAGACAGTCTGCAAAGTCCTTGACAGTTCATTACGCACCTCCCCTGGACACTGCTCAGCTGTGTAAATAACCCAGGAACACCCAATTCTGGGAGTCTGAAAAGGCTGGCAAACACTCCTTGGCATGGCTGAATTACAGACACTCTGTAGAAGATGTTTATTTAGGCAGGTAAATTAAACGATAAAAAAAATGTAATTATAAAAAGGCAGAAAGACTTTCCTTTGCTCTGAAAAAATTTTTTTCCCCACAGCATTAGTGGGTTTTGTCCCATCTTTGTTGTTATTTAATGCAATGAGTGAACATTAAACACAGTGGAGGGGAGAAGAGGGAAAAGTCCAAAACTCTGGTCCTGCTTGTACCTCTTAGTGTGTGGGATGTCATCATGGTAAGGGGTTACCATGAGTGGATGCCACTCTCTTAACTTCCAGGCAAATCCTCTCCCCACTCTGCCACAATTTCCTGCCCTTCCCCATCATATTGGTGGTGGAACTGCTTCAAGAAGGCAGGGCATTCTAGATGGAAGAGCCCTGGAAATCCATAACCCTGTCTCAAGCCTCTTCACATTAGTTCATACCACCTAACAAAACACTTTACAACACACAAATATCCAGGAATCACAAAACTGTGTGGATGATATACTTGAACATTCAAGGAAACTACTGAGCAACAGCACAGGATACACATAATCACTACACCATAAAGATGCTTTTAGCAAGTGGTTTCTGTCCAACCCGCCTCCTGTGATGTCAGACCCAACCTCGGCTTCCACACAACTTCACAGCTCCTCTTAAGCCCCAGTGGCCCTGTCTACCTTTTCTGCATCTTTTGGGTTACCCTGCCATCTGCCCCCACCAAACTCTGGCCTCTGACATCATGCTGACAGTCTGTGCATTTGTATTTTCCTCTTCAGTGTTGTGACGAGCCAAAAACCTGTCTCCAGTCTGTACTCAGTCAATCCTCAGTAATGTGGACATCAACGAAAGCTAACAGAAAGCAAATCTGCAAGCCTCTTCAGTTTTAATGAGCTGCAGAGGTGTTTCATGCTAGACTAAATCTGTCTTCTGTAAGAAGCTACAAGAGGCTTGTTTATGGCAGGTGCTGCTGCGTTAAGGATCTCCACAACAGTAGCAAAGCGACAGCATCCTAAATGGAGTCACTGTGGGCACTTGCCCCTGGCTGAGGCCTCCCCTGTGGCCTTCAGCCTCCACTAGAAGCTTCCACTCTGAGCAACTCACATATACTTCCTGGTTGTGGTTGAGATACTGGCAAACAATGTTCTGGGATTTCAGTCTCAGAAAGAAATCAGCTTTCAGTCACGCTGTAACCTAATGGGAGCCTTTAGGGGTGTCTCTGAGGAAGAAGTTACTAATGCATAATTTGGCAGGAGCTGGTGATTAGAAGTCTCCATTTAAACAACTACAACCACCATCAACATACTGTACAGATTCCTATCAACACCCAACAGTTTTATTTCTGGTGTCTGTGTGTTTTCCAGTTGCAACTCTACTCCTTCTTAAAAAGAATAAATCAAAAATACCCTACATAATGAACAACAAGACGCTGTAAGACAGTGACAATATTATGTACATAAATACTGTGTACAAACTTTAGAGAAATGACAAACCTTCCAGGAAAAGGAAAAAAAAGTGTTAACAGTGATAATACCGAAAATAAAATATTGCATTCAATGGATGTTAAACATATGTAATGTTAACAATTCAAATATAATCTATGAAATTTAAAAAAATAGGCAGCATGGGGACAACAGCATGGGGAAGGAAAATAAACTGGAAGAAAATATGGCCATTAAACTCAGAAGGCCCAAAGAATTATTCAAGTAATGGAAGGGTTAAAACCCTACATACGTATTCATTTTACAAGAACACACTGACTTTCGATTGCTGCTTTTCAAACATGTCACTGTTGTTTTCAGTTGGGAGGACACTGCAGGCACATTTTTCTGGTAGGGAGAGCCAAGATGCCCATCTGTGTGGATCCACCAACCCAGCAGTTTCTGGGCAGCAGCCTCTCCACCCCCAACTTTATGTCTTCCTCCTCTTATCATGCTTTCCTCTACAGAAGACCACTTGGATTTGGGGTCCTGTTTTAATTTCAAAAATAATTTTCTTGGGGAAGAAACTATATGATAAATTTGCAGAGCTGGCCATTATCATGCCTTACTGTAATGATACACTCTGGAATACCAGAAGATCCTCTTTTAAAGCAAAGCGGAACCTGCCTCCTTCAGGAACTCTAAAGGGCTGCGGCTGGACAAAGGCTGAGAGCCCTCTGACTTCTGGCTGCCCTTTAGCCCATTCGATGCCTTAGGTCTGGAAACCAAACCATCATCACAAAGGCAGGGGAACATTTCCAATTCCCAGCTTTATCTCCAAGTAATTTCCTCCGAATCTGTTTCCTTCCCTCAATCAAGGAACCATGCCTTTTCTCAGAGGGCAAAATGAGAGGCAGGTGGCAGCTGACTGAAAAACAGCAATTTGCCTTTGATAAAGGTGTTCTCTGAAAATGACTTTTTTGAGGTTTGATTTTTTTTAAATAAAAAATGATAAACGGTCTTGCCATCCAGATCAAGCTCTCTTTCCCCTTACATATACACACACATACACACTGAAAACCCAAACCCTGCATGCGCCAGAAACAGTAAAATGACCAAAATATTATAAAATTAACCAATAAAGTGCATGTTCCTTACATATTACACCTGCCCCTTTTACAAACATTTCTTCTAGAAAGTCACATGTGTAGGCTCAGAATCACATGGTATTATAGAAGGGGTTGGTTGTCCGTTTTTTGTCATTTGCCTTTTTCAGTCTCCTAAGGGGGTGAGTTCTGCCGTGTTGCTGACGGGGTGCCACGGCCAGCCCTGGAGCTGGGCATGCACACTGCAGTCCCTGGGTCTGTAGCATGGGAAGGCCTCCTTCAGAACTAGTCAATTCAGGTCCTGCCCTGGGAAGCAAACACTGCTGACTGGAACCAAATTCTTTGGCATACTGCACAAGGGGCCTCTCCACTGGCTTGCTCTGCACAATACACTCTGTTGTTGTGAGCTGTTCTACAAAATACTTGGTGGGTTCTGGGTTGTGGGGGGCACCTGGGTTTTCTAGGGACTCTTGGTCCTCCATGGCATGCATGCCTGAGTCTGTTCTGAGGAAAGGCTGAAGCAGTTTGAGATGAGGGGATTCACAGGAGGCAGGCTCCCTCTCTGGTAAGCAGTCTTTACAGAGGTCCAAGTAACCTAATTTGGCGAGAGAAGCTGAGCGCCTCATTTGGGATGGTTTGGTGAGCCCTGCCTGGAAAACCACTCGAGACTCGATTTCTTTAGCACGCTCCTTCACCACACCGGGGCTGTGGCTGAGACCATTTATGTTTTCACTACTAGTGCTATGTGGTAGTCGACAGGCTACAGGCAATGGGTCCAGTTTCTCCTGTAACTCCCCAGTGTTGTCACCAAGTTTGCTAATTAAACTTAGGTCTGCGCTACTCAGCTGGGAGTCCTTATATGGCACCTCACTGCCACTGGAGAGAGGGCTGTCCTGACTTTCTTCCCAGCTAACCTGTTCTGCAGAGGGCTCATCTGTGGTGCTGCTCTGCTCTGTGAAGCCCTCCAGGTGAACCATAGTCTGGGGATGCAGGTAATCCAAACTGGCAGACAGTAAGTGGGTTGTATGACTGACAAAAGGTGCCGCTGTCTCCAGGGCTGTTGACAGGCTGCTGCCTCTGTCTTCAGGGCTACTCAGCGTGGAGGTCCGGTGGTCAGTGGGCCTGTTGTGCTCAGGAGAGGAAGAATGAGGCGGAGGTAGCACTTGGGGGTGCAGAGAAACCTGGTTGGGGTCCAGAGTCCTGTTTAGATTTTCATCCAGTGTGCAGAGCACAGTGACAGATTTTTCCACGTTCACTTTCCTTAGTCCTTGCTCTCCGCTCTTCTCGCCGGTGGCTATTTCACTCCCTGGCCCAGTGTGATTGGGTGATGTAACTGTGTGGGTATACTCAATGATTTCTACCCTCTTGGGAAGGCGAAGAGGGACTGCCTGTGTCTCAGACTCCTGGTATGGAATCACAGTCCTCAGATCCTTCAGGACTCCTTCCTGCTGTGTTCCAGTATCCGACCCTGGGCCCTCCTGAGGAGCTGGCAAGTGGTCAAACCCCAGCACCTTGGGAGCTGGAACAGTGGCATTCTGCTCAGAATGGGACAGTGAGCCAGCCTCAGGCCCACTGTATTTCCCTTTGCCTTTGCTCATCTCTGGTTCCCTGGGGACAAATGAATGTTCTGGGGTGGCTTCATCACTCTTCCCTTTTGGTGCCAGGTCTGCCACAGAAGAATCATTCTTTGAATTCTTACGAGTGGACAATGAGGTACATGTTGAGGCAGCACCATGATGCTCTTGCTCCTGCCGTAAGCGCTCTTCAAACTCCAAGGTGGCTCGCCTCACAGACCCAGGGTACCACTTGGCACCTGGGTGCATCCCTGAGCCCTGGAGCTCTTGTTCCCCCTCAGCTGGTTCCCCTTCTTCCAAGTCTGCTGTAGATGAGCGTGTGGTTAGGCAGCCTTCTGGGTTGCACATCCCTGAGTCTTTGGCTAGTTCAGGCTGGGCTGTGCAGGAGCCCTCGTCTTGCTCCAGATGTCCAGGTTTGTTCTCTGGGGTCTGGGCCCTCTCAAAGAGCAGCTCATGGATGCTGTTCTTCTTTGGTGTATGGCACGGGTTGGATAAGATGTCTCCTTTCAGTTGAATCTGTCCAACTCCTTGACTGATGGACTCAATTTCAGTGACAATTTCTTTGACTGAAATTGCATTTTCCAAGTGAGACTGCATGAAGATGTCTGGGCTGACCAGTTCTGAAATTGCCTAAGAAGAGAAAGTAGTGAGAAGATTATGGCAAATTGTAGTCTAACTGAAAATGCTTGATTTTCTGCTTATTAATCCTCTGATCATCTGACTATGAGAATACCAATCATAGAGTGCCTGGGACCGTACTCTGCCCATCTGTTTTGTCAGACTACAAGAAAAAACTGGATTCATCAAGGCTAGACATAAAATTTGTGATAGGTTGTGTTATTCTCTACTAAACTTTCTGTTCTGTTTACTCAAGCAGAATTCCAATCCAAAACTTTGCTCCCAAATGAAAAGCAAATATTTTTGGAGTCTCCTATAATCTATATTTTCCTAAGACTATGAGCCTCCAGGATTCAGGCCACACTGTAGTAAATGAAACCTTTCCCCCATGGCCTATCAACTTTCAGTTTGATCCTAACCTATCTGAGGGAAGGAGTTCCATTCAAGGCTAAGATATGTCCCGGTGATAGAGCTAGATGGACGAGGCTATCATTTGATTTCTGATTTGGAGACTCACTGCTCTCTTCACTCCTCTGTCTTGCTAGCTTTCACTCACATCCTCTCACTGCTTCCGCTAGCAGCAGCATCCCAGTACCTACAAGCAGGGAGAATGCACTGTCTGACTACCCAATCTCTAAGTTTCACATGGTTCCTTCTGGGAAAGGTTTACTTGGCTTACACAGTCACATGCCTTAGCAAACTTAGAAACCGTAACTCTCTAGTATTTTACTATTTTACCAGCTATAAATTCCCAGATGGATTTAGAACAAGGCCAAAGAATACTGACCAATGCAAAATCAAGTCCTACTGTAAAAAAACAAAACAAAACAAAACAAAACAAAAAACAGAAGAATCTCAAAATCTGGGAATAGCCCTTGGATACCTCTTAAAGTAGTATCATTATGAGTATCAATCTAGTTAACATTTTTATAAGCCTTCAAAGTATATTTCCTTGGAACTGTTCTGGTCTTTCTCCTTCAAAAGAGAGTCATAGTTAGTATAATCTAACAGGGTCAGTAATGCCTTTGGGGGAAATGTGCCATGACATCAGGCAGAGGCAAACTTGCCAAGACTGGGAGAGAAGCCACAGTGGGCCCTGTATGTGCATGGGCCATGGAAGGAGTGCTCATATGACCAGGGACTGTGGAGAAGGCTATTTCTGTCAGTGCTGCTATAGTCACTGGTCCAAAGGAGAGCACAAGCAGTCTGCCTTCTCAGTAGAAAGGAAACAGAGGCACAGCTTTGGGGGTGGTGAAAAGACAGAAGCAGAGGCAAGAATCACAGTGGGGTAGTTAAGGAGAGAGAACAAATTGTTAATGGACAAAGTGGTAAATATAAGGAGACAGACATCAGGAGATGCAAAGAATCTATGACTAGCTCCACTAAAATCATTAAGTGAAGTTTGGTATGTTAGAGTAAATCTGTCACAGTTTATTCCCCAACTACTATATTGTATTAAGTATTTAAGATGTCAGAAGTATCAAAATATGAATAACTTGTGAGTCTTAGAGTAAGTGTGAGTCTTAGAATTGATGTGATATAGTGATTCTTTCCCTGGTTTGAGATGGCTTGTAAGAGTTCCTATGCCACAAAGAATTTTAGGATTCTGTCTGCTGGCAAATTCATTTCCTTTTGATTCTCTCTTTTTTTTTTTTTTTGAGATGAAGTCTCACTCTGTTGCCAGGCTGGAGTGCAGTGGCGCGATCTCGGCTTACTGCAACCTCCGCCTCCCGAGTTTAAGCGATTCTCCTGCCTCAGCCTCCCAAGTAGCTGGGACTACAGGCACACGCCACCACACCCAGCTAATTTTTGTATTTTTAGCAGAGATGGGGTTTCACCATGTTGGTCAGGATGGTCTCAATCTCCTGACCTCGTGATCCGCCTGCCTCGGCCTCCCAAAGTGCTGGGATTACAGGTGTGAGCCACCGTGCCCAGCCATCTTTGGGCTTCTCATTGTTCAGCCAGGACACTTGTTTTTGGTTCACTCCTTCCTCTGTTATCCCCTCTTAGAAGTGCTTCCAATGACACCAGAAAGGTAAATTCCTAAAAGGCAAATTCTTTAAAAAATATTTAAACCCTAAGTTTTCAAGGAAAATCTCAGGCAGATTCTCCATCAAAAATAAACATAACAGAATCCCAAATACTTTACCTTTGAAGAGAACTTCATTAGGTGGAAAACTACAAAGACAATTTTTACCTTTGACTGTTCCTCATCCATTGAAGATTCTTCTGATGCATGGGGAGTATTACTCAAAGAGCTGCTTCTCTGGTCATCAGTTGTCACTTTGGAAGGGGCTACTTCTACCACTGACAGTCGACAGCTCTCACTCCTTCCTCCACCCAGTTCCTCCATCCTTGAATGGGAAAAAGATCGTGACCGGGTTTCTTGGGAGAGCTCCACAAACTTCTCTAGGGCACTAAAAAAGTCAATGCGATCTGTACTGAAATCTGAGATTTCAGTCTGGCAACTGGGTTGGGGGCTTGGTGACTCAGGATCAGGGGACATGGGGAGGTCTTTCAGTCGAGATGTCAATTCTTCCATAGGCAGTAGGTGGACATTCATGTCTGCTTTCAGTGCGTCTGTCTCCAAATCTTCCACTGTTAAGTCTGGAAACTTGTTGGCCATTTCTGGGACATGTCCAGGCTGAATTAAGGCTTTGGATGCATGGCAGTTGTCAAGAGGAAATTTTGATTCATTCAGACAACACCCTGATGAGCATCCATTGATGTCATTTAAGTTTAATTCATCCTCAATCTGTCCAGCATGAAATTCCGTAGAAGTAAACTCCAAGCAGATCATTCTTTCTTTGGTACACAGGCCTTTCTGATTTGCATCTTGTGGGACCACATGTTCCACAAAGACAGGAGGTATGGGTGGGTGACTCTCCATGGTCTTCACCTCAGCAATCTGGTCTGCTGAGGTGGTGATCTCCTTCTTGTTGAGTTCTAGCCCAGGTTTGCAGATGGGTTCGTGGTGGTCTGAGAGGTCACTATCTGAATGAGATCTCCATAGTTTGTTATGCCGCTGTTTGCTGTGGAGGACATACACAGGAAATATCTTAATCTGGTTTGTAAAGATAATCAACACCCTCCCAGGAAAACACTCCCAGATAAATCTTAACTTGTAAAAATGCTTTGTTATTGCTCAGTGGACTAGGCAATTAACGTTTGAAAAGACACTCAATTTAATAGCAAAAAACAAAGCAAAACAACAACAAATGAGTGTGAGATTTTTTTTACCTATCAGTCTGACAGGAATTAAAATGGTTGGTAATAGCCAGTGTTGATGATGGTATGGGTAAACAAGCCCTCTCATACACTGGTAGGAGTGTGAATTCAGAATTTTTGTTTTTTGTTTTTTTTTCAGACAGAGTCTCGCTTTGTTGCCTATGCTGCAGTGCAGTGGCATAATCTCAGCTCACTGCAACCTCTGCCTCCCAGGTTCAAGCAATTCTCCCACCTCAGCCTCCCGAGTAGCTGGGTTACAAGAACATGCCACCACGCCTGGCTAATTTTTGTATCTTTAGTAGAGACGGGGTTTCGCCATGTTGACCAGGCTGGTCTTGAACTTCTGACCTCAAGTGATCTGCCCACATTGGCCCCCCCACCACACCCAGCTGAACTGTAGATTTTAAGACTGAAATCTGGCAATAGCTCTCCAAATTTAACATTTTCACCAACATTTCTTCCTTAATAAATTTTTCTTGGAGGAATGCTATTACAAGTGCATATAGATATCCATATGGCCAGGTGAGGTGGCTCACACCAGTAATTTCAGCACTTTTTAGGAGGCCGAGGCGGGTGCATTGCTTGAGCCCAGGAGTTCGAGACCAGCCTGGGCAACATGGTAAAACTCCATCTCTACAAAAATATAAAAAACTATCCAGGTGTGGTGGCATATGACTGTAGTCTTAGCTACTCAGGGGGCTGAGGCGGGAGGATTGCTTGAGCCCAGGAGGGTGAGGCTGCAGTGAGCTGAGATTGTGCCACTGCACTCAGCCTGGGTGACTGAGCAAGACCTTGTCTCAAAAAAATAAAAAATAAAGAAAGATATATAAAGATATTTACTGGCTGGCTGCCGTGGCTCATGCCTGCAATCCCAGCACTTTGGTAGGCTGAGGCGGGCGGATCGCTTGGGGTCAGGAGTTCGAGACCAGCCTGGCCAACATGGTGAAACCCCGTCGCTACTAAAAATACAAAGATTAGCTGGGCGTGGTAGCGGGTACCTGTAATCCCAGCTACTCGGGAGGCTGAGACAGGAGAATTCCTTGAACCTGGGAGGCAGAGGTTGCAGTGGGCTGAGATTGCACCAATGCACTCTAGCCTAGGCACCAGAGCGAAACTCCATCTCAAATAAACAAACAGACAAACAAAAAAAGGTATTTACTATGACACCATTTGTGATACTAAAAGATGAGACACCAAACAACAACAAAAAAGGATTTACATTATAATCCATAAAACTATATGCTGTGAAGCTGTTAAAAACTGTCAGGTCTACAGAAGTCTTCTGTGATAAGAAAAAAAAAAAAATTTAAAAGGGAAAAAAAACCTGTCAGGTATTTTAGTGGAATGATATACAAGGTATACTATTAAGTAAAAAAGAACCTCAAACACATTTGAAATTAGTGTCTATATTAGAATAATATACTCTTAAATAATATACACTCTTAAATAATATACACTCTTAAACAGTTCCCAAAACCCCAGCCAAAAAGAGAAAGGTGGCCCTGTGGATGGTCAGGTTCATCTGCCCAGGAAACAGGTCACTAAGTGTGGTCCTTGGGGGTGTGGTCTCCATGACTTACAAGCTGATGAGGAGTTACCAAACCGCAGGGTGGAATGGGAAACTCAGCCCAAAACAACTTGCCCTGGGCTCTGGGCCATGCCTGGGCTCTGCCGAGTCATGCTCAGGCGCCTGCACTAATGTGACCCCCTGTTTGTTCTCAACTCTGCACCTGCTCTCAGCTCCCCGTGCCTGTCTGCTGCTTGGGTGGGGCTCTCTCTGACTCATGCCTGCACAGCAGAGGGGTGCTTTCCTGGGAAGGAGTAGGTCAATCTTTTTATGAAGACAAGCTGTAATCAATCAGCTGGGTATAAGATGGGGTTTTCACCCTTCCCAAGCTGCATGAGCTCCAGCCACCCCTAGGAGGAGACAACATAACACGTATCTCAAACAAGTGAGTGGCTATGGGAAGGGGAAAGCTGTTTGGATAGGTGGGGCCTAAGTTGTACATTATGACCAACTGAGGCCAGTGGTTTCCTCAGTTTCTTCTCCTATATGCGGCATCCTTGTTTCTTGAAATAAATATGACTCTACTCTCCAATTTCTATCCCTCACCTACCATGAGGATGTTCAAACCTGCACCAGCTTCTCTCACCCACCACAGTAGGACAATGCCTGGGATGCAAATGCCTGGGGAGACCTCTCAAGGGGTGGCTGTTCTCACTCTTCTAATAATAGAACAGGCAAATGAGAAGTTTCATGATCCCAAGAACCCTCCAAAGTATGTTTTTGTGTGTGTGTGTTGTTTGTTTTTTTGAGATGGAGTCTCGCTCTGTCACCCAGGCTGGAGTGCAGTGCCGTGATCTTGGCTCACTGCAAGCTCCGCCTCCCGGGTTCACGTCATTCTCCTGCCTCAGCCTCCCAAGTAGCTGGGACTACAGGCGCCCACCATCACGCCCGGCTAATTTTTTGTATTTTTAGTAGAGATGGGGTTTCACTGTGTTAGCCAGGATGGTTTCCATCTCCTGACCTCGTGATCTGCCCGCCTCGGCCTCCCAAAGTGCTGGGATTACAGGCGTGAGCCACCGCGCCTGGCCCCTCCAAAGCATGTTTTTAAAATTGCCTGCAGATTGCTAATCAGTCAGGAGAGAATGAGAGACTGAAGTTATGCTAATAGGAAGCAACAGTGCATGTTTCAGAGGAAGTCTGACATTGCAGCTGTGTAACCAGCATGGATTTCCTTCTCTTCCTTCGGGAGATAATCATTAGAAAATACTGGGTTGGGGCTCTGGAATTAAACTGACACTTGTAAAAGAGAGAGTGAAAAAAAAGCCAATCTAAAGATAGGTCTGATGCTGCTGCCTTGTTTTCATTTTTGCAACAGGACCTGGAGGGAGAATGGCAAGCAGCTGATTCATCTCCGTTGCCTGTGAAACGCTGCTACTCCACGTGTAGCTTCTCACTCAGGGGACCCCTCCTCACTCCTCCCCACTCAGGCGTAACCTCCATTCTGAATTTTGTGCTTATCATTCCCTTTTTTTTCTTTATAGTGTCTACATGGTTTGTTCTTAATACTGCTTTGTTTTGCATTCTTGAACTTTATATAAACGGTATCCCACTGTATGTATTCTTCCTCAATGGATTTTTTTTTAAAGATTCATCACTGTGTATAAAGGTAATCCACAGAGTGTAATGAGTATGCCACAACTTATTTCCCTTCTGTTGGTTCAAGCAATTATCCTGCCTCAGCCTCCAGAGTAGTTGGAATTATAGGCATGCGCCACCATGCCTGGCTAATTTTTGTATTTTTAGTAGACACGGGGTATCACCATGTTGGACCAGGCTGGTCTCAAACTCCTGACCTCAAGTGATCTGCCTACCTCAGCCTCCCAAAGTGTTGGCATTACAGGCATGAGCCACCACGCCTGGACTCATCATGTTTTAGTTGGTTACACTAAACTGTTTTCCAATGAAGCTTTGTCCTGAGACAGTTTATTCTAACATTTCATCACTGGTAGGAATAGATGTAATATATTCAGATCATATCTATTATCTTAAACTGTTAAATTTTAAACTCAGTCGACTCCCCACCTCCCACCCCCTTCCAGGCAGGCAGCAAATAAACAGCTTGCCAAAAAGGAACTTCAGAGTTGGTCTATATCCTGGATGATATAACCAAGTCTCAGATCCTTTTCCCCCTTGAGTGGCCTGTGACCTGAATGTGGATTCATATAAAGACAGAGACATACATAAGGTGATTAGGTCATTCTGGGAAAGAATTGGCCTTTTACCTAGGTTAACGTACAAGAGGAAATTTTATCTTTATTTTTACATATTTTTAAGTTGTCAGCCTTGTGCAGGGGCCATGCCAATCTTCTCTGTATAGTTCCAATTTTAGTATTTGTGCTGCCCAAGTGAGCACAAGAAGGAAATTTAAATGACAGATGCATAAGGTGTCCCATCATCTTGCTTCCACTTTCATATTGTTACATGTTTGGTGAAACATCAACTCTGAGAAAGTTATATAAAGGAAAAGGCTGCTAAAAATGGAGTACTTGCGCCTGTAATGTGGCTACTCAGGAGGCTAAAGCGTGATGATCACTTTGATCACTTGAGCCTAGGAGTTGAGTGAGACTAGCCCGGGCAATATAGACATTGTCTCTTTAAAAAAAAAAAAAAAAAAAAAAGAGGGCCAGGAGTTATAGTAAAATTAGGCTGTCTATAGTTACTTTTTAGGGTGTTAGGCAGCCTGTATAAAGGAAGAGAAAAAGCATTATCTGAATATTTTTTTGTGTGTGATGTGCATCACCCAAGATGCTTTAAGATTATTTAACTGGAAAGCTAGTAAGAAAATCCTTTTAAATCTCAATTGCTGTTGGCTGACCAGGAGTCCACGTCTTTCCTTCTCAAGTTGCCTGCTGCCAGCTGACCAATGTGTACCAGCTAACTAGACCTCAATGTCTCCACCAGCAAAGTCAGGGTAAAAGACAACCCTGCTTCCTCTGGCCCTTGTGACGGGGCACTCAAAAGAATCAAAACTGACATTTCTGAGGAAACGTGGCACAGACTCTCCCTGGTCACCACCCAGTTTTTCTTCCTTGCCCACTATACACTGAAACCTAATACCACAGACACACGGTCCAGCTTGCAAATGGTCTGCTTGAAATCTAAACCTGTCTAATGGAACATAAATCTGCCAGATACCTGCAGGATCAGAGTGCAGAATAACAAACAGGGCTGCTAGCAGTTTAACGGAGTTTCAAAACACAGGCACACACACAGACACACCCCACCTCCCTCCTCTTGTTTTGCTCCCATCCCCCATCTATAAAAACAGAAAAAATAAAATCAGATATGAATACTATAAGGTTTATGATACCCTTCTTTTTAAATCTAAAGGGAAATATTAAACAGCCTTCTCCAGGCTCTTAATGATATACTGGAGGTACAAAAAGTCCCTTGTATTTCAGAGGGGCTTGGCCCATACCCTCATACTCTGATTAAGACTGTTACAAATTCATAAATCAGTACAGGAGCCTGGTGTCACTTTGAACACTTCTCTTCTACTAAGGTCAAAGCACTAAGTGAATGCCCTCAAACAGAGAGCTGCCACCTCAAATTAAACACCCAGGGCCACCCTGGGTGGAGCTAGAGAATGCTAGGATCAGGGCTCTGCCTCTTCGAGAAAACCACCACAGGCCTCTTGGGATAAAATATAATATGCAAGATCTAAACACTTGGACAGGAAATGGACTTTTTCTACAAACAATGGGTGAGATTTTTCTACGGATTTTCCTCTCCTGCTTACCTAAATGGCAAGGCTTGATAGAGCTTCATACAGTCACAGGAGTCTGGGGATTTTTTTCTTTGCTCTTCTAAGCAGGCAGATCTGGAGTGGCACTTTAGTGCTGGGCAAGTCTGCTGGGCCTATTCACTTGCCAGTTAGCCTACAAGTGCCATGGTTTCCTAATAACACATCATAGATTGCAGACCCTAACAGCTATATATCCAACAGCCATTTTTCTTACTGTCAGAGCCTGATTTGATTTGGGTGTTCACTATCCCATGGGTTCAGGAAATGTGGCACTTCCCTAGATCCAGAAGATAAATATGAATATGCTGTTTTTTTTTTTTTGTTTGTTTGTTTTGAGATGGAGTCTCACTTTGTCGCCCAGGCTGGAATGCAGTGGCGTGATCATGGCTCACTGTAAACTCTGTCTCCCGGCTTCACACCATTTTCCTGCTTCAGCCTCCCGATTGGCTGGGACTACAGGAGGCCCCCACCATGCCCAGCTAATTTTTGTATTTTTAGTAGAGACGGGGTTTCCCCATGTTGGCCAGGATGGTCTTGATCTCCTGACCTCGTGATCTGCCCGCCTTGGCCTCCCAAAGTGTTAAGATTACAGGCATGAGCCACTGCTCCTGGCCTTTTTTTTTTTTTTTTTTTTTTTAAAAGACAGAGTTTTGCTCTTTTGCCCAGGCTGGAGTAAAGTGGCATGATCTCGGCTCACTGCAACCTTTGCACCTTGGGTTCAATGATTCCCCTGCCTCAGCCTTCTGAGAAGCTGGGATTTGTAGGTGCCCACCACCATACCTGGTTAATTTTTGTAGTTTTAGTAGAGATGGAGTTTAGCCATGTTGGCCAGACTGGTCTCGAACTCCGGACCTCAAGTGATCCACTCGCCTCGGTCTCCCAAAGTGCTAGGGTTATAGGCATGAGTCACTGTGCCCAGCTGCGAATATGTTTTATCCAGTCCTGGAAATTATGTTTTCTTGGCCATATGACCCAGTCCTGGCCAATGGGTGGGGAGCTTTTGGGGAAGGTCTTCCTATCCAGTTTAAATGCCCCTTTTCTTCAGCCAGATGCTGTACAATGTACAGATGCCTAGAGATGTGGCAGACATCTGGCAATCATCAGATAACCTCAAGGACCAAGCTGTTAACAAAGGAAGGTGGAACCGAAAGCTGTAGAACACCAGAGTCCATGATTACATTACCACTGAGCCATTACAGACAGTACTTCTGTGTTTTTTAAAGGAGATAAGTGGTACAACTTATAAGCTACCTGTAGCTGGGTGTTGGGCTAGATATCTTTTATTTGCCCCTGCAGGGTCCATTCTTCAGCTTTTCCACCCTGTTTGCTGCTGCGGAGACTGATCTACAGACCACAACAACAGGTACCCTAGTTTTCTGACTTCCAGAGGGTTTGGCTAATGGGGAGTTCTGGAAGGAGACTGGAGGAAAGAGAGTGAGGGCAAGGTATTTACTCCTCTAGCTCCCTCAGCACGGGGCTGCCTCGGGCTAGCTGTGTCTCTCTGACAGAAAGTTATTGCTTGGCTCTGAAAGTGCCTTTCTCTAACAAGAGTCTCTTTCCAGGTTCTAGGAACTGCTTCCTCTCTTTTTGGGTCTAGGAGCTGCTTCCAAACAGCCCTGCTGATACAAGACCCTTGATTCCACTACAATGCCACGCTTGTAAATAGTCCCTTTATAAAACCCTCCTCAACAGCCGGGCGCGATGGCTCACGCCTGTAATCCCAGCACTTTGGGAGGCCGAGGCAGGCAGATCACGAGGTCAAGAGATTGAGACCATTCTGGCCAACATGGTGAAACCCCGTCTGTACTAAAAATACAAAAATTAGCTGGGAGTGGTGGCACATGCCTGTAGTCCCAGCTACTCGGGAGGCTGAGGCAGGAGAATCCCTTGAATCTGGAAGGCGGAGGTTGCAGTGAGCTGAGATCATGCCACTGTACTCCAGCCTGGTGACAGAGTGAGACTTTGCCTTGACAGACAGATAGATGGATAGACAGACAGACAGATAGATAGATAGATTGATAGATAGATAGATAGATAAAAACCCCCCTCAAATAATCCTAATCTGAGTCTGCTGTTTCTTGCTGAAATCCTGATTGAGGTATTTGATTACTTGCAGCCAAAAGCAGCCTAAGTCACATCCCTACCACTAGATAGTACTTAAAATCCAGAAAACACCACAATATAGGAAATTCTAGGAACATTTTCCATTCCCGTTTTGAATGGAATATGTCTGGGGGTGGCAGGATGCAGTGAGAAATGTCATGGAAGTGGGAATAAATGGCACATACATGTGTCTTCTGGGTAGCCTTGGAGGAATATGAGAATCATATCTGAATAACTCTCAACAATACACAATAAAAATTCATACACATTTTTATTCACAGTAACACTGTGAGATGGATCTCTTGATTTTCATTTTATAGATGGGGTCAGGTAAGGATGAAAAATGTGAAGTAACTTCTCAGGGTTGCAGCAAGAGGGTGAACCAGGAATGGAAACCAGATCTACTGACTCAAATTCTGTGCTTTTCTCTCCCCAGAGCTTGTCCCTCCCCCTCCATGAATCAAGCCTAGGAAGCTGAGATGGAGCAAAAAAAGGAAGGGAAAGGGGAAAAAAAAGGTGATTTTGGGTTTATACTGCCCTTCTTATCCTCATCTAAGATTTTTCTGAAATTCCTTCAACAACTAAGGAAAACCACACACACTAAAAAAACCCAACCCAACAGCTTGCAGTAGCCTGGGATTCCAGAATAAATACCAAAATTGGCAGGACACATAGTATCCTTCCTCTCAGTGGGTCACGTGAGGACACTGTCCAACATCTGTCATGTGCGTCTGGGAATATATATTTATTTCTTGCTAAATGCTCAGATGCCTCTTTCTTGTGCCAAAAAGAACTGCTACATCCTACCTTCTGATCTAATCTAAAAATGCCATCAAAATCTGGCCCCAAAGACCTACAAATTCTTTTAAACACAGGATGCTTCAGTATCCTCCCAGCCTCCTAAGAGAATGGTTCGGATAAAATCATGCCAAATGTTGAGTAAATGGGAGGGGTTTTTTAGTGGAAACCATAATGCTATGCTGTGGCCACATTTTCACAATACTTCGGGGGTGGGAGGGTGATCCCTCCGCCTGAATAGGCTGGAAGGCTATGTAACATTTTGTTCAGGGGAAACACAGTCCAGATTCAAGAGTCAAGACCAAATCATAAGACTTACTGGAGTCAAACACTGGCACCAGCCCCAACTGCTTCTCGACAGCTGTGCCTTCACCCTAACAAAACCACCTAGAACATACCTACATGGAAAAAACAAAGCAGAATCTAGAAATCCACAGAATTTCAGCATGTAGCATCTCAGGAAGCTGATCCTTAAATCATTTAATATCTGATGCTTGTTCCCAAGAGCTGCTGAAGGTGGCTTTAACCACCAAAAGGATAATAATGTAGTGCAATTAATTACTCATTTTATAACCAATTACCAAATTATTATTGAAAATGGCTGGTTCTTACCGATACAGGAAGACATTCAAGACCTAGTACTGAGTGGAGAGGTAGACTACAGAACAGTTTTCGTGGAGAAAATAGCCACCAAAATATGTGACAGAGTAAAACCTTGAGAAACAGGTAATGTCAACTGCTGTCTATGTGTATTAAGCTCATAAATTATTTTTTCGTTTTGCAATTTTCTGCATTTTTGAAAAGCATACATACAATTGGATTTATTTATTTATTTATTATTATTATTATTATTTGAGACAGAGTCTCACTTTGTCGCCTAGGCTGGAGTGTGGTGGCATGATCTCAGCTCACTGCAACCTCCATCTCCCGGGTTTAAGCGATTCTCCTGCCTTAGCCTCCTGAGTAGCTGGGACTACAGGTGCCCGTCACCATACCTGGCTAATTTTTGTAGTTTTGATAGAGATGGGGTTTCACCATATTGGCCAGGCTGGTCTTGAACTCCTGACCTTGTGATCTGCCCGCCTCTGCCTCCCAAAGTGCTGGGATTACAGGTTTGAGCCACCGTGCCTGGCAAAAAGTTTTTTTTTTTTTTTTTTTTTGTGAGACAGAGTCTCGCTCTGTCACCCAGGCTGGATTGCAGTGGCTGAATCTCAGCTCACTGCAAGCTCCGCCTCCCGGGTTTACGCCATTCTTCTGCCTCAGCCTCCTGAGTAGCTGGGACTACAGGCACCCGCCACCTCGCCCAGCTACTTTTTTTTGTATTTTTTAGTAGAGATGGGGTTTCACCGTGTTAGCCAGGATGGTCTCGATCTCCTGACCTCCTGATCTGCCCATCTCGGACTCCCAAAGTGCTGGGATGAGCCATTGCGCCCGGCCAGGATTTTTTAAATAAGAAAGAATTGTGTCTAGGAAGTGCTTTTATACTCAACGGGGTCATATACATCCCTATTCTGCTGATTTGTCACAAGATCAAAATTACTGGAGAAGGCTCAGTGAAACCAAGCACTGAGGTAAACAAAATACCCAAATTAGCAGATGGTGCTTATTTCTTTTTAAAGAGTGGGCCAAAGGTTGCAGTGAGCTGAGACTATGCCACTGCACTCCAGCCCAGGTGACAGAGTGAGACCCTGTCTCAAAAACATAAAAAATACAAACAAAATATGAATGAATGGGCCAAAAAATTTCCAAGAATTTCAGCTAAGCCTTGCATTACCTTGGGAGTTATTGGTATCCTTTTTTTTTTTTTTTTTTTTTTTTTTTAAACAAGGCAGCTGAATCTAGTCTTATAAGATGTTGAAAAGTGGTATTAATATTTAGTATTTCCATCCTTTAGTTTAATTATATCAACCTGAAAGATTAAATGCTTAATCTTCCATACTAGTCTATTTGTTTTCTTTAAAAAAATTTTTTGGTACTGCTCCTTATGGGGCAGGGCTATCCCACTGGCAGTGTGTCCAGGGAAATCCTTCTTTTTCTTTTTTTTTTTTTTTTGAGATGTTGTTTCGCTCTGTTACCCAGGCTGGAGTGCAGTGGTAGGATCTCAGCTCACTGCAACCTCCGCCCACGGGTTCAAGCGATTCTTCTGCCTCAGCCTTCCAGGTAGCTGGGATTACAGGCGCCCACCATCATGCCCGGCTAATTTTTGTATTTTAAGTAGAGACGGGGTTTCATCATGTTGGCCAGATTGGTCTCGAACTCCTGACCTCAAATGATCTGCTTGCCTTGGCCTCCCAAAGTGCTGGGATTACAGGCATGAGCCACTGTGCCCGGCCAGCCCATGCAAATCTTAAATGCTTACACTTATTTTTTGAAAACTGGATTGAGGCCGGGCGTGGTGGCTCAAGCCTGTAATCCCAGGACTTTGGGAGGCTGAGACGGGCGGATCACGAGGTCAGGAGATCAAGACCATTCTGGCTAACACAGTGAAACCCCGTCTCTACTAAAAAAATACAAAAAACTAGCTGGGCGACGTGGCGGGCGCCGGTAGTCCCGGCTACTCGGGAGGCAGGAGAATGGTGTAAACCCGGGAGGCGGAGCTTGCAGTGAGCTGAGATCCGGCCACTGCACTCCAGCCTGGGCAACAGAGCCAGACTCTGCCTCAAAAAAAGAAAAAAAAAAAGAAAAAAAAAAAAAAAGGAAAACTGGATTGATAGAGAAATAAGTCTTTTTTGAAAAAATATCACATCCAAATCAGCTTGAGAAGCAGCTACCGAGAAGGACACTTCATCTTGCTTTAGGGAACTTAAAAGGAGGGAGAATCGGAGAAAGTCATTTAAGGACTCACCTTGCCAGCAAGATCCCCTGATACTCTTCCAGTTGTCTCATGAAGCTGGGGTTGGGCTTGGTCACTGTTCGTCTTTCTTTCACGTAGTCATAGGCTCGGTCCAGATTCCAGCCATATTCCTTCATTGCATAGGCAATCACGGTGGAGGCTGAGCGACTAACCCCCATTTTGCAGTGCACAAGGCATTTAGATCCATGTTTCCTTGTTTGGGGGATTAAGGTAAAGAACAGAGGAAAACACAGTAGTGGGGATATTTTAAAAGTTGGGTTCTACATTTTTCCAAGTATCCTTTTCTTGCCCTTCCATTTTCTTGCTATGCAATCTCTCTACGTTGGTGCACTCGTATACATTTATAATCAAATGTGTAGGTAGGGTAGGGTAGGCAGCTCTAATGTATTCTTAAACAATATTCAATGTTAATATTATGCTTTTTAAATCCATTCAGCAAACATTTACCAGGCATTTACAATATGTGTAAGGCAAAGTGCAAAGTGCTGGGATGCAAAGGTAAGTAACAGCTTTTATCCTAAAGGGTAGGATTCAGTGGGAGAAACATACAATTAAAATGTAATATGGGGCTAGGTCTGGTGGTTCATACCTGTAATCCCAGCACTTTGGGAGGCTGAGGCAGGTGGATCACTTGAGGTTGGGGGTTCGAGACCAGCCTGGCCAACATGGTGAAACCCCGTCTCTATTAAAAATACAAAACTTAGCTGCACAGGCTGAGCATGGCGGCTCATGCCTGCAATCCCAGCACTTTGGGAGGCTGAGGCCAGTGGATCACGAGGTCAGTAGTTCAAGACCAACCTGACCAAGATGGTGAAACCCTGTCTCTACTAAAAACACAAAAAAATCAGCCAGGCATGGTGGCCTGTGCCTGCAATCCCAGCTACTCGGGAGGCCAAGGCAGGAGAATTGCTTAAACCCGGGAGGCGGAGGTTGCAGTGAGCTGAGATGGCACCACTGCACTCTAGCTTGGGCAACAGAGCAAGACTCCATCTTGAAAAAAAAGAAAAAATTCAATACGGTAAGTGCAATGACAATTGGTCACAGGGTGTAGAGGGAGCATTTAAAATTTAGACTGGAGCCCATTTTGTGTGTGGTGGAGGCCAGTTCCCTCATAGCCCCAGGGGCATGTTTCATGGCTGACACTCTCCCGAATTACAGGTGTGACAGTGACTGAACTAATTTATTCAAATGTTATGAATTGTTTCCAGTTTAAGTTCCGGTAAGGGTTCTGTCCTTAGAAGAAAGTAGAAACCAGACGAAACTAACCCTCCTCTCTACTCAGATGTAGCCCTAAATATTACTTTTCACAACCCTGCAACCCGGGTCCTGTCTAGGTGGCTCTACCACCGAGGAGTTGGATGGGGGCATATGGTGTGCCACATGGCTTTCTCAGTGATGAGGGGGAATGAAGGAAAACCGTGGGGTTTTTTTCTCTTTTATATTAGGTGGAAGAAAGAGAAAACGAAGTTACCTAAAGCTATACTAACAAACAAAACCCCTATGTCAACATACTGGAGCTTATAATGGAATATGAACATGATTCAGTATGCTAATTATGCTAATAACACAGTGTCTGGCACATACTTTCAAATACTAAATATTTGCTATACATATAAAAAAACCTGTGAATCTGCAGATTAGATCTTCTAGGTGCTTAAAGTAGGAACAACATTAAAAAATCTGGAAATAAGAACTATATATCCCTAGTATACATGGGCTTATCCCTAGTATACATGGGCTCTGGAATCTTTCCCCAGTGACTATTCTAATAAACTAAAAATGTACATGTCAGCATAACAAGGGAAATCTATTCATCCGTTTACTCACTACTATGATGGTAGAAAAGCTTCCTTTCGGCCGGGCACAGTGGCTCAAGCCTGTAATCCCAGCACTTTGGGAGGCCGAGACGGGCGGATCACGAGGTCAGGAGATCGAGACCATCCTGGCTAACACAGTGAAACCCTGTCTCTACTAAAAAAATACAAAAAACTAGCCGGGCGAGGTGATGGGCGCCTGTAGTCCCAGCTACTCGGGAGGCTGAGGCAGGAGAATGGCGTAAACCCGGGAGGCGGAGCTTGCAGTGAGCTGAAATCTGGCCACTGCACTCCAGCCTGGGCGACAGAGCGAGACTCCGTCTCAAAAAAAAAAAAAAAAAAAAAAGGAAAGGCTTGTTTTCAGAAGTTTATAATCCTGCTTCTGGAGAAAGAGACATATGAAATACTTCAGTATAAATGCAAGGAGGTATGAGGTTGAGTGCCAAAATAAGTGAGCCGGATAAGCTACAGGAATGCAGAGAATGGGCTATAATAATTGAAAGTCTCAAAGGGAAGGTAAGATTAACCTCCCACTTGTGAATTAGGTACAAAATTTGGGTGTCCTAACATTAGTCGGGGTGTGTGTCTCTGTGTGTAGTTTAGCCCAAATGAATAGTAATTATCTCTTTTACTTACGGCACCCTAGGGTTTTCATTTAGACTACAGTTAGGAAGCCAAGGTGGTATGTTAGAAGGAAGTTTAGACATGTGCTCTATATTTTCCCATCAAGCTCTGATAACTTTAATGTATCAAGTTTCAGGTCTATGCCTGTAGGCATGAAAGGTGCTCAAACTTGGACAACCGTAAGTAAAATTCAATTATGAAATTCACTTCCATGAAGACATCTCTTTGACATATTTTCAACTGGGCTTTTTTGGTGTTTGGCTTCTAACTCTTGTAATGAAGGATCTGAAGTCAGGTATCCCCTAACCCAATTCCACCTTTCAGTGCCCCCACCCATGCTGGACTGTCCAGATTAACGCTGGTATCATATTAAGAATCAGGATCCTGGGCTGGGTGCAGTGGCTCACACCTGTAATCTCAGCAGTTTGGGAGGCTGAAGCAGGCGGATCACCTGAGCTCAGCAGTTTGAGACCAGCCTGACCAACATGGCGAAACCCATAAAATCAGCTGGGCATGGTAGCACGTGCCTATAATCCCCAGCTACTCGGGAGGCTGAGGCAGGAGAATTGCTTGAACCCGGGAGGTGGAGGCTGCAGTAAGCCAAGATCGCACAACTGTACTCTAGCCTGGGCAACAGAGCAAGACACTGGCTCAAAAAAAAAAAAAAAAAAAAAAAAAGAAAAAAAAAATCAGCGTCCTGATTAGGATGAGACATAGGAGCATTTAAAGAGATACTCTTAGGTGCTGATTTAGGCCTGCAAAAGCCTGAGTGTGAGTGCCCCCAGTTGTGCCCTGGGTACCCCATACAGCTCTCCCTAATCCTAAGTAAAATTAGCCTTGCTTTTCATTGGGACTGGGGCCTAGCCTTCTTGTACCTTTTCCTTATAGAACTAGACTATTCCAGTACCCTTGGATTCTGAAAAGAGACAGTATTTTTTTTTTCCCCTAAACCCAGGCTCAAGTGCCATGGTGCGACCACAGCTCACTGCAACCTCAACCTCATGGGCTCAAGCGATCCTCCCTCCTCCCTGAGCCTTCCAAGAAGGTGGGATCACAGACATGCACCACTGTGCCTGGCTAATTAAAAACAAATTTTTTTTTTATAGAGATAGGAGTCTTGCTCAGGCTGGTCTTGAACTCCTGGGCTTGAGTGATCCTCCTGCCTCAGCAAGATCTTTGTTCAAGTCCTATCTTCACCACTTATTTGACCTCTCTGAATGTCGACAAGAGCTACCCCTCTGAATCTTAGAAAATACATGAAAGAACAGTAAGCATACCATGAATGGTATTATTACTGGGAATAATTTATTAATAGAATGCAAAAATACAAAGTACTCTTTTAGGTACTTGCTAGAGACTAAAGGAATAGGCTCAAAACTAGAGTATGAGGGTTTAGGGAAACTAAGAGGAAGAACTTCCTGACCATGAAGGTACTTAAGAGAAGTGTGAAATTATTTTTGAAGGACTTTAAATACAAAAGCACTTCTCATCTGCCAGGGATGGTTTGAACATAGTCCTACCTGAAGGGAGATGTGGCAAACAAGCTCGTTTATGGTTCTCTCTAGCAAAGGAATAAACAGGATTGGCAAGGAAATCCCCAAGGACTTAAAAAAAAAAAAAAGCAGTGTTGACATTAATACCAAACACTAAGTTAATACAAATACTTTCACTAAAAGAGCCAATTAATGTAAGGAAGACATCAACAGAAGGGCCACGGAAAATTTCATCATTTCAAGTATCATAAAAATAGAGTAAGAGAGTAGGAAAAGATTTCCAAAGTTTGTCTCCTTGTCTTCAGCGGGGAGGACCAGTATTCTATCTACCTGGAATAATTTCTACGATATAACTTTTAAATCTCCCCACTGGCAACTTAAGGGTTTCATTCAGAATTTCTTCCTTCTCTCATTTCTGTAAAAAAATGCTGCAGTCTAAGTCTATTTTCTTTAATTCTGTGCTCAATGGAAATAGCCAACATGAGGTTACCTTCTCCTAGGGGTTTATTTAACATAAGTTACTAGTCTTTTGCCTAGGATTAAAAAGATTTCAGTCTCCTCCTTTCTTTAGTTCCTTTTTCCTGAGTACCATCAGTAAGTTGTCTATAGCCCTCACAACCCAGCCATGCATGGGGCAAGAGGAACAGAGGTCACAACATTGTGCAGGACTATTACTCACTTTGCTTTAGAGATGAATTTGTAAGTGTCGTTCCAGTAAGCCAGGAGATCCGTTGCCTCTTCATCATATACCCGAATGTTATGATACTCAAAGACTCCTGGGAAGAAGTTATCTATCTCTCGAGTGACATTCAAGATATACCGTACCCTGCAAGGAAACCAAGGGAGAATATGTGCTCTACTGCTCAGGCTAAATCCAATTCCCAGCAATGTTTTCTCTTACTTAAAACTTGTTTATTCCATAGGCTGAAATTAAATACAAAAATAATGAAGACAGCTAAAGAACTAAGAGGTTATATTTATATATTACAGAAATTATACAACAGGGTTCCTGGGCATACCTGGGCACCAGGGAATTATTAAGCAAAAGGTTATCTACCATGTTCAACATCTAAATTCCATTTTCAGTTTATGTAGTTGCACAATCTCATCTTTGATAGTATTCTGAAAATATGCCTCATATTTTACTCCAAAGAATCAACTTGAGGCCATAATCAGCCACTTTGTTACTAAAATTATCAGCGATACAATTTATTCACTGAAAGTCATCTGTATAAAATCAGACTACTGACATGTACTCCAAGGAAAAAAAACAGAGAATGAATAACGACTTCTTCCTATTTTTCTAAACACCAGATTGTTAGGCTTTGTGCAATTACTCTCTCTTTGTGCAATTACGTGAAAGGCAAATGTGGAGAGAACTGGAAGGAGAAAAGCTGGACTTAAAACTCCCTTAAACTCATCTGACTGCATTACTGGCTGCTATGGCATTGATGTATCTGAAGATTCTTCCACACTAAGATGCTTGCAGAAGAGAATTTCTCTATCAAAACAGTCTTCTATTATCTTTCTCACTGTACAATCTCAATAAATGCTTGAGTTTCATTTACCAAATGTTATCTTTTCTTAATGCTCTCTGTTTAGACATAGCTGGATGTCTAAGTTTGCTCCAACAATACAACATGGACTCACTCATTTCTCTCTGAGACATTGCTTCCTTCTCAGCACAAATATGAAGTTCTATAAACCCAAACTCTGAAATCAATGAAATGAATACAGAAAAAGAAAGCAGCCATAGCTAACCAAATCTGTGGTTAAGGTCAAGTGGCCAAAAATTTTCTCAGACACGAATTGAATCTGTTTTAACTTGGCATCAAAGCCCATTACTACAAAATTAAAAAAAAAAAATTAATTTAAAAAGCGAGCTTGGCCAGGCGCAGTGGCTCACGCCTGTAACCAGCACTTTGGGAGGCCAAGGTGGGCGGATCACCAGAGGTGAGGAGTTTGAGACCAGCCTGGTCAAGATGGTGAAACCCCGTCTCTACTAAAACTACAAAATTAGCTGGGCATGGTGGCACATGTCTGTAATTCCAGCTACTTGGGAGGCTGAGGCAGAAGAATTGCTTGAACCCAGGAGGCAGAGGTTGCAGTGAGCCGAGATTGCGCCATTGCACTCCAGTCTGGGCAATGAAACTCAGTCTCAAAAACAAAAACAAAAAAAGGTGCAATTGCTATGGAAAACAGTACAGCAGTTTCCCCAAGGGTAAACACAAAATTACCACAGGACTCAGCAATTCCTTTCCAAAGAATAAATCCAAGAGAAATAAGCCTACCCGAAAACTTGTACACAAATGGTCACAGCAGCATTATTCAAAACAGCCGAAGAGTGGCTCTTAGTTAGTTGATGAACATTAGTGATTTCTAGGAATTGCTGGGGCAGGGGTAAGAAGAAAAATCGAGGTGACTCTTGAAGGGTACAGACTTTCTGAGTTGGAAAAATGTTCTAAATGGATTGTGGTGATGGTTGCACAGCTCTGTGAATATACTAAAAACCAACAAATTATACATTTAAAATGGGTGAATCATATGGTATGTAAATTATATTTCAATAAAACTGTTAGAAAAAAAGGCAACACTCCAGCCTGGGTGACAGCAAAAAAAGGAAAAAGAAAAAAAGGCAGGCAACACACTTTCCTTATTTTATTTTATTATTTATTTTCCCCAAGATGGAGTCTTGCTCTGTCGCCCAGACCTGGAGTGCAATGGCATGATCTCAGCTCTCTGCAACCTCCGCCTCCCTGGTTCAAGCAATTCTCTTGCCTCAGCCTCCTGAGTAGCTGGGATTACAGGTGTGTGCCACCACTTCCAGCTAATTTTTGTAGTTTTAGTAGAGATGGCGTTTCACTGTGTTGGCCAGGCTGGTCTCAAACTCCTGACCTTGTGGTCTGCCTGCCTCGGCCTCCCAAAGTGCTGGGATTACAGGCGTGAGCCACCTTGCCTGGCCTCCTTTTATTTAAAATAAAAACGAACAATCTCCCACCTCTAATCCCATACCTCATAATGAATTATGGCACTATCTTGCTAGAGGCAGGACACAGCTTCCCAATCCTTTTCATTACAAAGCTATAGGCAGTCACTGCCAACTGGAACTGAAACTCCTTGAAACTTTTTTCCCATCTCAGCACCAAATGACTCTAGATAGAGTAACATTTTACTTTGGGTTAGATTCTGAAGTCAGTAGATTGGATGGAAATGGCCTTAATGTCAAAATTACCCTTGAAAATCTGATAAGTCATCTATAGGCGGCAGTATACATGGTTTTGTGTACAGATCCCTGAACTGTAATTCTTCACATACTAAAATTTAACAATCACTGAATTTAAGAAATAAGATCTAAGTAGCTATCGGTGAATTTGACCACAGTGTTTTTAAAGACAACTAGATATAGTTAGTTGCATTTTATAATTTAGTCTTCTAAGAAACAAATGAGATGATAGGTCTCATCTCCAGCTGGGGTTATATTCTAAATTCATATGTATATATGACATGATTCCAATGCTTTTGGCCAACACTGCTATACCACATCTCAGACTTAATTTTAACACTATATCTAAGTTTCCCAGAAATACAGTTTTTTTTTTTTTTTTTCTGACAGAGTCTCACTCTGTTGTCCAGGCTGGAGTGGAGTGGCATGATCGAGGCTCACTGCAGCTACCACCTCCCGGGTTCAAGCAATTCTCCTGCCTCAGCCTCCCGAGTAGCTGGGATTACAGGCACCTGCCACCACACCCAGCTAATTTTTTGTATTTTTAGTAGAGACAGGGTTTCACCATGTTGGCCAGGCTGGTCTCGAACTCCTGACCTCAAGCGATCCACCTGCCTCAGCCTCCTAAAGTGCTGGGATTACAGGTGTGAGCCACTACACCTGGCCAGAATTACAGAATTTTTAAAGCTTGATGATTTGAGAAGTTTGTAAAAAACATTGTCCCACTCCTAAAGAAATCTTAAGGAGACTCCTGTATATAAAGCAGATGCAATGTTATTAATCTTGTTGAATTACGGGGTCCTTATGCTTCAGGGGCATTTCCAAATAAGGTAAATGGCAGACACAGGATTAGAAGTGAGGTCTCTGAGTTCCCAACACAGTTTGCTAATTGATTTTCTCTCCTTATCTGCCATCAGCCAAGTCACGGTTCTCAAATACGTGTGAATATACCTATCATTCATTCACATTTACTGAGCACTCTCTTATTATACAGCTCTGAGCTAGGTAGATAATAAGCTATAAACAAGACTAAGATACAGTCTCTGCCTTGAAGAACTCCAGACTCAATTCTTATTAAGTTTTCCAAGTTTTATTTAACTTCAAATCTTAAATTAAGCAACCAGATCCTCCCCCCACTCCCCGCCATGGAATTCTCTGTATAATCATTTGGCTTAAGTCCTGTTCCAAGTTCCTTTTGCCAATTATGAAATACCTTTCATGTGGGGAAAAAGTAGGGAGTATTTATCCACTAATGGTGAAGATAACCAGGAGGCTTATGGCTGAGAAAACAGGCAGCCAGCAACCATCACTACCTCTGAGTCTCAGCTGGTCTTGTCTCTTTCCACGAGGAGTAAGCATGGCAAATTTCAGACCTGATTCAGGAGATCGAGACCACCTGGCTAACACGGTGAAACCCCGTCTCTACTAAAAATACAAAAAAAAAAAAATTAGCTGGGCATGGTGGCGGGCGCCTGTAGTCCCAGCTGCTTGGGAGGCTGAGGCAGGAGAATGGTGTGAACCTGGGAGGCGGAGCTTGCAGCGAGCTGAGATCATGCCACTGCACTCCAGCTTGGGCAACACTGCACTCCAGCCTGGGCAACAGAACGAGACTCCGTCTCAAAAGAAAAAAAAAAAAATTCAGACCTGATTTTCTCTTTTCTTATTGGGATGATCTGACCTCCTAAAGTGAATGAACTTCAATAAGAAACTTAGTAGGCATCAGCTAAGGGAAGAATGGCAGCTTTTTACTTGCTGAATGTTCACTGTAGTCTCTATTGTTACAATCAAACTTAATAACCATGCTGCTTAGGGACAATTTTTTAAACATAAGGTAGGTCCTCTTCAATTTCAGAAGCTTGTCCAGTTCACATCCATAACCTACAGTCTTTAAGCAGCTTACTACACAGGATAGGGACTGAGTCTTACTTTATCTGTGGATCCCCAGCACCTAGCACTTTGTCCCACAGAAGATGCTCAATGAATGTTGAATGAATGGCTCTGTGAACCCAACATATGCAATTCTATGTATTCTTGCATAAAAATAAAAATTTGATTTTAAATATCACCAATGGTTTGCACATTTGTTTTTCAAAGCCCTTCAATTAAAGCAGCTGATATTTTTGGGAGGTGGCGGGACGAAACAGAGGGAGAACAGCTGTTTTTCTTTTCCTTTTCTTTTGTTTTTGAGACGGAGTCTCACTCGGTCACCCAGGTTGGAGTGCAGCGGTGCGATCTCGGCTCACTGCAAGCTCTGCCTCCCAGGTTCCTGCTATTCACCTGTCTCAGTCTCCCGAGTAGCTGGGACCACAGGCACCCGCCACCATGCCCGGCTAATTTTTTGTATTTTTAGTAGAGACGGGGTTTCACCGTGTTAGCCAGGAGAGTCTCGATCACCTGACCTCGTGATCGGCCTGCCTCGGCCTCCCAAAGTGTTGGGATTACAGGCATGACCCACCGCACCTGGCCCAGCTGTTTTTATTTTTCTTAGATTACATCTGATTAGAATCAGTCGGATGCAACTCTTAAGATTAAAGTTATCCACTGATACCTCTTTGATGGGAAAAGGAAAAGATAAAACAGGGACTTCTGTCACACAGGGGTGCCAGCTACTGCTTTGTGTGCTTACCCTCGGTTCTGTAAGTCCTCTAAGTTGGAGGCATTCCATTCTGAGCCCTATGGAGCCAAAAAGACAAGGTTAAGGAGTATCAGCAAACTAACCAAATAACAATACTTGAAAAGGAGCGAGGGAAGGAGAACTTTCAAAAAGAAGACTAATAACATCCACCCAGTACCCTTTAAGTTGCCAGGCACTTCATATGTTATCACATTTAGTTTCCACAAATGATAGAGTAAGAATGTTATTTTCATCTTCATTTTTACAGATACAAAAACCAACTCATAGAATTCAAATAATTTTTGCCCATGATCATAGAGCAGCAGAGGTGTCTTTAACTATCATCCAATCTAAATTAGGTATCTTCTGTTATTCTTGCTCATAGTAATCTGATACTTTCCTCAACAGCATGTATCACAATTTGCACCTATATATTTATTTACGTGCTTACTTTCTTTTTTTTTTTTTTTTTTTTTTTTGAGACGGAGTCTCGCTCTGTAGCCCAGGCTGGAGTGCAGTGGCCAGATCTCAGCTCACTGCAAGCTCCGCCTCCCGGGTTCAGGCCATTCTCCTGCCTCAGCCTCCCATGTAGCTGGGGCTACAGGCGCCCGCCACCACGCCCGGCTAATTTTTGTATTTTTAGTAGAGACGGGGTTTCACCGTGTTATCCAGGATGGTCTCGATCTCCTGACCTCGTGATCCACCCGCCTCGGCCTCCCAAAGTGCTGGGATTACAGGCGTGAGCCACGGCGCCCGGCCTTACGTGCTTACTTTCTAACTACCTTTAACATAAGCTCCTAGAGGTCAGGAACTAGCTCTTTTCTTCCCGATGGAAACCCACGCACCTTGCACAGTGCCTGGCACCTGGTAAGTGCTCAATAAACATTTGCTGAATTTTTAATAGATACAAAAGCAGCATTATTATGCATTGAACTACACCTTATTCCAAAGCTCACACTCCTTTTTTTCTGAGACAGCGTCTCGCTCTGTCGCCCAGGCTGGAATGCAATGGTGCAATCTCGGCTCACTGCAACCTCTGCCTCCCGGGTTCAAGCGATTCTTCTGCCTCAGCCTCCTGAGTAGCTGGGATTACAAGTGTGTGCCACCATGCCCAGTGAATTTTTGCATTTTTTAGTAGAGGCGGGGTTTCACCATGTTGGTCATGCTGGTGTCAAACTCCTGACCTTGTGATCCGCCTGCCTAAGCCTCCCAAAGTGCTGGGATTACAGATATGAGCCACCGCACAGGGCCGCTCACACTCTTTTTAGTGCATCTAAGGAGTTAAAGTTGCATCTAAGGAGTTAAAGGATAGAACTTGTGTGTGACAGGAGAAAAGAGTGAAATAGCAGATTCTGTCAAATGAGGGAAGCATTACATGTAAAATTTTAAGATAGGGATAAATGGCAAACTTTGGGGGAGGAGTTTCTGTCGATGACCTGGAGGACACAATGATTAATATTTTGCCATATTTGCTTTCTTTCAGTACATATCATACTTTTTTCCCTCTGAACCATCTGAGAGCAATTTGTGCACCATGATACTTAATTTCAATACTTGAGCATGTATCATCTAAGAACATTTTCTTACATAATATCATGATCATACCAAAGACATGTAACATTAATACAATAACCTAATATACTATACATATTTGAATTTCTACAAATGTCCCCAAAATGTCCTTTATATTTACTCAATCAAGGATAATTCTTCACATTTAGTTGTCATGTCTCTATCCTCTAGCTACATTTTTTTTTTTTTTGAGATGGAGTCTCGCTCTGTCGCCCAGGCTAGAGGGCAGTGGTGTGATCTTGACTCACTGCAACCTCCACCTCCGGGGTTCAAGCGATTCTTCTGCCTCAGCCTCCCGAGTAGCTGAGATTACAGGCAAGCATCACCATGCCCAGCTAATTTTTGTATTTTTAGTAGAGATGCGGTTTCACCATGTTGCCCAGGCTGGTCTTGAACTCCTGACCTCAAGTGATCCGCCTGCTTTGGCCTCCCAAAGCGTGGGGATTACAGGCGTGAGGCACTGCACCCAGCCTACTTTCTTTTTTTCTTTTTGAGATGGGAGTTTCGCTCTTGTTGCCCAGGCTGGAGTGCAATGGCACAATCTCTGCTCACTGCAACCTCCTCCTCCTGGGTTCGAGTGATTCTCCCGCCTCAGTCTCCCGAGTAGCTGGGATTACAGGTGCCTGCCACCATGCCCAGCTAATTTTTTGTATTTAGTAGAGACGGGATTTCACCATGTTGGTCAGGCTGGTCTCAAACTCCTGACCTCAGGTGATCCGCCTGCCTCGGCCTCCCAAAGTGCTGGGATTACAGGTGTGAGTCACTGCGCGCTACTTTTTTTTTTTTTTTTTTTTGAGACAAAGTCTTGCTCTGTTGTTTAGGCTGGCGTGCAGTGGCACACTACAGCCTTGAACTCCTGGGCTCAAACCATCCTCCTGTCTCAGCCTCCTGAGTAGCTGAGACTACAGGTGGGCAGCACCATGCCTTGTTAATTTTTTTACTTTTGTTTGAGAGAGATGAGGTCTCACTATGTCGCCCAGGCTGGTCTCAAATTCTTGGCTTCAAGTGATCCTCCCCACCTTGGCCTCCCAAAATGTTGGGATTGCAGGAGTGAACCACCACACCCAGCCTAGCTTTAATCTACAACAGTCCATCTTCTGCTTTCTTTGGGAGTGTGGGACGGGATCTTTCATAATATTGACATATTGACATTTTTGTAGACTCCACATCTGTTATCTTGGAGAATTCCCCACGATCTGTATTTTATTTATTTATTTATTTTTGAGATAGAGTCTTACTCTGTTGCCCAGGCTGGAGTGCAATGGCACAATCTTGGCTCACCTCAACCTCTGCCTCCTCGGTTCAAGGGATTCTCCTTCCTCAGCCTCCTGAGTAGCTGGGATTACAGATGCATGCCACCATGCCCAGCTAGTTTTTGTATTTTTAGTAGAGATGGGGTTTCTCCATGTTGGTCAGGCTGGTCTCGAACTTATGACCTTGTGATCCGCCCACCTTGGCCTCCCAAAGTGCTGGGATTACAGGTGTGAGCCACCGTGCCCGGCAAAAAGACTTTTTTTTTTTTTTTTTTGAGACGGAGTCTTGCTCAGTCGCCCAGGCTGGACTGCAGTGGCGCGATCTCGGCTCACTGTAAGCTCCGCCTCCCGGGTTCACGCCATTCTCCTGCCTCAGCCTCCCAAGTAGCTGGGACTAAAGGCGCCCGCTGCCACGCCCGGCTAATTTTTTGCATTTTTAGTAGAGACGGGGTTTCACCATGTTAGCCAGGATGGTCTCAATCTCCTGACCTCGTGATCTACCTGCCTCGGCCTCCCAAAGTGCTGGGATTACAGGCGTAAGCCACCGTGCCCGGCCTGAATTTTTTTTTTTTTTTTTTCAAGAGTTGGGTTTCGTTATGATGCCCAGGTTGGAGCTCAGTGGCTATTCACAGGTACCATCATTGTGTGCTATAGCCTTGAACTTCTGGCCTCAAGTGATCTTCCTGCCTCAGCCCCCTGAGTACCTGGGACTGCAAGTGCATGCCACCATACCTGGTTTGTATTCAATTTTAGAGTGACTTTTCTATTATTTTCCATTTAACATTTTGGGCATACAAAAAAAAGGTCAAAATCTTATTAAAAAGTAAACTTAGAGCTCGGGCGCAGTTGCTCACGTCTGTAATCCCAACACTCTGGGAGGCCGAGGCGGGTGGATCACCTGCGGTTGGGAGTTCGAGAGCAGCCTGACCAACATGGAGAAACCCCGTCTCTCTGGGTGTGATGGTGCATGCCTGTAATCCTAGCTACTCAGGAGGCTGAGGCAGGAGAATTGCTTAAAACCAGGAGGCGGAGGTTGTGGTGAGCCGAGATTGCGCCATTGCCCTCCAGCCTGAGCAACAAGAGCGAAACTCTGTCTCCAAAAAAAAAAAAAAAAAAAAAAAGTAAACTTAGAAGTCTCACTCTCAATCCTCTTTAATTCCTATTGGTGACATTTTCATTAGTTTCTGATTTATTCTATTTTGAAAAAATACAAGCAAACATATACTTATTGCTATTTCTTACTCATATTACCAATTCTTACACAAAAGTAACATGCTACATATAATTTTTTATTCATTGCTTTCATTTTACATATATTTCATTTTATATATCCTCAAAACCACTAAATGTAACAGTTCATAGAGATTTCATTCTTTCCTACATCTGCATAGTACTTCACGAGTAGTGATATAATAGTTTATTCAACTAGTCTCCTATGAATGATGTTTCCTATTCGTGGAAGCAGGTTTGCTGGGTCGAAGGCAGAATACAGTTTTGTTAAACACTGCTAAATTTCCCTCCATAGAGGCTGAAACAATTCTCTGGTCCCACCAGCAATGCATGAGAGCACCACTTTCCCCACAGCCTTTCCAATAAACTGTGTGGTTAAGAATTTTTGCCAATCTGATAGGTGTCTCAGTGTAGGTTCAATTTGCATTTCTCTTAGAAGTAAGAGTGAGCAACTTTTCATTGTTTAAGGTCTATTTTCTATCTTTGAGCTATCTGTTCATATCTTCTGAAAAGACAGACATTTTATTATTTATTTATTTATTTGTTTTGAGACGGAGTCTTGCTCTGTCGCCCAGGCTGGAGTGCAGTGGTGCAATCTTGGTTCACTGCAACCTCTGCCTCCCGGGTTCAAGAGATTCTCCTGCCTCGGCCTCCCAACTAGCTGGGACTACAGGTGCGTGCCACCACTCCCAGTTAATTTTTGTATTTTTAGTAGAGACAGAGTTTCACCATGTTGGCTAGGATGGTCTCCATCTCTTGACCTTGTGATCTGCCCGCCTCAGCCTCCCAAAGTGTTGGGATTACAGACATCAGCCACTGTGCCTGGCTACCCTCTCTGTCTTTATTTGTAAAATGAAAACACCCTCCTCACCCCAGTCCTATATATTTAATGGGTACCTTTCCCTCAAATTATACATGCAAAGTTTTTCCCATATTCCCTCTCTCTGTCATAAATCCTCCTGCAGACTCTGTCCTTTCTCTCTTTCCTTCATGGCTTCATAGAAATAAAGTCAAATACTCACTCTCTGGATGGGCGCAGTGGCTCACGCCTGTAGTCCCAGCACTTTGGGAGACTGAGGTGGGTGGATCACCTGAGGTCAGGAGTTTGAGACCAGCCTGGCCAACATAGTGAAACCCTGTCTTTACTAAAAATACAAAACTTAGCCTGGTGTGGTGGTGTGTGCCTGTAATCCCAGCTACTTGGGAGGCTAAGGTATGAGAATCACTTGAACCCGGGAGGTGGAGGTTGCAGTGAGCCAAGATAGCACCATTGTACTCCAGCCTGGGCAAAAAGAGTACAACTCTGTCTCAAAAAAAAAAAAAAAAAAAAAAGCAAATACTCACTTTTTCTATTTCCTGGTTTCCCACATGTCTCATCCATAGCACTTGGGCCTCCATTCTCATCACTCTTGCTGATGTTACTAATGACCTCTCCTAATTGTCTTATCACCACTGTATCCTTATTCCATTGGCCTTCTCTGAGTATCTATCTGATATGGCTCATCATGCTCTCCTTCTAGAAATAGATCAGACTGTACAAATACCTAGTCTCATGCCTCACACAATAAAGAGGATCGACAAATGTTTGTTAACTGGAAGATCAAATGTGACCAGGAAACGAAGCACTATGAAAACTGTTGTGTTGTGTAAGTACTATCATATTACAGGTGATCTGTAATCTGGCCATTGAACTGGGAGAGCTCAAGGACACTATGCTCAAGTTCTATTTAGGAAAAGGTCAGTAAGTGATGTACAGGCAAGGGCCCTGCTGGCTTGTTTTAAAAAAATATGGGAGGCTCTGAAGGCTCCGCTCAACCTTAGAAAACAAGCTCCCGCACCAAAGAAATAGGTAAGAACTACAACGGACTTCAAGGAGACAGATGCCAAACAATAGGGGCTGAGAGGTTGAACTGGAGCCAGCGAAATGTGACCACCTCACTTCTTAATTTAGAAATCTAAATTCTTCATGGAACTCTGTCCAGTTAGATGAAAATAACACTGACGTGATGGATAAAGTCCCTGGTTTTCATCTACCTGTCCAGAGAGAGTTCAACCTGACAATGTGAAGTGATACCTATCCATTGGCAAATGAATTAAAGGCACTGGTTACTGACTCACTGAAGCCCATATAAAGTGACTTGGGCTACAGTCAGTGCTGCTTCAGGTTCAATCTGAAAGACCTGGAGACCACTTGGTATAATTACATTTCTGTCCTCAATACAAATGCCATGTATATTAGACTTCTGGGGCCCTTCGCAGACCCAATTTTCCCCCCCATGCTTCATAGGCTTATGGTGACAATTCTCCTGGGGTTTCCGTTATGTTCTATGTAATTATGTAAAGCATTTTCTAATTTTACTGAAGTATAAAATGAAACATTTGGACTATAATACATTTTAAAGTAAATTCATTTCCATCTTTTACTTCGGTTCCCTTGCACTGTATGCTGGCCCAAAGACCCAAGTAACTGATTTCTTTTCATGTTATCCTCAGGAAATAGCCTTGCTGGAGTCCAACTGTCCAAGGAAAATAGAAGAGGGCAGCACATTTATAGCAAATAAGGACTGTACTGTGGGAGTTCTGCTAAGATAAATACAACTTGACATAATATCCAAGGACTGGTATCTCTGTCCATATTTTATCATATCATTTCTATAAGCCTCAATACTGTAAGTCACATTACTGTGGCAACCAGGCATAAGCTCTTTATTAACTTTTCCTTCTAAGAGAAGTTTATGCCACACCTCCATTCAGGCACAAAAATCATGAATGTGATAAAATAATCCTTTTGATTACTGTCTCATCTATTTACACACCCTCTGTTTCTCTGCATCTACAGTAAAAGTAACCAATTTGATGACTTTTTTTTTTTTTTCCCAGACAGAGTCTCGCTCTGTCTCCCAGGCTGGAGTGCAGTGAAGCGATCTCCACTCACTGCAAGCTCCGTTGCCTCCCGGGTTCACGCCATTCTCCTGTCTCAGCCTCCCGAGAAGCTGAGACTACAGGTGCCCGCCACCACGCCCGGCTAATTTTTTTGTATTTTTAGTAGAGACAGGGTTTCACCATGTTCACCAGGATGGTCTCGATCTTCTGACCTCGTGGTCTGCACACCTTGGCCTCCCAAAGTGCTGGGATTACAGGCGTGAGCCACCATGCCCAGTGAGGATGACTTATTTTTTTATCTATTTTATTTTATTTTATTATTTTTTTTGAGATGGAGTCTTGCTCTGTCGCCCAGGCTGGAGTGCAGTGGCGCAATCTCCACTCACTGCAAGCTCCGCTTCCTGGGTTCACACCATTCTCCTGCCTCAGCCTCCCGTGTAGCTGGGACTACAGGCGCCCGCCACCGTGCCTGGCTCATTTTTTTAAATGTATTTTTAGTAGAGACGGGGTTTCACCATGTTAGCCAGGATGGTCTTGATCTCCTGACCTCGTGATCTGCCCGTCTCGGCCTCCCAAAGCGCTGGGATTACAGGCGTGAGCCACCGCGCCCGGCCTTATTTTTTTAACTTTTAAGTTCAGGGTTATATATGCAGGTTTGTTACATAGGTAAACTTGTGTCATGGGGGTTTGTTGTACAGATTACTTCATCACCCAGGTATTAAGCCTAGTATCCACTAGTTATTTTTTCCTGATCCTCTCCCTAGGCTGAATTTTTCTCTGAAAAGGAAACACTTTCCAAAAAGATGTCAAATACTGTAATGTCAAATCTTGGAAAAGATAATCAGCAGTAGAAGTTCTGACTATTTTTTAAATTCATGAGCAAAATTACTGGTTATGTGTCCAATATACTTGTTTGCCTGCTTTTCTGCAAAGGGTCTCTGTCAACATTTAGCTTTTTCTCAGCCAAATCGGACAGCCTCCAGGAGAGCTGTTGATACTGAAACTTAGTTGGGCAAAGGCTTCCAGCTCAGAGAAGTGATATGCTTGTAAGGGTGTAGAATCTCTTTTTCTAGAAACAACCTGGCTTCCCACCAATCAATTCTCTCTTCTCAATGCAGCTTTTATTTAAGCTATAATCTACACTTTCCCACTCCATACCAGCTGGATACTTTCCTTAATAAACAGATCTCTGTGCAGTACACTGCAGAGCTGAGCATTCTTCCAAAGGGAGGGAGAAATCCTGTTGCCTCTCTTTACTCAATCTGGTTGAGCTCCAGGCATGGCAGCTATGCACAAGATGAGATGACTTTGCAGAAAATCAACACCACTTGCAGCTAGAATGCCTCTTTTTCCATGTCAACTGCTGGGAAACCCAGCAGGGCAAAGACTCAATGGAGAAGAGATAGGGATTTGGACATAGGATATGGCAGTGTTAACAAAGGGAGGAAGCCACCAAGGAACAAGTATAATAAGATGTTTAGACAACTTGTTCATGCATTTACTTTGTTAGGTAGGAGTTAAATGACAGGGTTCCTCAATTTTGAAGCTTTTTTTTTCCCTCAAATAAATATTCACAATGGAAATAAAATGTCCATTTTCTAGAATACAGAATTATACCTGAAGCTGAAGACATTTTCACTTGTTCAAAAATATGTACATATATACACAATGCTGATGTGCAAAAAAAGTACACAGATGTGTATTTAAAAAAACACTCTATGTGATACTCTAATAGTGAATACATGTAATAAATTTGTCCAAATCCATACAACGTACAACACCAAGAGTGAACTCTATTGTAAACTATGGGCTTTAGTTTATAATGATGTGCCAATGTAGACTAATGAGCTGTAACAAATGTACCACTCCGGTGGAGGAGTTGACAATGGCACAGACTATGCATGTGCTGGGATAAGTTGCAGATGGGAAATCTCTATACCTTTTGCTCAATTTTGCTGTGAACCTAACACTGTTCTTTAAAAAAATAAAAGTCGGCCGGGCGCGGTGGCTCACGCCTGTAATCCCAGCACTTTGGGAGGCCAAGACGGGCGGATCACGACGTCAAGAGATCAAGACCATCCTGGCTAACACGGTCAAACCCCATCTCTACTAAAAATACAAAAATTAGCTGGGTGTGGTGGCGGGCACCTGTAGTCCCAGCTACTTGGGAGGCTGAGGCAGGAGAATGGCATGAACCCGGGAGGCAGAGCTTGCAGTGAGTGGAGATCGTGCCACTGCACTCCAGCCTGGGCGACAGGGCAAGACTCCATCTCAAAAAAATAAATAAATAAATAAATAAAATAAAAAAAATAAAAAAACAAAGTCAATGTATTATATCTGTGTGTGTATACACAAAAATATATATGTACATCTATAAATAAAAGTAAAAAAGATTGGAGCTGGGGGCAGTGGCTCATGCCTGTAATCCTGGCACTTTGGGAGGCTGAGGCGGGTGGATCAGGAGTTCAAGGCCAGTCTGGTTAACATAGTGAAATCCCATCTCTACTAAAAATACAAAAAATTAGCCGGGTGTGGTAGTGTGTGCCTGTAATCCCAGCTACTCGAGAGGCTGAGGCAGGAGAATCATGTGAACCTGGGAGGTGGAGGTTGCAGTGAGCTGAGATCATGCCACTGCATTCCAGCATGGGTGACAGAGCGAGACTCTGTCTCAAAAAAAAAAAAAAAGATTGGAAGGCAATATTATATAACAAAAGATGATGGTGATTATCAGTCTTGATGATTAAATAAATATAATAATCTATTGTCTTCTAAAAGTTTTAAAAATGAACATGGATTATCATTATTTTTAGACAGGGTCTCACTTTGTTGCTCAGAGTGGAGTGCAGCGGCATGATCATGGCTCACTGTAGCCTCCAACTCCCAGGCTCAGGGGATTCTCCTGCTTTGGCCACCTCAAGTGCTGGGATTACAGGTGTGAGCCACCACATCTGGCCAGAATTACTTTATTTATTTATTTTTTTGAGACGGAGTCTCGCTCTGTCGCCCAGTTTGGAGTGCAGTGGCGCGATCTTGGCTCACTGCAAGCTCCGCCTCCTGGGTTCATGCCATTCTCCTGCCTCAGCCTCCCAAGTAGCCAGGACTACAGGCGCCTGCCACCATGCTCAGCTAATTTTTTTGTATTTTTAGTAGAGACAAGGTTTCACCATGTTAGCCAGGATGGTCTCCATCTCCTGACCTCGTGATCCACCTGCCCTGGCCTCCCAAAGTGCTGGGATTACAGGTGTGAGCCACCGCGCCTGGCCCAGAATTATTTTTTTTAACAAGAAAAAAACTCAAGACAGAAGATTACACCTGACAATAATGAAATCATGGTATTAATCTACTGGCACAAATGCTCAAATGCATTTGTAGTTGATTAGGGAAATGTAATTTTGGGGAAATTGGATTGTTTTTTCTGCTTACAATACTATTAAAATTTGCTTGCATGGCCTAAAATATACCATTTGAGGAGTAGTTCTTGAGTGGGTCAAGAACACAGGGAAGCACGCATGAAATAAAACAGGTTGATCAGTCAGAAACTGACTGTATTTGATCTTCATCATGTCTATATTCTTTTAAGTGTTAAAAGCCAAGCTCAATGGGAAACTTGACTCCCAAGTTTGCAGCTTCAGTCACATGAGCTCCTTTTGACTACAGGTATTTGCCCTTCATAAAAATTAGTCTTCAAAAAAACAAAAAAACAAAAAACAAAAAAAACAAAAACAGTTGGGAGGGCCCCATAGAATGAGTGACTCACAAGTTTTCTATAGATAACACAAAGTTTCTTTCCAACAATACAAGAGCAGGATGTATCTGAATCCTTGTGGAAGTATACATAAGAGACAACAAAGCCAGGTGCCTTGCAAATGGAAAAGCCAATGCCAGTTTTGCAGTATGATCTACAACCAGAAATGCCAACACATATTGGTCAGTTAAAGTAATGGAAAGTAAGTCCCCCTCCCAGCTCACAGCTTTTCATGAGTAATTTCATAGCTAATACACCACTATGAATCACTCTAGACACATATATCCTAGAGTGTCAACAAGTTATTTCAGGGCACAAGTCTTCAAAGGCATAGTCTGAGTGTCTCATGAAATAAACACTTGAATATTCAGAGTGAGGTGGATCCAGTTTAGTCAGTTCCTGAGCATTTATTCCCCTTCTCTTGTGTTTCCCAGCTTCTAATCATTTCACAGTTTATAAACGTCCTCAAGAAGAGAAAGGAAGTGAAATTCAAACCAACTGATTGAATTCCTTGTAAGCATTTTTGGTGAAAGTGTGGGAAGTGGACACAAAATGAGGTTTTGGCATTCTCCATTGATTTTAATTATTCTTGTTAACTTTGTTCCCACTACATGTAACAGATAAGAACTAAAACTCTAACATTTGAGAGAGAAATAGGTTTTAGGATTTTAGAAGCTTTCATAATCTACCTGTCAGAGAGGTCTTCTTGGGCTAGTTACAAGGTCACTAAATGTTCAGGAACCATGAAGAACAATTTTTAGTCACCAATTTTTTGGTAATCGTAAAAGTAGGGACTCAAAGTGTAGCTACAAGGTTTCATATGTTTGAAAGTCCAGTAGTCTCATCTCTCAGTTATATAGTAGCTCCCACCAGCTCTGCTCAGATATATTAGACCTTAGACACATTTGGCAGATTTGAGAGTGACCTTAAAGGATCATCCTATTTGGGGTCAGGTGCGATGCCTCATGCCTGTAACCCCAGCACTTTGGGAAGGATGAGGTAGGCGGATCACTTGAGCTCAGGAGTTCGAGACCAGCCTGGGAAACATGGTAAAACCCCATCCCCACAGAAAATACAAAAATTAGACAGGGGTGGTGGCACATGCTTGTGGTCCCAGCTACTCAAGAGGCTGAGAAGCGAGAATCACTTGAGCCTGTGAGGTTTAGGCTGCACTGAGCCGAGATTGTGCCACTACACTCCAGCCTGGGCAATAGAGCGAGACCCTGTTTCAAAAATAAAAACAAAATTAAAAATGAGGGCCAGGCACAGTGGCTCATGTCTGTAATCCCAGCACTTTGGGAGGCCAAGACGGGCAGATCACCTGAGGTCAGGAGTTCAAGACCAATGTGGCCAAGATGGCAAAACGCCGTCTCTACTAAAAATACAAAAATTAGCTGGGTGTGGTGGTATGCACCTGTAGTCCCAGCTATTCGGGAGGCTAAGGCAGGAGAATTGCTTGAACCCAGGAGGCAGAGGTTGCAGTGAGACGAGATCGTGCCACCGCACTCCAGCCTGGGCAACAGAGCGAGACTCCGTCACACACACGCACGCACACAAAAAAGTAATAAAATAATTAGGAAGTGATGAGGTTTGAGTACTTATCACTTTTGACTTTAATGTAAGTTACATTTTATTGATGTATAATAAAATTTAACAATTACCCCCGCCCATGAGTCCATACGGGTTAGCTTTAGTACACCACTTAAAGTGGCCTTAAAACTTACCAAGAACACATGCTCAAATATTTGTGTAGGGCTATCCATTTGACCAAGGATCACTATCATTTCGTTGTCTATAAATTCCTTGAATTCCCGCAAGTTGCACACCATTTGCATTTCCAACTCTGTTCTTATCTGAAACAAAGATGACATATTGTACCCATCTCTTAAAGTCCCTCTATACTTTCAACCATGCACTATTTCCAGCCCCACACCTACTGTTATACCACTGCTAGCCTTGGAACAAACAAGGACTTAAGGTCTCTTACCTCTTTGGATGTAATATTCTCCAAATCCTTCTGCATCATGATCTCCCTTAATTTGGTTTTAATTAGCCTTTCTGTTCGTTCACGTTCAGTAGGTCTGAAAAGAGAGAAATAACGATTATTCTTAAGCAGGAATTTGACTAAGTTAATGAATGTACCATTTGATTAGGTTCCAATTTAGCAAACCTTGCCTTTGTTACCCCCAAATTCACATTGTGGAAGCATGGCAAAATAAAATCATATTTTAAAAAGCTTATTAATTTTCAGAATGTACAGAATTTAAACATGTTAGAAATTATTACTTTGAAGAGGTTATATGTGTCTAAAGCCCTTAAATACATTCATGTATTTAGATCATGAGGGAGCAAAGATAATTTGGGTGTACTGATTGTAATATGTTTTTTTTTTTGAGATGGAGTCTCGCTCTGTTGCCCAGGCTGGAGTGCAGTGGCGCAATCTTGGTTCACTGCAAGCTCCGCTTCCTGAGTTCATGCCATTCTGCCTCAGCTTCCTGAGTTGCTTGACTACAGGCACCTGCCACCATGCCCGGCTAATTTTTTGTATTTTTAGTAGAGACGAGGTTTCACCGTGTTAGCCAGGATGGTCTTGATCTCCTGACCTCGTGATCTGCCCGTCTTGGCCTCCCAAAGTGCTGGGATTACAGGTGTGAACCACCGTGCCTGGTAGATTGTAATACTTTAATGGAGGACGACACCCATACTTGTTTCTGTATTCTGGGTATTACTTACTGAGCTAGAATACCGAGCTCAGTAGACCAGTACTATGACCTACCATGGAACTAAGTCTCCTGTGGTTTAAAATGCCACCTTATGCTGATAAGTCAATGTTGTGGTTCTAGAAAATGGGAAAGAAAGAAGAATGATCAGGCTGGGCGCGGTGGCTCAAGCCTGTAATCCCAGCACTTTGGGAGGCCGAGGCAGGCGGATCACGAGGTCAGGAGATCGAGACCATCCTGGCTAACACAGTGAAACCCCATCTCTACTAAAAAATACAAAAAACTAGCCGGGTGAGGTGGCGGGTGCCTGTAGTCCCAGCTACTTGGGAGGCTGAGGCAGGAGAATGGCGTAAACCCGGGAGGCGGAGCTTGCAGTGAGCTGAGATCCGGCCACTGCACCCCAGCCTGGGCGACAGAGCGAGACTCCGTCTCAAAAAAAAAAAAAAAAAAAGAAGAATGATCCTGCCTTCTTCAGTAAGGCAAATCCTCTCCCAAAATCGGTTGTAGAGATCAACTACTTAGAGGGGGGGTACCCAATGGGTACTGGTCAGTGGCCTGTTAGAAGCGGGCAGCAGAGCAGGAGGTGAGCAGCGGGCAAGCATTACTGCCTGAACTCCACCTCCTGTCAGATCAGCGGCATTAGATTCTCATAGGAGCGCAAACCCTATTGTGAACTGCACATGTGAGGGATCAAGGTTGCATGCTCCTTATGAGAAGCTAACTAATGCCTAATGATCTGAGGTGAAACAGTTTCACCATGAAACCATCCCCGCCCCACTGCTCCCTGTCTGTAGGAAACCGGTCCCTGGTGCCAAAAAGGCTGGGGACTGCTGACTTAAGAGCCCTTCCATCCAGAATGCTTTCCTTTTAATGACAGTTCTCACAGTATCTCTGTGAAACAGTTATCCTTGTTTTACAGGTAGAGGAAACAAACAACTGAAAAGTTAAATGACATGCTGATAACCACGCTGGCACAGGACAATTAGAACACTCAGCCTAGCCTAATGCTCTACCTGAAGGATTGTCATTTCCTTTAGTCTTCTGACTCTCTTAAAAATAAAATCACCCTTAGAACTTTAATATGAAATCAAACTAGGTAGCTGCCTCTCCAATTATTAGAAAAGTAGTAGTTCAATGTAACTAGATACTTCTCCTCTAAAGCATTATTTCAGATTATGCAGAATTTGAATGAGGTTGACAGGGAGTACTTTGTTTCATCTCCTCCCCAACTCCCACCACCTACTCAAGAAAGGTATCTGGCTCTGCACCTCCTTATTTGGAGATGAAAATGGACTAAGCCTTCAGGCATCCTGCCTGCCCTTGCTGCCTACAGCCTTATCGCTGGTTGCAAAAATAGCTTTGGTAATCTCCAGAGATGGATGCTCTAACCCCACAACCTTGGGGCTTCCCACCACTTGTGCTCTTAATTTCTCACGAACCCTACAGAATACAGCTAATACCTGAGGTGTTTCTCTTCAATCAGCCAAGGTATTCCTGTCTTAACTAGGATTAAAATTCTTATCCATGCTTTATTTATCCTAGACATAGCTAATGGTAGAAAATAAATGTATAATTTCAGTCTTACATTAAAAATAAATATTGGGCCAGGTGCAGTGGTTAATGCATGTAATCCCAGCACTTTGGGAGGCCGAGGTGGGTGAATTGCTTGAGCTTAAGAGTTCGAGGCTAGCCCAGGCAATTGGCGAAACCCCATATCTACAAAAAATAAAAATAAAAAATTAGCCAGGCATAGTGACACACAGCTGTAGTTCCACAGCTACTTGGGAGGCTGAGGTGGGAGGACTGCTTGAGCCCCAGAGGTGGAGGCTGCAGTGAGCTCTGATTGCACCACTGCACTCCAGCCTGGGTAACAGAGCAAGACTCTGTCTTGAGGAAAAACAAAAAGGTAAAAGCAAATTTTAGTACCTGTGTTCATGGGTCAGATTCCCTAGTTCCTAAGCAATTTTTCCTTTAATCCTTCACAGGTGTTTGAGGCAGAGTGGTTGGGGAGTAGAAAGACCTAGGTTTTAATCCCAGCCCTGCTATTGGTGGTGTGACTTCTAACAAGTTCCTTCTCTTCCCTGCACCTCTGTTTCCTTTTCTATAAAATGAGTAGAGCAGGCTGGGTGTGGTGGCTCACACCTGTAATCCCAGCACTTTGGGAGGCTGAGGCAGGTGGATCACCTGAGGTCAGGAGTTCGAGACCAGCCTAGCCAGCACAGTGAAACCCTGTCTCTACTAAAAATACAAAAATTGGCCGGGCATGGTGGCGGGCACCTGTAATCTTAGCTACTTGGGAGGCTGAGGCAGGAGAATTGCTGGAACCCTGGAGGCAGAGGTTGCAGTGAGCTGAGATAGTGCCATTGCACTCCAGCCCAGGCCGAAAAGAGTGAGACTCCGTCTTTAAAAAAAAAAAAAAAAAAAGAGTAGAGCAATAATACCTGTCTCATGATAGTCTTATGAGAACATGTATGAAGTGCTGGCATAACACCAGATGTATATCCCATATATGTATATTCCCTTCTTCCTCCTTTCCCTGGATTTCAAAATATAAATTATTCACAGTAGAGTATTTAAGTCCATTTTGGCACACATTCTCCCTGTATTCTCAGCATCGTTTTATAGGCTTTTCTAGTCAACTTAGGGAGGAGGAGGAATGGAAAAAGCATTATAACACACAAATCTGCTTTTTCCTCCTCAATTTCATTGGAGAAAAATTTGGAAAATATGTAAAAATATAAAGTAAATAAAAACCACTGAAAATCCCTCTACCTAGAGATAATTATTAACAATACTCTGGCCTACAGCTTTCGTGTATTCTTTTTCTGTAAACAGACAGAAATTCTTAAAATATATCTTAAAATTAGGGTTATTATTATACATACTAAGAACTAACAGTTAATAAGCCTTTATCATTTGCCAGGGACTGCCTTTATGTTTTTTGCTTAGGGATGTAAAGAGAGTAAGAGTAATTTCCTTCTTCTTCTTGTTTTTTGTGTAGTGTCAAAATCTTCTCTAATAAAATCTTTTTTTTTTTTTTTTGAGACAGAGTCTCGCTCTGTCGCCCAGGCTGGAGTGCAGTGGCACGATCTGTGAGATTTTCTCGGGTCAGTGCAACCTCCGCCTCTCAGATTCAAATGATTCTCCTGCCTCAGCCTCCTGAGTAGCTGAGATTATAGGCGCCTGCCACCATGCCTGGCTAATTTTTGTATTTTCAGTAGAGACGGGGGTTTCATCATGCTGGCCAGGATGGTCTCGAACTCCTGACCTCAGGTGATCCACCTGCGTTGGCCTCCCAAAGTGCTGAGATTACAGGTGTGAGCCACTGTGCCCAACTTGTCTCTAATAAAATCTGGAAAAAATGGGAAGAAAAGTTATCTCTCTCTCATGTAAGTCTGGTTTAGAATGTGCTTTTTTGAGCTAGATGAGACATCCATTTCTCTGAAACTCATCACCTAGCTGTAAAGCATGAAATCACCAGTAACATTTCCCATGAATCTTTATCTTTTCAATTACTGTGAGATTCTGAAAAGACCAAGGCTACTGAAAAGAAGGTCCTAGTAGCAATAACACCCTGTGCAAAAAAAGATTCCACTGCTTTTTTGACTGTTCCTTTCATACAATTTTTGGAAAGTTCACCTTTTCTAGTAAAGAGCAGGTGCAGTGGCCACGCCTGTAATCCCAGCACTTTGGGAGGCTGAGGCAGGTGGAGACCAGCCTGGCCAACATGGAGAAACCCCGTCACTACTAAAAATACATAAATTAGCTGACCGTGGTGGCACACGCCTGTAATCCCAGCTACTCGGTAGGCTGAGGCAGGAGAATTGCTTGAACCCGGGAGGCAGAGATTGTAGTAAGCCAAGATCATGCCACTGCATTCCAGCCTGGGCGACAGAGTGAGACTTCGTCTCAAAAAATAGAATAAAATAAACTATTCTGTTAAAAACAAAAACAAAAAAAAACTCGGCCAGGCGCACGGTGGCTCAGCCTGTAATCCCACCACTTTGGGAGGCCGAGGCAGGTGGATTGCCTGAGCTCGGGAGTTTGAAACCAGCCTGGGCAACATAGCAAAACCTTGTCTCTACTAAAAATACAAAAAATTAGCTGGGTGTGGTGGTGGGCACCTGTAATCCCAGCTACTCAGGAGGCTAAGGCAGGAGAATTGCTTGAACTCAGGAGGCAGAGGTTGCTGTGAGCAGAGATCATGCCACTGCACTCCAGCCTGGCGACGGAGCAAGACTCTGTCTTAAAAAAAGAAAAAAAAAAAACAAACCCCTCCCCCACCCCCCAAAAAAAACCCAGGAACTGTTTTGGCATGACTTTAGGAATCTAAAGGAGAATCCTGTTTGTAAGGTCAGACAGTAACTAGCTACTCTTCTTTCCCTGCTGTAGAATACCTTGGAAGTGCAGAAAGATCAATTTAGAGCAAAAGAAACATCATGACGAATTTACAAAGCAGGCACTAAGTGTAAAAAAATTTCCAAAATAGCCACAGAAGTTTCAACACATAGACCTAAAAAGGAAATAAACATCAGCTTTACCTTAGGCTGTTATCTGACTCACAGTACACTAGGGAGATTTAATTAAATTGTACTGACAAGGACTTATCAACGGAAAGGTAGAGCAGAATAAGACATTTGAATGATAAAATATTTAAAAAATTTTTTTAAGTTAAAAATTAACAGGCTGGGTGTAGTGGCTCACACCTGTAATCCCAGGATTTTGGTAGGCTGAGGCAGGAGGACTGAGGCCAGGAGTTTAAGACCAGCCTGAGCAACATAGTGAGACCCCATCTCTAAAAAAATAAAAATTTAAAAATTAGCCAGGTGTGGTGGCACATGCCTGTAGTCCTAGGTACTTTGCAGGCTGAAGTGAGAGGATCACTTAAGCCCAGAAGTTTGAGGCTGCAGCGAGCTATGATTGTGCCACTGTACTCCAGCCTGGGTGACAGAGTGAGATCCTGTCTTTTAAAAAAAAAATTAGCTTAACAAGTTAGGCATTAAGTTGACTGGAAACATCTTGTTTTCTTAAGTATTACAAACATGACTTTGAAAGCTTCTTTATATCACCAGTAATGCTTACTAAACTGATTCTTTCAGATAATGCAAACTGAAACTTCAGCGCAACTCCTTTAAACTCAATTTTCAAATTAGTGGAATCTGAATAATGAAATTTTATGGTATTGCAGTTTTTGACTATGGAGACTCCACTGTACCTTGGGGTGAAGCTTCTCAGGCCTTTGCAGGCAACAGCAAGAATAGGATTCTTCATATGTGGCAGATATGTGGTACTGACAGTGACTAATATTCCTAGGTAAGATTAATTCCCCAAGAGAAAAGATTAGGGAGGAACATGCTTCTTATGACTCCTCAGGACATAATGTAGAGAACTTCCATAATCCTTAGCAAACTGACTTACATGTCGGTGAAGAGAGCTGGAGAGTCGGGCCGGTGGGACTGGACATCTTGCATAGCATTCCATTCATTGACTGAGGATTGATCTGAGTTGATATGGCTCTCATAATAACTCACCCAGGTGAGAAATAGGCTGCCTGGGTAGTAGTTATGCGCTCTGGCGACTTCACAAGCCTTGTGTAAGCTCTGTAGTGCAGACCTGAAAGATATGCTGGGAAATGAGCACCATAGAACTGTGGGGTGCCAAAGGCCAATAACCTGTGTACCTCAAACTCTTCTAATTTTTAAATTCTATAGAATTTGTCCTCTGGAGAATCTACTCCTTGAAATTCAAGATTCTCCAATTCTGATTATACCATATTATCTACCCACAGCAAGGGACAAGACATTTGCTGAAAGATATGATGCATCATTAAGGTAGGGAGAAGATGGGGAAGGAGAGCTGACAACTCACCAGTGAAAAATAGGTCCAGGTACCTACGGAGCACATGATCCATGCAGTGACTGCTGTATCATTAGAAAACTAAAGATCTGACTAATTTGCCATATAAGGATTTGTTTCCCTCAGCACAGGATGTTACAGCATACATTTTCTGTAATTCTTAAGAGGCTTCACAAAGATCACATAGATGGATGTCCCTAAGCCTTGAGGACATGTCCTTTAATGTTCAGGAAGTTTTGATCTAATGATATTTATTATTCCTGCTGTCTTAGTCTCCTAGTCTCTTTAAATCCATGAGCTATTTTCTTTTTTTTTTTTTTTTTTTTTTTTTTGAGACGGAGTCTTGCTCTGTCACCCAGGCTGGAGTGCAGTGGCCGGATCTCAGCTCACTGCAAGCTCCGCCTCCCGGGTTTACGCCATTCTCCTGCCTCAGCCTCCCGAGTAGCTGGGACTACAGGCGCCCGCCACCTCGCCCGGCTAAGTTTTTGTATTTTTAGTAGAGACGGGGTTTCACTGTGTTAGCCAGGATGGTCTCGATCTCCTGACCTCGTGATCCGCCCGTCTCGGCCTCCCAAAGTGCTGGGATTACAGGCTTGAGCCACCGCGCCCGGCCTGAGCTACTTTCTAAGAACAGATCTGGTTATTCTTTTTTGTTGAGACAGTGACTCATTCTGTCGCCGAGGCTGGAGTGCAGTGGTGTGATCTCTGCTTACTGCAACCTCTACCTCCTGGGTTCCGGTGATTCTCATGCCTCAGCCTCCCGAGTAGTAGCTGGGATTACAGGTGCATGCCACTACACTAGGTTAATTTTTGTATTTTTAGTTGAACAGGTTTTTGCTATGTTGGTCAGGCAGGTCTGGAACTCCTGGACTCAAGACATCCGTCCGTCTTGGCCTCCAAAAATGCTGGGATTACAGGTGTGAGCCACCGTGCCTGGCCTAACTCTGGTAATTCTGAGACTAATTAAACCTTCTGGCTCTGTCTGAACTCAGGAATCCAAGAAGAGTAAACAAATTGAAAAGTACATTTTTCATTATATATGTGGGAAAAGCTTAAGCTAGAAATACTACGAAGTAAGTTATACAAGAGCAAGAACCTTTCTACACTTTGTTTACCCAAGTGAGTAAAAGAATACCTAGTTCATAGGTGGAGCTCAATTAGTATTTGTTGAGTGAAATGTCATTAGCTATAAACTAATGTCTCTCTAAGAAAAAAGACATTATGGCCAGGCATGGTGGCTCATGCCTGTAATCCTAGCACTTTGGGAGGCCAAGGTGGGTGGATCACTTGAGGTCAGGAGATCAAGATCAGCCTAACCAACATGGTGAAACCCCGTCTCTACTAAAAATACAAGAATTAGCCAGTGAGCAGTGGCACATGCCTGTAGTCCCAGGTACTCGGGAGGCTGAGGTGGGAGAATCGCTTGAACCTGGGAGACGGAGGCTGCAGTGAGCTGAGATGGTGCCACTGCACTCCAGCCTGGGTGACAGAGCAAGACTCTGTCTCAAAAAAATATATATATATTTTTGTTTCCCTCGTAACAAAAATGATGCATGTCTACTTTAGAAAATTAGGGACCTCAGAGAAAAGGCAGAAATATCCTGTAATCCTACCACCCTGAAATAACCGCTGTTAAGGTTTTAGTGGATTTTTCCAGTCTTTTTGGCTATGCATAGATGTATAATAAACAAAGATATGACCATATTCTCCATACCATCTATAACTTGCTCTTTTGTTTTACAGCCTATCATCAACATCTTTCCATGTCAAATATTTTTCAACTGTCATTTTTAATGGTTGCATAATATTTAATGATATAGATGTACCATAATTTACTAATTCCTATTTTTCAATCGTTTAAATTGTTTTTCATTTTTTGCTATTATTAGAACACTGACAAACATTCTTATAGCTAAAATCTTTGCACACATCCATGTTTACAAACATGGAGTAAACTCATAGAAGTAGAGTTACTAGGACAAAGATCATGCAAAATGATAAGGCATATTGGCAAATCACTCTCCAGAAAGGCTGCTCCAGTTCATTCTTCCACCAATAGTACATCACAGTGTTTGTTCCTTGAATCCCTGTCCACCCTATACAATGTAAATTAAGAAAACAAATTTAAACCAATTTAATAAGGGGAAATGTGTCGGTCCATTTTTATTAGGAAAACACAAATGTTTTCCTTAAAAAAAAGTTGCAGAGTCTTTTAAAAATGCTTTCTATTATTCAAAGTAAGCCAAAGTCTCAAGAGAATAATCTGAGAATTTCAGTTTCATTACACAGATTCAAAGGTAAGAGCCAGCTTAGTGTAACTTACAGAATGCCTAATGCATGTTTCTTCATCTAGGAAACACATGCTCCAAAAGCATATGCCACAGAGTCTGGTGCAACTGTCCTAAAATATACTCAAGGCCTAGGCACCTCAGATACTCCAGCTGCATCGGAGTGGGAGGCTGCAGTAACTATCTTCCTGTAAAGGAAACACCTGGTCTAAACGTTGCTTTGATCCACACATCATCTATTTTTTTTCTCCTGTGACTTCAACTCACTACTCCCCATAAGGTACATCAAGAAAAGTTTATTCTGCAATAAGAGCTAGGATCAGTTTACTTTTACAGGGATGTCCAATTTTTTGGCTTCCCTGGGCCACATTGGAAGAACTGTCTTGGGCCACACACAGAATACACTAATGATAGCTAATGAGCTTAAAAAAAAAAAAAATTGCAAAAAAAATCTCGTATTTTAGGAAAGTTTTATGAATTTGGATTAGAATTTTAGGAAAGTTTTATGAATTTGTGTTGGGCCGCATGCAAAGCCGTTCTGGGATGCATGTGGCCTATGGGCCATAGGTTGGACAAGCTTGCTTTAGAACATCAAAGCTTGATTTAAGGTTATTACTTGAATTAAGACTGCTCTGTACTCTTCCCCAAAATATACCTGAAAATGCTGTCATTTATGGTTGTTACTGCTGTTTGGATTTACTTGTTACTTAAGAACAGATAAGTCAATTGTCTTTAACTGAACCTTAGTCAAAGGAGGTCATAAATTTCCTAAGTTTTCCATGAGAAACTTACCTGCAAAATATGTCCTAACTCTAAAAATCTGGTCTAAACACATGACCTGAAACTCTGTCCTATCTCAATTACTGCAGGTAATGATAAGACTTAATTGTTCAGTGACGCTTTGGACTCCACCCACTTCCATCCTATCAATTCTGTTTTCAGGGGTAGATTATCTCCCCGGGGTCTTTTTCAGGCTCTTTTATTTCTTGTTTTGCTTGCATTCTGTCCATTCCACTCCTCACGGGGACTTCTACTACCTAACAGGCAGCTGAATAAGAAATTGAAATTCAAATCCCTGACTAGGGAATGAATTCTGAATCTTAGTCACATCATTCTCTGGCTATATTAGATAATTTTCTTTTTCTTTTTTTTTTTTTTTTGAGACGGAGTCTTGCTCTGTCGCCCAGGCTGGAGTGCAGTGGCCCGATCTCAGCTCACTGCAAGCTCCGCCTCCTGGGTTTACGCCATCCTCCTGCCTCAGCCTCCCGAGTAGCTGGGACTACAGGCGCCCGCCACCTCGCCTGGCTAGTTTTTTTATTTTTTAGTAGAGACGGGGTTTCACTGTGTTAGCCAGGATGGTCTCGATCTCCTGACTGTGATCCGCCTGTCTTGGCCTCCCAAAGTGCTGGGATTACAGGCTTGAACCACCGCGCCCAGCTATTAGATAATTTTCTAGATAATCTAAAATAAGAGAATAAGAGGCGAGGTGAAGTGGCTCACACCTGCAATCCCAGCACTTTGGGAGGCCAAGGCAGGAGGACTGCTTGAGGCCAGGAGTTCAAGACCAGCCTGCGCAACACAGAGAGACCCCCGTCTCCACAAAAAAATTTAAAAAATTAGCCAGGTGTAGTGGCACATGCATGTAGTCATAGCTGCTTAGGAGGCTGAGGTAGGAAGAACACTCGAGCCCAGGAGTTGGAGGCTGCCATAAGCTATGATTGCACCACTGCACTCCAGCCTGGGCAACAGAGGGAGACCTTGTCTCTTTAAAAGAGAGACAGAGAGAGAGAGAGAGAGAGAGAGAGAGAAATACCTATCCTGTCTAAATGTAAGAAATACTCTCAGGGCAGTTATGTAACCCCTCCAAAGCATGTTTTCTCACCCATAGTAAGGGGCTAATAATATTATTTTGGGGGCTTGGTATGATGATTAAATAAAATCCATGTAAAACATCTGGCATGTAGTAAATAGCCCTGAAATGTCCATATGCCAGCTGATGGTTATTAGCAAGTATAATGTTTTCTCTAGGCTTTATTTGCATTATGCAAATAGCCACCAGCAGTTTAAATGGAAATTTATCTATCCATAAAGTAACTCTGTGAATGCTATCCCTGGTTACCTTAAGAAATAGCTAATGCAGGCCAGGCGCAGTGGCTCACACCTGTAATTCCAGCACTTTGGGGGGCCGAGGTGGGCAGATCATGAGGTTGGGAGTTTGAGACCAGCCTGGCCAATATGGTGAAACCCTGTCTCTACTAAAAAATACAAAAAAATTAGCCAGGCACAGTGGCACGTGCCTGTAGTCCTAGCTACTCGGGAGGCTGAGGCAGGAGAATCGCCTGAACCTGGGAGGCAGAGGTGGCAGTGAGCCGAGATTGCGCCACTGCACTCCACCCTGGGCAACAGAGTGAGGCTTCGTCTCAAAAAAAAAAAAAAAAAAAAGAAATAGCTAATGCGTAGCACTGTATGTTCTAGATTTGGCTCTTAGTCCACTAAGTAATTAACTTAGTCAATGTGTCCCTAATAAAGCTCAGTATCAACTGGCTTATCTAAACCGTTAAGTCTCTGCCAGAGCCTAAGAATACCACCTCTGAATTCCTCTGAATTTCACTTGTTCACCAATACTCAAGGCCTTCCAGTTGTTAAAAATTTGAATATTGCATTTCTAGGTCATCTTTAACTACGATGGTTACACAAACAGATCATTTAGCATTTTCAAAGCAAATTGTACCATTTCAGACATTTCTTACAAAATATTGCTCCAATAACATTAAAACACTTTTGTAGAGATAGTAAAAGTCATCTTACCACATTGCCTGCACAGATACAGGTTTGAATATGTGAACTCTGTTATCCGTCGATACACTGAACCCACTAAGGACAAATGAGAACAAGACAAAAATCCACAAATTAGGGTAGGTTATTTCAGTTGTGAGTTTTCACGGATGTATCCCAGGCTAACCACAACTGGCTCCGTAGAGGGAATCATCAGGCATTTCATGTAGAAGTTTTAACTAGAGAATAAGACTTGACAGAAAAGCTTTGACAAATTGTCTTGACTTCATCTACCAAGCAAAATGAATGGATTCCTATATTGGAGTTAGGGAATTAAATACAGTTTCCCAGCTGTAGCTATGGACAAAATGTTCCGTATATTTCTATTTGGAGGTCTTGTGGGTTCTTAGCAAATCTGACCCTGGTTTTATAAACTGGAGCAAACATCTTGGTCTCTTGGGGACACATTCTAAAAACATTAGGAGGTAGGGTGGGGGTGGGGTCACTGGAAGGAACTGGCATAGCAAAGGGGTTATACTGTAGGCTGACAGCTGGCAGAGGCGGCAAGAGGTTATTTGAAACAGAACATATCATCCTTTGGGAGAGCATTGCAACAGTCCCACACGCTCAGATTAAAGAGCCAACAAACTAGTTCTTCTTTGTCTTGATTCCTACCACAGTCGGCCTAGAAGAACAGAAGTGAGAGACCCTGGCAAGTTGTATTTTTACTCCACTTTACAAAACAGGAGTTTAAAAGGACTCATTGAGCTGCTGACATGAAAGTTCGGTTGGCACACTGGGCCTCCCTTTTAGCTGAATGAATGTGCAGTAAGATGGAGCCCCACCCCTTGGCTTTCTGTAACAGAATAAAAAAGGAAATCTCTTACCCATCACCATCCAAATGAATTAGCGTGTCGCTCCAGAGAGGCAAAACTAAGCCCATGGTACAAGTGCTACTGCAAGACAAGAAAGAGTCCAGAAGTTACTCCCTGTTACTCTGGGAAGCAGTCTTTTGTTTACTAACTCTTTCAACACCAAGGATAAACCCTTAAATTCTAAATTCTGGCATACGTGTTACAGTGAAGAAATTTCTATCATATCACTATTAATCTTATGTATGTCCTCAGGAGCTGTTTTAAAGAGATAGTGAGTCAGTTCCTTAAATATTTAATGAAGAAAACTTGCTGACTCAGCTTCCTACATTGTCATCTTGCAAATGGCCACTATCTAAAAAATGCAGATGATTGCTGCTGACTTGCATTTGGCAGGTCTTAGCACAAGGTACAGTGCCCAACTGAACTCCAATGATTTTTTTTTTTTTTTGAGATGCAGTCTTACTTTGTTGCCCAGGCTGGAGTGCAGTAGCGCAGTCTCGGCTCACTGAAACCTCTGACTCCCGGGTTCAAGCAATTCCCCTACCTCAGCCTCCCCAGTAGCTGGGATTACAGGTGAGCGCCACCACACCCGGCTAATTTTTTGTACTTTTAGTAGAGATGGGGTTTCACCATGTTGGCCAGGCTGTAATCCCAGCACTTTGGGAGGCCGAGGTGGGCGGATCACCTGAGGTCAGGAGTTCAAGACCAGCCTGGCCAACATGGTGAAACCCTGTCTCTACACTAAAAATACAAAAATTAGCTGGGTGCAGTGGCAAGCGCCTGTTATCCCAGCTACTCAGGAGGCTGAGGCAGGAGAATCACTTGAACCTGGGAGGCAGAAGTTGCAGTGAGCTGAGACTGTACCATTGTACTCCAGCTCTGGAGACAGAGCAAGACTCTGTCTCAAAAAGAGTGATTCCAGAGCTCAGGAGATTCAAATCAAGACTGAAAGAGCTTATCCACATTGCAACCTGGACCTGAACAACAGAAACACAGCTACCATGCCAGAGTCCAGGAGCAAGACAGCTCTACCATAAGTTTTGTTGAGCAGATGAGATGAGCGCACAAAAAATTTTTTTTGAAAATGGCTTCACAAGATGAAGTCGGGATAGTTTTATGGTAGCTTTTTGCTTTGTATTTAGTGAGTGCTTAGCCAGGTTCTTAGCAACAAGTATAATTTGGAGTATAAATATGATGGGTTGGTAGCCCAGTGACAAATCCAGAAATTAACTATATAAAAAGATATAGACGCTGCAAAAGGGTGTGATCTATAAGCTTGTGACCAGATTTTGGTTAACCTTTGGACAAGTGACATTGATAGACAGGAATCAACATTACATTTTTGGCTTGTATTCAGGCCAGAATGCTTTTTTACATTAAGCAGCAGCTTTTTTAGCTGGGTGTGGTGGCTCATGTCTGTAATCCCAGCACTTTGGGAAGCAGAGGCGGGCGGATCACAAGGTCAAGAGATCGAGACCATCCTGGTCAACATGGTGAAACCCCGTCTCTACTAAAAATACAAAAATTAGCTGGGCATGGTGGTGTGTGCCTGTAGTCCCAGCTGCTCGGGAGGCTAAGGCAGGAGAATCGCTTGAACCCGGGAGGCGGAGGTTGCAGTGAGCCGAAATTGTGCCACTGCACTCCAGCTTGGCCACAGAGCGAGACTCTGTCTCAAAAAAAAAAAAAAAAAAAAAAAAAAAAAGAAGTAGCTTTTTCACACAACAGGAAGGAAAAGCCTGAATAAGGCACACTTGGTATTTTTATCCAGGTTACCTCAGTCTCTCAAGATTTTTCTCCATTAAAGTATAACTACTTACTTTAGTAAATATTCAACTCATTCAATAACGATTTATTTAGTGCCTACTATGTACCAGACATTTCAAGGTGTTAGGAGTACAAAAAGAAATGGAAAAAAAAAAACCACAACAACAAACCACGAAGATCTATTATTTTATAACTTGAAATATATGTTACATTTTAGAAATCAAGATTATGCTGCATACTAAAAAATTTATTTAAATATAATACTCAAAGAACTTGTAAATGGGCTAAATGAATTGGCTGCGACATATTATTAAGAACTATTTGTACTTGTCATTATCTGGGTTCCACTTAGGCTTAATACTATTTTGAAGCATTAACATTTTACATTCTCAGATATGAAATGATACAAATTCAAATTCCTTCAACAACAACTGAGACAGAAATGATTTAGATTACCTGAGCACCTGAGACTTCTTACAGTCCAAGGAACTCATTAAAGCGAGGATGTATGGGAATTTCATAATAGTAAGTTTAGCAAACAGAATGAAAACTAGTTTCTAGTGTTTCATGTCTTATTTTGTCTTCTATAAACTAACATTTCCTTTGGCTAGTGACACTGGTCAGATATGAATCAGACAGGGCCACTGGCAAAAGATAGATGTAATTCACTGAATATAAACTACTGGGTACCTATATTAATATGCATTCTTTCTGGTAAAGTTTAGGACAAAGTGAAAGAGATTAAGATTAGACATGTGCTTGCTGATATTCTGGGTCAGGAGAATCTGCTGTTATTGTCTTCTGTCTCTAGGGGAAGATTCAATTGAAGCTTTGTGAGGTTCCTGTTCCTGTTTTATAGGGTTTTCAAGGGAGGGGGTCAGGGAGAACTGAACAAAGGAAATACTAGCTAGAACAGTGCTGTCCAACTGAACTTTCTGCAAGAATGGAAAATGTTCTATACATGTACTAACATGATAGCCACTAGCACATACGGTTACTGAATACTTGAAATGTGACTAGTTGGAACTGAGGAACTGAAATTTCATTTAATTTTAATCTATTTAAAAAGACACATGCATGCTGTATGCAGTCGCTCATGCCTATAATCCCAGCACTCAGGAAGGCAGAGGCAGGAGCTCAGGAGTTGAGACCAGCCTGGACAACACAGAGAGACCGTGTTCTCCACAAAAAGGAAAAAAGAAAGGAAGGAAGATGAAAGAAGGAAGGAAGGCAGGCAGGCAGGCAGGCAGGCAGGCAAGAAGGAAGGAAGGGGCACATATGGTTAGTGGCTACTATACTGGACAATACAGATCTAGAGAGATTAAAAACCTAAATTAGAGGTTCTGAAATCCTAATGAATGTAAACAAGGTAGGTGCTGTTATAGGAAAATGCTTACTGAAAGCTCCATTGCTTAATCAGAAGTTAAAACCATGCAGGAGAAAGCTTCCTAAATGTGGTTTACAAGCCCGTGTAAATTTAGAGCCTACAATTAAATGCTGTTAAGTGGTATACAAGCTAATAACTTTGGCTTTGGGAATCCCTGTGAACCCCCAAGTTATTTTCAGGTTGACTTCTATATAGGAATAAGGTAAACATTGGTTTGGGAAACTTTCTAGTGATAAAGTGATTTTTTTCCCCTCAACATCAGGACAATTAGAATCATTCCCAGGCTCCTCCTCTCTTTGTGACTAAATTTCCCTAGGCCTGGGTCACACCCCTAGCTACTCCAAAGTTCCATTCTAGTCCTGAACCAGGAAGTCAATGCTTTGAGACATCTGGCAGGATTTCCTGAGGCTTATTATCCAGAGTGTAAAGATCTGCTTAGCAGCCACATTCCACAGTCTTCCGAAGGTTTCTCCAGAAAAAGTGGGAAAAATAAAAAAGGAAAGCAACAAACCTTAATGACACACAAAAAGGACAGGTGTTGTGTGTTATCTTTCATCATAGAATATAAAGTACAGCTAAAGCCAAAGGTACATAAAAAGTTCTGCTTTGAGTTTAAGGAGCCATCCTGTACCGCCCCATGCCCGCTCCTCCACCATCCTCTTTAACTCAATAAAAGGAAAAAGGAGGCAAAACATTTGGTAAAAGCAAGGTTTAAGGACATGGATAAACAAAACAGATGGTAGTTTAAGTGGGATCTCTTTGGATCTGGGACCACTGGTATACTACCACAAAGGCTGGGTGCCCTATAATCACCGAAGTGAATCATTACTGACTACAATAGAGTAGGCCAGGTGCAAGGCTCATGCCTATAATTCCAGAACTTTGGGAAGCCCAAGTGGAAGGATCGCTTAAGCCCAGGAATTCAAGACCAGCCTGGCCAACATAAGGAAATCTCGTCTCCAGAAAAATAAGGAAAAAAAAAAAAAAAAAAAGACCAAATAGCTGGGTATGGTGGTGCATGCCTGTACTTCCAGCTACTTAGGAGGCTGAGGTGGAGGAATTTGAGGCTGTAGTGAGCTGTGACTGTATCACGGCACTTCAGCCTGGACAACAGAGCGAGACATTGTCTCAAAAAAATAAATAAAAAGGCAGCTTTTTAAATGTAACTTTGAAACCACTTGCTTTATATTGTGACTATCTAAAGATGAGATGAAGGTATGGAATAATGGTAAATTAGAAACTCAGGACCAAAGACATTCACTAAACATTCTTGTTTCTCAAGACTGTGGCTAAGATACTTATGTTCTTTAGTTTTATGTCTTGTACTTTAACAGCAGAACTGCACAAGATATTTTTGTGATAAAAGGCAACTGGGGTCAGGCACGGTGGCTCACGCCTGTCATCTCAGCACTTTGGGAGGCTGAGGTGGGTGGATCACTTGAAGTCAGGAGTTTGAAACTGGCCAACATGGCAAAACTCTGTCTCTACTAAAAATACAAAAATTAATCGGGCATAGTGGTGCACACCTGTAATCCCAGCTACTCGGGAGGCTGAGGTAGGAGAATTGCTTGAACCCAGGAGGCAGAGGTTGCAGTGAACCAAGATTGTGCCACTGCATTCCAGTCTGGGCAACAGAGTGATGACATTCCGTCCCCCTGCCCCCCGACCAAAAAAAAAAACAACTGGAACAGGTTACTTAAAACGCAGTTTTCACATTTTGAAATGGTACCACCATACCTGTCATTAGAGGAGAAATCCATTCCTAGGACGATGCTTTCTTCGGTGTCTTGTCTACCATTAGTTGAAACCACTACCATATAGCGTGTTCGATTCTGGTAAGTACTTTCCAGTCTTACAGCCTGGAAGTTAGCACACAACAGAGATATTATGAAATTTAGAATGTTAATTTCAGATCATTTCAACCCTTTTTCATCAGCGTCTTTAGCATACTCAGGAAGGCAGCAGAGTCAGTAGTTAGGAGACATAAATTAAAATCTCAGCTTGTATACTAGCTATAAAACCTTTGGTAAGTTACTAAATTAATTGGAGGGAGATATAATAATACCTATCTGTCTGGTTGTTTTAAGAATCTTATAAAATAATACATGTAAAGCACCGTGCTTGGCACACAGTAAATGCTCAATAAGATGTTTGTTATTAGCGTAATTTATACTAATTACCACAGTGTGTAATAAAGATTGAAGAGGGAAATGTGACGTATATGAATGTGAGCATTGGTCTCAGAGATGCAATTCCCACAAACAATTATAATATGGAGCAAACTATTAGCAACATCTAAGGCGAGTATTGACTTTGCTATACTGAATTCCTGCATGTTAATGCACTATAAGATTTTCTTAAGTTTCAATGATAATTAAAGGAGATTGCATTTTCAGAAACTTCTCATTTTTTGTCAAAAGTTTTAATTTATTGCTTAATTTTTAAAAAGACCCTCAGAAAATTTGAATACGGACAGGGTCTTAGATGAAATTAAGGATTTACAGTTAATGTAATAATGGCATTGTGGTTACTGTGACTTTTTCTTAAGTACTGGGAGTGAAATGACATGGTTTCTGAGTTTTACTTTAAAATGTTTCAACAAAAAAATTTAACACGGAGTGGGGATAGATGAAAGTCGTCAGGCAAAAGGTTGATGGTTATTAAAGCTGAGTAATGGCCAGGCGCGGTGGCTTATGCCTATAATCCCAGCACTTTGGGAAGCCAAGTAGGCAGATCACCTGAGGTCAGGAGTTCAAGACCAGCCTAGCCAACATGGTGAAACCCTGTCTCTACTAAAAATACAAAAAAAAATTAGCTGGGTGTGGTGGCGCATGCCTGTAATCCCAGCTACTCAGGAGGCTGAGGCAGGAGGATCGCTGGAACCCAAGAGGCAGAGGTTGCAGTGAGCTGAGATCACACCGCTGCCCTCCAGCCTGGGTAACAGAGTGAGACTCTAGTCCAAAAAAAAAAAAAAAAAAAAAAAAAAAAGCTGAGTAATGAGTTTATGAGGATGTACTTTCTTTCTTTTTTTTTTTTTTTTTTAACAGGTGTGAGTCACCATGCCTGGCTGAGGATGTACTTTCTACTTTAACATGTTTGGAAATTTTCTTAGTAAGTTCCAAAAGGTATCTTTTTTTTTTTTTTTTTTTTTGAGACAGAGTCTTGTTCTGTCACCCAGGCTAGAGTGCAGTGGCTGGACCTCAGCTCACTGCAAGCTCCGCCTCCCGGGTTTACGCCATTCTCCTGCCTCAGCCTCCCGAGTAGCTGGGACTACAGGCACCCGCCACCTCGCCTGGCTAGTTTTTTTTGTATTTTTTTTTAGTAGAGATGGGGTTTCACTGTGTTAGCCAGGATGGTCTTGATCTCCTGACCTCGTGATCTGCCCGTCTTGGCCTCCCAAAGCCAAAAGGTATCTTATAAGCCTTAAAAATAAAACAACTACAGGCAACACATTCAAATAATACACATATATTTATGTATATATTATGAATATTTATGTAAATATTTATTATACATATACAATAACAATGCCAAGTGCTGAGGATTCAATGGTGGAAGAGAGAGACATGATCTATGCCCTCATTGAGTGTATAGTCTAGGCTACTCTTCTTTCATTTGTTAATAATTTTAAAGACAGCTTTTTTTTTTCCAAGAGACGGAGTCTTGCTCTGTCCCCCATGCTGGAGTGCAGTGGTGTGATCTCGGCTTACTGCAATCTCTGCCTCCCAGGTTCAAGCAATTCTCCTGCCTCAGCCTCCTGGGTAGCTGGGACTATAGGCACATGCTGCCATGCCTGGCTTTTTTTTTTTTTTTTTTTTTTTTGTATTTTAGTACAGATGAGGTTTCACCATGTTGCCCAGGCTCAGGCAATTCGCCTGCCTCGGCCTCCCAAAGTGCTAGGATTACAGGCGCGAGCCACTGCACCTGGTTTTTTTTTTTTTTTTTTTTGAGACAGGGTCTCCCTCTGTCACTCAGGTTGGAGTGCAATGGCGCGATCTCGGCTCACTGCAACCTCTGCTTCCTGGGTTTAAGCGATTCTCCTGCCTCAGCCTTCCGAGTAACTGGGATTACAGGCGCATGCCACCGCGCCTAATTTTTGTATTTTTACAGAGACAGGGTTTCATCATGTTGGCCAGATGGCCAGGCTGGTCTCGAACTCCTGCCTCAGGTGGTCCACCCACTTCGGCCTCCCAAAGTGCTGGGATTACAGGCGTTAACCACCCACCTGGCAAAATGACAGATCTTTGAAGCCAGAAAAATGTGCTCTGGAGGCAAATTCTTCTGTGTAAAATAACCCCTCTTCCTTAGAGAAACAATTCTAATCCATCAACTGGCTCATTATATTTGTCAGAAATTTCTATTTGGAATTTTTTTTTCAGTGCTGCTGTTCTTAGAGTCTCCCTCCTCTTAACTCTGTCACTATTCCAAAATGGCCAGGCCAAGGGAAAAAGAGGCATAGTTACACAGCTCAAATGACCCATTTAGCAAGGCAGAGGTGAGACTCCCGTGGCTATCTTTTTGTCTCTATTCTGATACTCCTAGGAAAATTTAGGGAAGCATAAACGACAGAAGTGGCTACATTAAATCTTGTTTCTAATAAGAACAGATATAACAAGAATGTAATGGTTACCATTCTGATGCCAAATGCATAAGATAGAGAACTGTACTTCTGACTTCATGTTCCATGAAGTAATTGAGCATTTAAAACCAAATTCACTTATGAGAAGCTAAGAGGAACTAACATTTAAATGGACTAAGATCTAGAAGGCTGGGATCAAGAGTGGGACATTATACACACAGAACAATGAATAAATAGTAAATGTACATGTGGCCGACTGGGAGGCAGTACTGACTCCTTCTCTGATTGTAGACACACTCTACAACATGTTAATTCATCAGAAATCCTGGTGCAGGTAAACTAGAATTTCTTTCTTTTTTTTTTTTTTTTTTTGAGACGGAGTCTCGCTCTGTCGCCCAGGCTGGAGTGCTGTGGCCGGATCTCAGCTCACTGCAAGCTCCGCCTCCTGGGTTCCCGCCATTCTCCTGCCTCAGCCTCCCGAGTAGCTGGGACTACAGGCGCCTGCCACCTCGCCCGGCTAGTTTTTTGTATTTTTTAGTAGAGACGGGGTTTCACCGTGTTAGCCAGGATGGTCTCGATCTCCTGACCTCGTGATCCACCCGTCTCGGCCTCCCAAAGTGCTGGGATTACAGGCTTGAGCCACCGCGCCCGGCCCTAGAATTTCTTATAAACAAGATCTTGTATATTATTACATATTTACATTTGGGCCTCCCTTGGCCCAAGTTTCCTGAATGTATTAGAGGCTCTTTTATTCTCTGTCAAGGCTCCAAGAATTTCTGGCAAGGCTCAAATACAAATGGCCTGGGAACAACTGAACTTTGTTTCTGACAATTTATCTACAACTCCTACACCAACCAGTGGCAACTGATTGGCTAAGTCAAAGCTGATAAAAGGAAAAATATAACTTTCATAAGTATTACCTATAATGCAAGTTACCAGGCCAAGTTAGAAGTGGGCTATAAGAGTTTCTTTGTAAGTGATATTCACTGCAAACATTAGTTGTCTCTTTTTTATTTTTTATTTTTTGAGATGGAGTTTCACTCTGTTGCCCAGGCTGGAGTGCAGTGGTGTGATCTCAGCTCACTGAAACCTCTGCCCCCTGGGTTCAAGCAACTCTCCTGCCTCAGCCTCCCGAGTAAATGGGATTACAGGTGCCTGCCACTGCGCCTGGCTACTTTTTGTATTTTTAGTAGAGACGGGGTTTCACCATGTTGGCCAGGATGCTCTCAATCTCTTGACCTTGTGATCCACCCACCTTGGCCTCCCAAAGTGCTGGGATTACAGGCGCAAGCCACTTCGCCCGGCCAGCTGTCTCTTTTTAAAAAGTTTATTTTATAATATCAAAAGCATTTCAAATGTTTGGCTCGCCCTTGCTTACTCAAACTGTAACAGAAGTTCCCAAACCTAATGAGAAGGGCCCCAGCCATTTCATACTGACTTAGGCTTGAATACCATGCATATTTCAGATCCATTCAATTTTCAGCTTCTTTTTTTGTTTTTGTGTTTCACTCTGTTACCCAGGCTGGAATACAGTGGGGTGTTCTGCAACCTCTGCCTCCCGGGGTCAAGCAATCCTCCCACCTCAGCCTCCCAAAGAACTGGGACCACAAATGCCCGCCACCATGCTTGGCTAATTTTTTGTATCTTTGGTAGAGATGAGGTTTCACCATGTTGTCCAGACTGGTCAATTTTAAGCTTCTTAAATGGAAGAATAGCACTTGAGAGTTCCTGGAATTTGATCACAGGCCTCTAGATAGTACCTACAGTATTAATTCAACACCTATCTCCTAATTAGAAGGATGAGATAAAAATCTTTGAAGAAAAAATTCTGAAACGTGAGGGGATAAACCCAAGACTTTATTTAAAGTTCCTTTTAGGCTGGGCGCAGTGGTTCACGCCTGTAATCTCAAAACTTTGGGAGGCTGAGGCAGGCGGATCGCTGGAGGTCAGGAGTTCGAGATCAGCCTGGCCAACATGGCAAAATCCTCTCTCTACTAAAAATACAAAAAAAATTAGCTGGGTGTGGTGGCGTGTGTCTGTAATCCCAGCTGCTCAGGTGGCTGAGGCAGGAGAATCACTGGATCCCGGGAGGAGGAGGTTGCAGTAGGCTGAGATCACGCCACTCCACTCCAGCCCAGGCAACAGGGTGAGTGAGACCCTCAAAAAAAAAAAAAGTTCATTTTAAGCTTCAAGATTCTAGGTTAATGAATTAAAAATCTATGTGCCACAGCCATAAGGAAAAGTCTAACGCCCATCCTGGTTTGAGGTTTATTTCATATTCCTCCATTGGAGATAAGATTAAGCAAAATGTAATAATTTAATTTATTAACACAATCAAATAAATTTAAAATGACAATTTTGTTCATAATATCCTAATTTTGAAAATGACAGCATTTCCAATGTTTCTTCAGTCTCCAGAACTTATATTGAAATCAATGACTGGAATAAGACAATTGAGATGCATTTCATTAATCAACTAAAATTCTCCTTGAAAAGGACACTACTGAAGTACATTTTAATTGTCTGAACAAAACAATATCCTGGATTTTAAAACTTGGCAGCAATAGTAACTGAGCTTATATTTCCAAGAAACTACATTTACTGCCTAAACTTGGAATGCTATTACAAGTTTCAGGTGAATTGTATCCAGCAGTCTTAGGACTGAAGTAGGTCTGAGAAGTCATCCCCTGCCTCTGCTTTATTCCTGAAAAACCCAACCTGTTTTCAAAGCTCATCTATCAAAGAATAATGCTATTCCCTCGGCATCTAATTTAAATCCTTAACCTAATTACAAGCAGTTTACAAACACCACCTGATAAAAGAGCTTCTCTTGGCTTAGAGCGGTGGTTCGCACCTGTAATCCCAGCACTTTGGGAGGCTGAGGCGGGTGGATCACTTGAAGTGAGGAGTTCGAAACTAGCCTGGCCATCATGATGAAACCCGGTCTCTACTAAAAATACAAAAATTAGTGGGGCGTTGTGGTATGTGCCTGTAATCCCAGGTACTCAGGAGGCTGAGTCACGAGAATCTGTGGAACCTGGGAGGCAGAGGCTGCAGTGAGTCGAGAACGCACCACTGCACTCCAGCCTGGGTGACAAAGCAAGACTCCATCTCAAAAAAAAAAAAAAAAAAAAAAAAAGAGCTGCTCTCTTCAGCATCATCTAACATCAGGAAATACTCCTCCTCAAGCTTAAACTGTACCTTTGCCTTTAATTTCTTTTCACCGCTGGGCACAGGGGTTCATGCTTATAATCCCAGCACTTTGGGAAGCTGAGGAAGGCAGATCACCTGAGGTTGGGAGTTTGAGACCAGCCTGACCAATATGGAGAAACCCCATCCCTACTAAAAATACAAAAAATTAGCTGGGCGTGGTGGCGCATGCCTGTAATCCCAGCTACTCAGGAGGCTGAGGCAGGAGAATCGCTTGAACCTGGGAGGCGGAGGTTGTGGTAAGCCGAGATTGCACCATTGCACTCCAGCCTGGGCAAAAGAACGAAACTCTGTCTCAAAAAAAATAAACAAACAAACAAAAAAAAGAATTTCTCTATACCAAGAGTCTTACATGCATGCCCCTGCGTGCATGATGTAAGACTCTTTGTGAAAAGAAATTAATTACCCCCAGTAAACTACATTATAAAGACCCAATGTCTAAGACAGGCAGTTCATCCAATCCATCAGAGAGAAAGGTTCCAAAAGTATGTAAATATTAAACGCTAATCAAAAGAATGAAGCAAAATCAATAGCCAAAATTAAAACAGGCTTCACTTGTGACACTAGTAGACTAAAGAACACTGTCTTCAAAAGAAAAAGATTAGAACTTGAGGAAGTCTCTGAATATTTTTTTAAAATCAGTCTGTCTCTATGAAATTCTTAAATATGAATTGTATTCCGTGTAGCCATTAAAAACCACGATTTATTTATTGACATGGAAAGACATCCATGATAAACTATGAAGAAAGTAGGTTACAAAAAGGTATTTCTATTTTTGTCACATTTTTGTAGAAACAAAACAATGCTCTTCCTCTCACTCTTTACACTCTCTCTCTCTCTCATATATACATATTTTTAAAAGAGTGGAAGGATGCTTATCCAAATTGCTAACAATGATTTTCTCAGAATGTAGAATACAGAGTGATTCTTACTTTATTTATACCTTTTTGCATTGTTTGACTGGGATAAAAAAAACCCCACATAATATATTTATAGCTAGAAAAAATAAACCAATTTCCATTTTAGAAGCAACATATGATGAAAACCAAAATAATAAAACTCCTCATTTTCTTAAATTCTCCTGCAAAGTACTCAAAAAAGACCTCTTTGTACCTTATCAGCACTTCAGCTTTAGTTAAGAACATCAATTGAAGTTACTTCAAATGTCCTGAGAATTCTTAATTTCTCAGATTATTGTTTTAATTAAATGGTTGATCTTTGGTAATGTGCAAGAGTACTATAAAACCACTTCCTTTATTTTACTAGCTACAGTTTTCCTAAGTACTAAAGTTAATGCTTGATGCCTGTATTTGGAACACAGAGCTTCCCTGGAGGAAAAGATTGGCTTCGTCTTATTTTCAATGCTAAAGCAAAATGTGTGGTTTGGTTGGGTTATTTAAAAAATAAAGGCAAGACTTTTAGTGGGCGCAGTGGCTCATGCCTGTAATCCCAGCACTTTGGGAGGCCAGATGGGGAGATCACCTGAGGTCAGGAGTTTAAGACCAGCCTGGCCAACATGGTGAAAACCCGTCTCTACTAAAAATACAAAAAAGTAGCCGGGTATGGTGGCGCATGTCTGTAATCCCAGCTACTCGGGGGGCTGAGACAGGAGAATCACTTGAACCCAGGAGGCAGAGGTTGCAAAGAGCCACGATTGAGCCACTGCACTCCAGCCTGGGCGACAGAGATAGACTCCGTCTCAAAAAAAAAAAAAGGCAAGACTTTCAGTTGACTATCAAACTTTTAACCTTCTGCACAAATCTTAAGAGTTTCAGCATTCCAAATTTAACTCAAAACAAAAGCCTTTGCTTTGAGTCTACAAATGCTCCTTTCAGTTAGAGAAGTGCTAATTTGTCCAAAGTCATACAATGCATTGACTCATTTTCTTGAAGATGACTCACTCAATAATCTGAAACATAATGACTATGTGTTTGTAACAATTCAAAACAACTGTAAAATGACTTGTCATGTGAACTTTGAATTCAGAGGCGTAAGTTACATTTTCTGAATTTATTTTATAAATGTAAAGCAACTGAAGATGCATATTTTAGTAAGAAAAGAATTGCCAGCTCTGCCTTCATAACTGCTTCCTTCATGTTCTTCCAAGTCTCTATGTAGTTAAAATTATTTTAATATTTAGAGATTCACACCAAATTCCAGAAGGTTATCAATGAGAAAATGATAAAGTGATGTTACATCTCTTTAAAGCTTTAGCTTTACCAAAACACACAAATTTTGAAAGCTATCAGCAAATATTTATTGGGCATCCAGTATGTGCGTATGTGCAAATGATTGTTGTTATGGGTTTTCAAAGAGGTGTACTCCAAGCGTGACTCCTGGATCAGCAGCATCAGCAGTATTTCAAAACTGGCTTAAAAATACAAATTATCTCTGCTTCCCCTTTACTAATCAAACTCTGCATGTGCAGTCCAGTAATTAGTGATTTAACAAACCTCTCCAGGTGATTTTGATATATTTTAAAGTTTGAGAATCATTGCTTCAGATGATGATGATGATGATTATTAGAGACACGGTCTTGCACTGTTGCCCAGGTTGAGGGCAGTGGCGTGATCATGGCTCACTGCAGCCTTGACCTGCCAGGCTCAAGCAATACTCCCACCTCAGCCTCCCGAGTAGCTGGCATGCCACTATGCCCAGCTAATTTTTTACTTTTTGTAGAGACAGGGTTTTGCCATGTTGCCTAGGCTGGTCTTGAACTCCTGCCTCGGCCTCCCAAAGTGCTGGGATTACAGACATGAACCACCACACCCCAGTCACTCCAGATTATTAATACTGTAAGAATTGCATCCCCCTGTTCCCTTTTAAATAACAATAATAACATTATGATTATTTTTTGAGACGGAATCTCATTCTGTCATCCAGGTTGGAGTGTAATGGCGCAATCTTGGCTCACTGCAACCACCGCCTCCCGGGTTCAAGTGATTCTCCTGCCTCACCCTCCTGGGTAGCTACAGGTGTGTGCCACCACGCCTGGCTCATTTTTGTATTTTTAGTAGAGACATGGTTTTACCATGTTGGCTAGGCTGATCTCGAACTCTTGACCTCAAATGATCTGCCCACCTCAGTCTCCCGAAGTGTTGGTATTACAGGCGTGAGCCCCTGCGCCCGGCCTTAAATAATTATTTAAGAAAGAAATATATCAAGAAATACAGACAAGATTTATATAAATGTATAATGTTACTTTTGGTTAGGATATAAAACATTTAAAAAATTAAAAATAAGATATAAAACAACTATGAAAGGATTCCTTTAAATTTTTATATATTCTAATCAAAGGACTCATTACCACATGCCTAGATTACTGCAATAACTACCTTAGCAGGCCTCCCTGATTTAAAATGATCTTTTCCTCCTCTCTATTCTGCATTAGCTTCTGAGGAATCTTCCCTAACTACTATAGCTGTCCCATGGCATTCTTTGGCTGAAAAACCTGTGATGTTTCACAACTGCTTATTTTGAAAAGGGAGAGGTACTACCTTTAGTTAGTAATCTAGAGCAAGCAGCAAGCTTGTGCAACCCATGGCCTATGGGTCACATGTGGCCCAAGATGGCTTTGAATGTGGCCCAGCACAAATTCATAAACTTTCTGAAAACATTATGAGATATTCCTGATTTTTTTTTTTTTAAGTTCATCAGCTATCGTTAGTGTTAGTGTATTTTATGTGTGGCCCAAGACAGTTCTTCTTTTTCCAATGTGGTCCAGGGAAGTCAAATGATTGGACACTCCTAAGAGGCTCAGATGGGAAACGTAAATAAGGAAAGTAAGCCACGTGAATATTGAATGGGTAGAAATACTTTCCAATTTCCACAAAGAAATATGCTCATCTCGGTTTTGTTTTCCTAGTTTTATTGGAGGTACTACTACAACAGTGCAGGAATGATGACAAATGGTGACACTTAAGAAGACAATAGGGGCTGGGCACTGTGGCTCATGCCTGTAATCCCAGCACTTTGTGAGGCTGAGGCGGGTGGATCACAAGGTCAGGAGTTTGAGACCAGCCTGCCCAATTAGGTGAAACCCCGTCTCTACTAAAAATACAAAAATTAGCTGAGCGTGGTGGCGCATGCCTATAATCCCAGCTGCTTGGGAGGCTGAGGCAGGAGAATTGATCGAACCTGGGAGGTGGAGGTTGCAGTGAGCCGAGATTGTGCCATGGCACTCCAGCCTGGGCGACAGAGCGAGACTCTGTCTCAAAAAGAGGATTATGGCAAATTAAGAACCCATGCTAGACCTCACCTAACTTTAAAATTCTGGCTTACATTTTTTTTAAAAAATGCTGTGATCCAAACAAAACATATCTCTGGCCTATACACTGCCAGTTTGAGACCTCCAGTTTACAGCACTAAATCCATATTTGCCTGCCTTGTTTTCTAGTCTCTATCTTCCCAATAATAATCCCCATACTTAGACAGCATTTTGCACTATTCAGTATGTTTTCATGTCCAGTTGACCCTCTCAACAGAATAGGTAGTCAGGAGATGAGGAAATGAGCATAGACAGGGTAAAGTAACTTGTCCAGTATCATATGACTTAGCACCTAAGTTCAAGTCTCCTGAGTCTGAAGCCAGCATCAATCTTTGGCCATTTCACTCCTTCCTTGTCCTTCTCTATGTGTGTTTTTGCTTGTTAAGTCCTTATCTAGAATAATTTCTTTCTACCAATCCAAATCTCATCATCTTTCAAGAGTCACCTCAAGCTCCGCTGACTACATAAACCTTCCTCATCTAGGTCAAATCCCCAAGTTTTTTCTTGATTTTCTGAACTTCAATTGTTATTATAGTTAATAACTTACAAACTGGTGCTTATCAACAGTCTTAAACCATCAAATTATTTCACAACATTCCACATTATCTTCTCTCTTACTTCACATAGTTCCCAGCACTGTGTTGGGATGTAAAAATGACTGTTCGATGTTGGCTGGCTATCTTAGATAGTCTTTTGAGGAAGAAAATTATGATGACACCACTAACTTACCAGCCTGATGTTGTCTTCCGGGCGGAGTAATATGAACATTGCTTGGAGATGCTGTTGGAGATCGCCTGGTGAAATTTACAAACCAAAGGATAATTATTCTCCATTCTAACGTTGACAGAGAGGATTCCTTCTACCTCAGTGACTTTTGTAAAAGAAAGTTCTGATTCATTAAAGGACTCTGATTAGACATAGAAAATTAAATGATTATTGACTTCTTTTAAAATGGAAAGAGAGACTGCTAGACTGCATCTTAATACATTTGCTTTTAGTCTATACTATATTAAAACTTAGGTCTGTCCTGTGAAAGGTACACTTGAGACCAGTCTCAGTTTTGTATTATGGTGGATGTTGATGAGAGACTTGTTGTTGAGATCTGTTAGGCAGAGGCAGCACTCACTGGCTGTATTTTCAGGCTCACTGAAAGTAGCAATGAGGGCACTTTGAAAATGGGTGTAGTAGTGTAGTGTTAGAGGAATTATCCATAACTTTTAAAAAGCTAACCATTTTGTCATTCCTATTTCTATAATCATATGCTTTGGTTGCATTTGACCTAAGAAGACTTTTGGATTCTCCCTAGAATAAGGTCAATAGTTTAAAATGACTTTCATATTAGTGACTGAAATTATTATTTATCTTAATTTTTTTTTGAGACAGAGTCTCGCTCTGTCACCCAGGCTGGAGTGTAGTGACTGATACTATAATAAGAGTATATATACACACACACACACACATGTGTATATATATTTTTCTGTGTATATATGTATATATATGTATATACATATGTGTGTGTGTGTGTACATATGTATTTTTTGGTTTTTTTGAGACGGAATCTCGCTCTGTCGCCCAGGCTGGAGTGCAGGGGTGTGATCTCGGCTCACCGCAAGCTCCGCCTCCTGGGTTCACGCCATTCTCCTGCCTCAACCTCCCAAGTAGCTGGGACTACAGGTGCCTGCCACCATGCCTGGCTAATTTTTTGTATTTTAGCATTTTAGAGACGGGGTTTCACCATGTTAGCCAGGATGGTCTTGATCTCCTGACCTCGTGATCCGCCTGCCTTGGCTTCCCAAAGTGCTGGGATTACAGGTGTGAGCCACTGTGCCCGGCCAATGAGATTATATATTAAGTATGCCACATAAGGGATATACATTCTCCTGAACATATTATTAGGTTCTTTAAAATGGCCAACCATTATTTGAATCCTCACTTGTTCTTACACATTTTGTCAAACTAAGTTGAAATTTCTTTGTTTTAACTATTATAGATTTCCTCATATTCCTAGGAAATCCGAGGCTTTAGATAGCAGGAGATAAATAATGTACTATCATAAATTATGAAAATCTGTGAACAAAAAAACCTCACTCTTGCCCACTCAGATATTGCCCTTATTAAAGTCTAAGGTGACTGATACAGTCACATAACCATGAATGCCACTATAACTTGTTCTCATATTGGTCTTGCAATCTACATACATAATTTTCCTTCAGTTAACTAATAGCTGTTAATTATGAGATGAAATACTGTTATGTACAAGAAGTGGATAGAGGCAGGAAGAAAAAAGTAGGTTGGCAAATGGGTTGGTGCGTTTATACAAATGACAGCAAGTCTGAAACTCTTTCCTTTCTTCTTAAACAGAATAGTTTCCTTAGTCCCACCACTTTGGGAGGCTGAGGCGGGGGACTGCTTGAGGCTAGTGAGCTATGATTATGGCACTGCACTCCAGCCTGGGTGACAGAGTAAGACCTCACATTTAAATATAAATAAATAAACAAAAAACCAAACACCCACCCCCCCACCCCAAATCAAAAAGGATGGTTTTCACTGCTGGCTTCTGACCAATTAATTCCATATTGCAGAATCTTTCAATTTTCAAAATTAAAATGGAGAGTCATTATGTTTGGCCAGATCCATTCTACTACCTTTCAAGACCAGGGACACAATCTTAAGTCTCATATGCATAAACCCAAGAGAAAAGAAAACATATGTCCACCCAAAAAGTTGTACACGCATGTATATACAGCATTATTCATAATAGCAAAACAGTGAAAACAACTCAAATGTCTATCAAATGATGAATGGATAAATAAAATGTGGTATTATCCACAAAATGTAGTATTATTTGGTCATGAAAAGGAATGATGTACTGATACATACTATACCATAGATGACCTTTGAAAACACGCTAAGAAAAAGAAGCCTGTCTCAAAAATCCATTTATATGAATCCATTTATAGAACACCCAGAATAGGCAAATCTACAGAGACAGAAAGTAGATTCGTGGTTGCTTAGGGCTGGGAGAGAGGGTGAGAGAAATAGGGAGTGACTGCTAATGGGTATCGGGTTTATTTTCAGGGCGATAAAAATGTTCTAAAACTAGATTGTGGTGATGGCTGTACAACTCTGTGACTCTTCTAAAAACCAATGAATGTACACTTTAAATGAGTAAACTGGGTGAATTACATGCTATGTGGATTATATCTCAATAAAGCTGTTAAACAAAAAATAAAAGGACAAGTATGAAGAGATAAAGTGTTAGGTATAAACAATGAAAAGCTACCTGAGTTACAAGTTGCAACTGCATTAAGCAGCTGGGGATACTTTTTATTTTATTTTTTCTCGAGACAGGGTCTTACTCTGCCACCCAGAATGGAGTACAGTGACGCCATCACGGCTCCCTACAGCTGTGACTTCCTGGGCTCAAGCAATCCTCCCACCTCAGCCTCCAGGGTAGCCAGGACTACAGGTGTGCACCACAACGCCTGGCTAATTTTTTGTATTTTTTGTAGAGATGAGGTTTCACCATGGTGCCCAGGCTGGTCCCGAACTCCTAAGCTCAAGCAATCTGCCCATCTGGGCCTCCCAAAGTGCTGGGATTACAGGCACAGACCACTGCACCAGGCCGGAGCTTCTTTAAAACTAACTTTCCTTCTGTCCTACCAGTAGAAATAACCAGAGGAAAGGATTTTTAGGGTGGAGAACTTCTGGAGGAGAACCCTAAATAGCAGCCCAAAGTCCCCACTCCGAACACTACTGGCCCAAAGATTCAGCTGGCTTTTCTGAAGCTCAGACAAAAAAAGTCAGGAGGCCTACTCAAGTAAGCCTTCTTATGTGAGTTGGAAGCTCAGGTTTGTTAGCTGCGAAAAGTATTGCTCTGAGCAAACTGCATATCATTTCCTACTGGGCAACTGTACTTCACAGAGTCTAATATAAGGCAATATATTGACATAGCATTAAGATAACCTTCCCTACATTTTCCCACCATATACTTCACTGCTAGGAGCTAAATTTCAATTTTCTATTGGATTTTATAGACTTTTCATTGTTTCCATTTAAAATACTGGCAGACATTCGCCTGTAATAGCCTTCTTTGCAAAATACTATTTGGATATTTCAAATGCAGGCCAGTTAAAAAATTCTAACTAGTTCAAGAAACATGCATAAGGAAATACAACTAGACACGGTAAGCCCTTGACCTGCTCTCAATTCTGCCATCAACTTGCAGTTACTGTGGGCTTGGCCAAGACAGCTTCACTTTATGTGACAGCCTGGCTCTTGTAAGCCAAGTTTATACTCGCACTGCCTCATCTGTTCCGGTCTGGATCACAAATCAAGTCCATTCAGCTTGTGTTAAATCTGCTTTTCTTTTTAGTATGAGGAAAGCTAAGTGAACGATGTCAAGTAGAAACCTGGGTGGCAGCTGAGTGTAGAAGTTTGACCAAAGAAAAATGCCAACCAGTGCCAGGAGCTTTAAAAGCCATTGACCCCATTAACTACTACATGCCATAGAGTAATTTGCCCAACATCCTAGTCAAACTGGATTTAAACCAATAATTTGTCTTCTTTTTACTGTGAGGGATAAATATCCACACTAAAAAGAAATAAAAAGCTTAGTGGGCATACTTCTTCCGCACATTCAAGTGTTTTGGGGAAGCGTCCTCCCCTACCCGACCTCTAGTACTGGACACTGGGGAGGAAGGTTTTAGAAAGTGCAATCCAAGCTAATTTCCAAAAGAGGTTATTTCCTCCCTTACTCTAAAAAATTTTCCATGGCTGGAGAGTTCTGGTAGGAGGAAAATATTGTCCAAACAAAATGGATTACAATTCTGAGCTGCCACAATTGCAACTAGGTGAAGGCCCAGACAAGTAGCAGGGCAGCCACTAAAATAGCAGAGATTATCTCACTAAAGCTATGCTCAATTACTGGCTCAATGGGATCCAATATTTTTGGCTTTCACCTCTGACCTAAACACTTAAGGTTATTGCAGTCTTTGTTCCTTTCTTAGTAATTACAATTTTTTTTCCCCACTCCTGGAGGTCACAAGTAGTCAAAGTGTCACATTTATGACAACAAGCAACCTGCCTCTTTGTATACTATTGATCAGGATTAGTGTCCTCAAGCTTTTATTTTTTTTCCCCAAAATGATAAATAAGGTCTGCCGGTAGAAGAGAAGCATCAGGTTATCTTCTTAAACTGTGGATATTCTACACCTGGAAATCTCTCTCCCTAGGACACATTTTCTACAGTTCTTTTTAAACGTCATCACCACAGGTGTTCCTGATTTTAGAGAAATCCAATATAAAATAATACAATGCATATACTACTGTTAGTTGATATTTCAAAACCAGAGCTTATACTCATTCTTTGTTTATTTGATGACTCTTTGTTTATAGAAGTCCTCTGGGTTAAATTTCCAGTCTTTTTAGTGTATACATTCAAGTAGTAGACACTGGCACTTTAATATGTGACGTAATAACTCATTGTCACAGCAAAAAGTTTATCTTAGTATATTCTGTATCATTCTCCTCCTCATACCATCACTAGAGAGCAGAAAGAAATCAGAAATTGAATCTTTGATTAGTTGAAGTAACTCTGAATAAGATTCAAGGGAACAGCTAAACTTTTTTTTTTTTTTGAGACGGGGTCTCATTCTGTCGCCCAGGCTGGAGGACAGTGGCACGATCTCAGCTCACTGCAACCTCCGTCTCCCAGGTTCCAGCAATTCTCCTGCCTCAGCCTCCTGAGTAGCTAGGACTATAGGTGCGTGCCACCATGCCCGCTAATCTTTGTATTTCTCTTTTCCTTTTCCTTTTTTTTTTTTGAGATGGAGTCTTACTCTGTCACCCAGGCTGGAGTGCAGTGGTGCGATTTCAGCTCACTGCAAGCTCCACCTCCCGGGTTCACACCATTCTCCTGCCTCAGTCTCCTGAGTAGCTGGGACTACAGGCACCCACCACCACACCCGGCTAATTTTTTTTGTATTTTTAGTAGAGACAGGGTTTCACCAGGATGGTCTTGATCTCCTTGTGATCTGCCCGTCTCGGCCTCCCAAAGTGCTGGGATTACAGGCGTGAGCCACCATGCCAGGCCTAATTTTTGTATTTTTTGTAGAGATGGGGTTTAGCCATGTTAGCCAGGCTGGTTTCAAACTCCTGACCTCATGTGATCCACCTGCCTTGGCCTCCCAAGGTACTGGGATCATAGGCACGAGCCGTGCCTGGCTCTTTTTTTTTTTTTTTTTTTGAGACAGGGTCCGACTCTGTCACCAAGGCTGGAATGCAGTGGTGCAAAGATGGCTCACTGCAGTCTCAACCTCCCAGGCTCAAGTGACCCTCCCACCTCAGCCTCCCAGGTAGCTGGGACCACAGGTGTACACCACCACAATTCACTAATTTTCTTTTTTTGAAGTCAAATCTTGCTCTGTTGTCCAGGCTGGCATGATCTCGGCTCACTGTAACCTTCGCTTCCCAGGTTCAAGTGATTCTTCTGCCTCAGCCTCCAGAACAGCTGAGATTACAGGAATGTGCCACCAGGCCAAGCTAATTTTTGTATTTTAGTAGAGACAGGGTCTCACCATGTTGGCCAGGCTGGTCTCGAACTTCTGACCTCAGGTGATCCACCTGCCTCAGCCTGCCCAAATGCTGGGATTATAGGTGTGAGCCACTGTGCCCAGCCACACTTGGCTAATTTAATTTTTTTTTAATTTTAATTTTTGTAGAGATGGGATTTCACCATCTTGCCCAGGCCAGTCTCAAAGTCCTCGACTCAGGCAATCTTCTTGCTTCAGCCTCCCAAAATGCTGGGATTACAGCTGTGAGCCAATGTGCGTGGCCCACCTGAACATTTTTAACCTGAACACTCAAAACCTTAACTGAGGGCCAGGCGCGAGGGCTCACGCCTATAATCCCAGCACTTTGGATAACCGAGGCGGGCAGATCACCTGAGGCCAGGAGTTCGACACCAGCCTAGCCAACATGGTGAAACCCCATCTCTACTAAAAATGCAAAAATTAGCTGAGCGTGGTGGTGCATGCCTGTAGTTCCAGCTACTTGGGAGGCTGAGGCAGGAGAATTGCTTGAACCCGGGAGGCGGAGGTTGCAGTGAGCTGAGATTACGCCATTCCACTCCAGCCTCGGCGACAGAGTGAAGGTCTCGGGAAAAAAAAAAAAAAAAAAAAAAAAAAACCTTGGCCGGGCACGGTGGCTCAAGTCTGTAATCCCAGCACTTTGGGAGGCTGAGGCAGGCGGATCACCTGAGGTCAGGAGTTCGAGGCCAGCCTGGCCAACATGGTGAAACCGTGTTTCTACTAAAAATACAAAAATGAGGTGGGTGTGGTGGTGGGCGCTTGTAGTCCCAGCTGCTCAGGAGGCTGAGGGAGAAGAATCGCCCCCAGGAGGTGGAGGTTGCAGTGATCTGGGATCATGCTACAGCACTCCACCCTGGGTGACAAAGCGAGACTCCGTCTCAAAAAAACAAAACGAAACAAAAAAATCTCAGTCTTAACTGAGAAGTTTCATATAGCTTCATTAGAGTATTTTGGTACCTTCTTATAATTATTCTAACAAAAATGTATTGAACATCTACTAAGTGTAAAAGACTTTTTGCTAAGTGCTAAAAAAATGGTCTCTGAGGGTAAAAGAAAAGTGATTACAGCACAGTACAACACTTTCTTTCACCATTTAAAGAACTTCTGAAGAGATGGGGATGAGGTAATCAGCCTTTTAGAATGTAACACAAGATATAGTTACCAAGAAAGAAATAGTATATATGCCAGCGTTACCTGCATGTTTGTTCCGTCTGTGGCTGATTCTTGGTGTGGATGAGCCATTTCCCCGTGGTAGAAAAAGGGCAGCACCTTTGACAGTTAGAAAGCTCTCGCTGATGCTACAAGGAAAAAGTCAAAAGAAAATAAATTATTTAGGAAAGGAAATCAAAGGATAGGATGGATAACCACTTTAGGATTCTCTCTTCCCTATTCCAAAGTTCCAACTTCATGGAACGAAGTAAAAACATAATCAAGAGAGGCTGTGGTTACTCACGCATACACTGCTGCCTACTCTAGACAAGTTTTCTTTCTTTTTCTTTTGTGAAAGGGAGTCTTGCTCTGTTGCCCAGGCTGGAGTGCAGTGGCGCAATCTTGGCTCACTGCAACCTCTGCCTCTTGGGTTCAAGCGATTCTCCTGCCTCAGCCTCCTGAGTAGGCTGGGATTACCGGCGCCCGCCACCATGCCTGGCTAATTTTTGTATATTAGTAGACAGGGTTTCACTACATAGGTCACTCCTGACCTCAAATGATCCGCCCACCTCGGCCTCCCAAAGTGTTGGGAATACAGGCGTGAGCCACCGTGCCCGTCCTCTAGATAAGTTTTCTGAAACAAAACTTACAATATTCTTCTTTTTTTTCTTTTTTTCTTTTTGCTCTGTTGCCAGGCTGGAGTGCAGTGGTGCGATCTTGGCTCACTGCAACAACCTCCACCTCCTAGGTTCAAGTAATTCTCTTGCCTCAGCCTCCTGAGTAGCTGGGATTACAGGAGTGAGCCACCATGACCAGCTAATTTTTGTATTTTTAATAGAGACGGGGTTTTACCATGTTGGTCAGGCTGGTTTTGAACTCCTGACCTCATGTGATCCACCCACCTTGGCCTCCCAAAGTGCTAGGACTACAGGTGTGAGCCACTGAGCCCAGCCAAAACTTACGATATTCTATATACAGTACATGGCGGCAGTTAAGAGCGGAGGCTCTGAAACCAGAATGTCTGAGTTTGAATCCTAGCTTTACTTCCTCCTACCAGAGTAGGCCTAAATTTCCTTATCTGTAAAACAGGGATAATAAAATGAAGTTGTTGTGAAGAGCCAATGAGAACACAGCGTCTTAAAGTGGTGCCTAGTATACAGTAAAAAGCCCTTAATAAATATTAGTTATAAGTAGATTAGTAGAAGGTTATCAGTAATGATGTTTCAATACTGTCCTAATCAGATGTGAAGTATGTTACAATATTTAGCTACTAATAATAGGTCCAAAATTTGCAAAAAAGATTTATGTTTAAAATATACACCACAGTAAAGTATTACCTCAAAATTTTACTACTGCCAACTTGCATCCCCATACTCAGTGAAAAGAAGTAGTGGGCAGGAAGTGTGTTTAACCCACTGGAGTTTGTCATTCACAAGATGATAATAAAGGTGCAGAATTACTGCTGAGGATAGCGGCTATTCAAAATAAAATTACTGGTCTAGTCACGGTGGTTCATGCCTGTAATCCCAGTGCTTTGGAAGGCCAAGCCAAGAGGACTGGTTGAGGCTTGGAGTTCGAGACTAGACTAGGCAACACAGTGAGACTCCATCTCCAAAAAAATATTTTAAAAATTAGCTGGGGGTGGTATCACATGCCTGTAGTCCTAGCTATTCAGGAGGGTGAGGTGGGAGGATCGCTTGAGCCTAGGAGTTCGAGATTATAGTGAGTTATGATGGCGCCATTGTACTCCAGCTGGGGTGACAGAGCAAGACTCTGTCTCTCAAAAAAAAAAAAAAAAAAAAAAGCAAAAAAAACTAGTGGATACCCATATATAACCAGAAAATAAATCTAAGTTATTTCATATCAATAAACTAAATAAGCCTTTCAAGTTATCCATCAAGTTTCTCACAGAATCTGAAAGGATAGAACTTAACTCACGAAGGCCAAGTTTAGAAATACTTAATAGAGGATTCTAAATTGCTTTTGAGTATAGCACTGCTATTGAAGGTTAGCTAGCGGATTGTAAATGACATTGTCTACTCAATATTTCCACTTGGAAATCTTAATTGGCATGTTAAATTCACGTTGCCAAAACTAAATTCTTGAGTTCCCCTACCCTCAAGTCAATCTCTGGCCTCGTTCTCCAGCCTCATTCTCCCAGTTGTTTAGGCAAAACACCTAATAGTCATCCTTAGTGTCTTTCCTTCCTATAATATATATCTAATCCCTTAGCAAGTCCTGTGAGCTTTACTTTTTTTTTTTTTTTTTTGAGATGGAGTCTCACTCAGTCACCCAGGCTAGAGTGCGGTGGTGCGATCTTGGCTCACTGCAAGTTCCGCCTCCTGGGTTCCTGCCATTCTCCCGCCTCAGCCTCCCGAGTATCTGGGACTATAGGCGCCCGCCACCACACCTGGCTAATTTTTTTGTATTTTTAGTAGAGATGAGGTTTCCCCATGTTAGCCAGGATGGTCTCCATCTCCTGACCTCGTGATCCACCTGTCTCGGCCTCTCAAAGTGCTGGGATTACAGGCGTGAGCCACCGCACCCAGCCAGCTTTACTTTCAAATATATCTTGAACCTGCCCACTTATTCCTATCACCACTATCACACTGGTCCATGGCACCATCATTCCTTACTTGGACCACTATTTAAAAAGTTTTTCTTAAAAAAGCCTTTTACTACAGAAAATGTCAAACATACACAAAAGTAGAGGGAATACTATAATAAGGCCCCGTGTTCCCATCACATTCAAGCTTTAATTTGTGGCAAATTTTGTTTCTTCTACATCCTCACCCATTTACCTTGCCCCTGAAGTGAAACAAACCCCAGGCACTGTATGAAAACAAAAAACAAAAAACAAAAAAACTTCTTAACAGGTCTATCTGCAACCACTTCTGCCCTCCATCATCTACTCACCAAACAGCAACCAGAGTGACTTAAAAATCATATAGATCATACAGTGTCACTTCCCTGCTTAAAACCCTCCAAAGGCTTCCTTTTGTACTTATAAATAAAAAAGCCAGTCTTTAGCTTGGTCTTCAAGGCCCTGTAACATACTATAGGACTACTCCTCTGATCATACATCATCTCCCCTTTTGTTTACCATGATCTGTGATTCTTCTTTTTGTTTCTTCAATGTTTCAGGGCCTTTGTGCTCTCTGTTCTCTACTTGGAATACTTTTCTTGTGGCCTGTTACTATGTAAGTCTCAGCTCCAATATCACTGCTCCTTCCCCCAATTCCAATCATACTTTATCCTGTTGTTCTGTTTTGTTTCCTTCAGAATATTTATCATAAACTAAAATTATATTTATTCACATGCATACTTGTGGTTACCTTCCTATAGTAGAATATAAGCTCCATGAGAGCAAGGACTTAATTTTGCGCATCACTGTAGCTGCAGCACTGGAAACAGTGTAAGGCACATATTAGCTGCTTGAACAATAGGTGATGGATGAATGAATTTATCCCAGGTTTTTTCCACACTGTATATCTGTCCTGTCACTGTAGCAGAAACTGTAATTTAGGACAAGTCTCACATGTAAAAATCATCATTATAGAACTCAATATATGTGGCAGATTAATGGACTTTAAAATGTTTGATGATAGATTAGCAAATGAAATTAAATCACCTCTATAATGTTATCAGACACTGATTCAATTTTATCCTTTAATAAAGTCCATGAAGCTAATAAAACCTTTGAGGTAACCTGCCAAATAGACTGAAACATGTCTTCTAAAAACAAAAGAATAAACAAATGTCACTTTAAAAATTTGCATGCTGGCTGGGTGTGGGGGTGTCTTGATTTTGTTTTGTTTTCATCTTTAAATAAAGCATTGCTCTCTTGTGGTCTGTTGCACAAGCCTTGTCTGTTGTTACATCCGTGATGTTCACATGCCACCCTACTGTGGGTCACTCTGTTCCACTCACATTACGGGAACAACCTAAAACAAAATGTCTGAGTGACAGGATGAGTGGGCTACACCACAGACAGGAAATGAAATTCACACTTTTGCCAACACAGCAACTGTTGCTTTACTAAATGAAAATATTTTAAAAATAAAGGTTAAATACTCTACCTATTCACCAGGCAAAGTAACAGCTTTGGACACTGTAGGTTCCAGTAAACAAAGGAGTTCGCTACATCTACAAAAGAACTGTGTGTATTTGTTGAACAGTTTAAAACAATTGAACATACTTCAGTCATTCCTTTTGTAAGATAGGTAGTTTCTCTTTGACAAACACTATTTTAAGAACTTCCTGGTTTTTGGAGTTCAGTAATACTGTTTTTTTAATAGATATATTTGTTGCTTATGCTTTAAAGCATATCTAAGTACATTCTTGCTTTAAAGCATATCTAAATGTGTTATTTAAAATGTATGTAGGGCTTTCTCAAAGTAAGGGTTAAGGAGCTAAACAAAGGCCATTGGTTAGTTCAAAGCCACCTGGACTCTGAAAACTCCTGATTATAAAAGAAAGGTCAGGAACCAAACTCACATATAGTATAAATATCACAAATTCACACATAAGAGGCTTTCCTATTTGAAACACAAATGTCAATAAATTTTTCTGATGGAACAAAATGCACAAGGTAGGCCAATAGACTACTATTTGTTTTTTTTTGTTTTGTTTTGTTTTGTTTTTTTTTTGAGATGGAGTCTTGCTCTGTCGCCCAGGCTGGAGTGCAATGGTGAGATCTTGGCTCACTGCAACCTCTGCCTCCTGGGCTCAAACGATTATCATGCCTCAGCCTCTCAAGCAGCTGGGACTACAGGCATACGTCACCATACCTGGCTAATTTTTGTATTTTTAGTAGAGATGGGGTTTCACCATGTTGCCCAGGCTTGTCTGGAACTCCTGACCTTAAATGATCCGCCCAAAATTGGCCTTAAATTGGCCTCCCAAAATGCTGGGATTACAGGTGTGATCCACAGTGCCCGGCCCGAGACTACTATTTAATACTATTATAATAGGTGCGATATAGGCTCCCAGAGACTTGTGGCAGACAATCTGGATGGTATAATCAATCCTCTTTATTCTGTGGCCCCAGGTTATGACCCCTCAGTTATCAAAAAAGTGACATTCTGTTGGTCACAAGGGGACCAGAAATAAGTGTGTGGCTGATTACAAAAATCTCTTATCATAACGGAAAGAAATTCATAGCATGGAAGTGATAAAACAAAATTTATAACCACCACCAGAGTTTAGGGAGATAAAATTCCACTTGAAAATTAAATGCTTTATTTGCATATGAAGAAAATTATATGTAAATTTAATCGCATATACTTTTGTGTAAGGTAAAAGGTTGGTATATCTTGCCAGAATAATAAAAGATTTATTATGTAAATATGTCTTTCTGAAATAGTTGCTTAAAAATTCAATTGACATGGAGTTGTCAGTTGTCTAATTAAAAGTCTGTTCTTGCTGGGTGCAGTGGCTCACGCCTGTAATCCCAACACTTTGGGAGGCCAAGGCGGGTGGATCACCTGAGGTCAGGAGTTGGAGACCAGCCTGGCCAACATGGCAAAATCCCGTCTCTACTAAAAACACAGAAAAATTAGCCGGGCGTGGTGGCGGGCGCCTGTAATCCCAGCTGCTAGGGAGGCTGAGGCAAGAGAATTGCTGGTACCTGGAAGGCGGAGGTTGCAGTGAGCTGAGACTGTGCCACTGCACTCCAGTCTGGATGACGGAGTGGAACTCCGTTTCAAAAAAAAAAAAAATCTGTTCTTTAAAAAGGCAGGTGAAAACTTTTTCATGTTTCTGAATTGACTAGTTCTGTAGAGTCTAGCACAGAAACAGAACTGCAGTAAACTCTATGAAGTCATTTGTATGTGATTACAGATGCCTAAGTTAAATATAACCCCAAAGGACTTAAGAACCCCTACAGTAAGGAATAAATGAGATAAAGAGAATACTATTTTCTTGATCTAAAGAGAATAATTAGCTGCTTGATACAAATATGACAGGATCACCTTTCTAATAGAGCACTCGTGACAGTGAAGTCCTCCAGAGTCTTTATAACTTAAAAACATCTATGCTTCTCTTTGCCATAGACTGCTTGCTCAACAAGGGGAAAGTCAGCCCTGGTTAAGAAATATATATATATATGTATATATATGTGTGTGTGTATATATGTAAATATGTGTGTGTATGTATATATAATGAGCTAATAATAGCTAACCCAACTAGATATCTACTGTATGCTGGGTGCATTTTACACTACTTTATTTAACCTTCCTAACAATTCTATGAAGTAGGTACTAGTAAAAGACTGAGGGCTCAGAGATCATAAATTACTTGCTTAAGATCATACAGCTAGTAAGCCTAGCAAGCCTCAGAGCAAGGATTCAAACCAAGATTTGACTTGAAAGCTTATGTTCCGAATCATTCTCTACCATGTTGTTTTCGCTTTATGATATAGTTTATGGTAGACGAAATACAATGTCTTCCGTATACACCTTTTCAACAGAATGGAATTTAAAAGTAGAGTACAGGGGCTGAGTGTGGTGGTTCATGCCTGTAATCCCAGCACTTTGGGAGGCCAAGGAGGGTGGATCACTTGAGGCCAGGAGTTCAGGACCAGCCTGGCCATGATGGTGAAACCCCATCTCTACTAAAAATACAAAAATCAGCCAGGTGTGTTGGCTCACACCTGTAATACCAGCACTTTGGGAGGCCAAGGAGGGTGGATCATTTGAGGCCAGGAGTTCGAGACCGGCCTGGCCATCATGGTGAAACTCCGTCTCTACTAAAAATATAAAAATTAGCCAGGTGTGGTGGCACACGCTTATAATCCCAGCTACCTGGGAGGCTGCGGCAAGAGAATTGCTTGAACTCTGGAGGTGGAGTTTGCAGTGAGCTGAGATCATGCCACTGCACTCCAGCCTGGGCAACAGAGTGAAACTCCATTTCAAAAAAAAAAAAAAAAAGTAGAGTACAGGAGTGAGAGAAAACTACTGATATCCATTTGGATTCCAACTCTTCTCATTTTCCCCAGCACTTTCCCAACAAGGCCATAAACAGAAAGACCATACTGAGGGGGATAAAGAACATGTCTGAGAGATGAATCCAGATAGTAGAGCAAGTTGTAATATCTGCTGGGAATGACGGTGGCATCTCAGTCTCAAAATATTGAGGAAAGAGTACTCGGCTTTAAAAATATTTGGGAAAGTGCTCTGTGACAATCCCTTCTGATCAAAATCACTTCCTAAAGTACAACATTTGTTAACTGGTAGTTTCTTCTTAAAAAGTGTGGAGGAAAAGGTCAACTAAGGGAAGAAAATACTTAACTGTTCTGAGGTTGAAATAATCTTTGAGGAATGTGGCCAGGGTGATCATCCATGACCAGCAGGAAGGTCAAGAAAGCAAAACAAAGCAACAACATACCTGGCCTAATTGCTGAACGTCAGTTGGATAGAAATTCCACTGTTCTACATGCACACATACAAGAAGAAATGGCTCATTTACTATGAGAAATCAAGTGGCAGAAAGTAGATGTTATACTAAAATGAAGGAAACAGATTTTCATGTTTATAATGTTTGTAATGCCAAACTCTGGAGTTGGTTTGAAAATTCTGCTTGAAGCCAAAATCAGCAGGCATATTATTGTGTAATATTGGCTGCATGCAATATTATTGCACAAGGTGAGTGGTTGGTATTTACGTTAAATTCAAGTACCACACATAATCTGAACTCATACTTTCGTCTTGAAGAATACTCATCTAGCAAAAACTTTCAAATACATTCCACTCTCCCAATATTTTTCCCCTCCTGATAAGCTTTCTCTGCTTAGTTAATTTTCAGATTCAAGGTGCTAGGACAGCTTCTGTCAACCCCACTAGGTGGAAAGGAATTCATGTTCTCACTTGGTGTGACCACACCACAGACAGGGAATTTCATAATAAAAAGTTTCAAATATCAGACCAGAGTTCAAGGAACTACACAGCTATCAATACTAATGCCTAATGAAAAAATCTGGCCAAACTCCTAAAACAGGAAGGAAAAAGTAATTATTCCTTGATGTATGCAACCTGGCTGCAAAAGTCAAAAGGACACCTCCAGGGAGTGAAGAAAATGTGATTCTGTAATCCTAAAGGAATTCAGAATACAACAGGAGAAAATCCAAACCCAAATATCGTACTGTTCTCTGTAAGTAGACATTCCTCCCCTACCCCCGCAGCATGACCAAACACTGAATATTAGAATGCCCAGCCATACCTGGAATCCTCTCTCTGAGGGCATTGATTTCCCAGACACATGCCTCTGAATGCAAGTGTCAGGATTATTTCTATCCTTATCACCAGACAAGCAGAGACTGGGCCACGTGAGTAGACCAATTACTGGCCAAAGCAGAGAAGAGCTTAGGACTCTGGTTCTTACTCAGTAACAATAGCCATCAGACTTAGTTTCAGCTAATCTTCCACTTAAACTCTGTTGCACAATGCCGAGCACAACTACACTAGGATGCAGCTATCTGTTTTTCCCCTTTCCTAAAACTGAAGGGGAGAAAAAGGATCTTTTTGTTTAAGACTGAGAGACAAATTCCAATCTGGACAAAACTCCCTGGTCATTTCACTACAGACCATAAATCGAAGGCAAAAACAAAACAAAAAACCAAAATTACTTGTTCTGCTCATTTTGAATGTTCATTTACTGATAAGATCTTCTAATTCCATTTTTGCTTTAACCATGTGCATCTTAGAAATGTCTGACAGAGACATAATTTAGGATCAATAATTTTACCACTGGTCATACAATTAACCTTCTAGTTTTTACAGACGGGGAACATCTGCTTTGACATTTGTTGTTTTTGGCTGTTCAGCAATAGATTTATCTTTTTCAATATCACCCTACTCTCCTTTTGGGGAATCCATTCAAATGTGGTTTTGGTGGCTTCCAACTCTGGAACTGCAAGGGGTTTTGTAGGAAGCTGGAATGTGGCTTACATCTGGCCAGCTGGAAATTCTCCCCTTGGAATCTGAATCTCCCCTGGAAACTTTCCCCTGGGACCATACCCCATTATTCCTATTGCTTTGGATACATGGGGAGTGTCGAGGTATGGGACAGTCTGCTCCTGCTCCCTGGTCTTCCCTGAATGACCCTAGCTCTTTCCTTTGAACCTCAAATATCTGAGACAGGTCTCAGTCAGTTTAGGAAGTTTATTTTGCCAAAGTTAAGAATGTATGCCCGTGACACAGCCTCAGGAGGTCCTGACAACATGTGCCCAGTGTGGTCGGGGCACAGCTTGGTTTTATACATTTTAGGGAGACATGAGACATCAATCGATATATGTAAAATGTACACTGGTTCTGTCAAGAAAGGCGAGATAATTTGAAGTGGGGAGAGGACTTCCAGGTAATCGGAAGATACAAGACAAATGGTTGCATTCTTCTGGGTTTCTGATTAGCCTTTCCAAAGAAGGCAATCAGGTTTGCATTTATCACATTGAGCAGAGGAGGGATGACTTTGAGTTCTGTCTGTCCTTTGTCCACAATTCCTAGTGAGGGAGGTATGTAGCTTTTAAAAATCTTAGTAGCTATCTTTTTAGGAATAGAATGAGGGGCAAGTTTGCCCTAAGCACTTCCCAGCTTGACTTTTCCCTTTGGCTTGGTGATGATTTGGGTGATGATTTGGTGATGATTCTGAGATTTATTTTCCTTTCATACATCTGTTCTCTAAGTTTGGTCCTCTAGTCTTCCATTAGGATGCCTGACATCTTTCTGACAAATATTTTACTTATGATAGTTAAAATTCATTTCTGGCTGGGCGCGGGGGCCCACGCCTGTAATCTCAGTACTTTAGGAGGCCGAGGTGGGCGGATCACTTGAGGTCAGGAGTTCGAGACCCATCTGGCCAACATGGTGAAACCCCCATCTCTACTAAAAATACAAAAAATAGCCAGGCGTGGTGGCATGTGCCTGTAATCCCAGCTACTCGGGAGGCTGAGGCAGGAGAATCGCTTGAATCCGGGAGGCGGAGTTTGCAGTGAGCCGAGATCACATCACTGCACTCCAGCCTGGGCGACAGAGTAAGACTGTCTCAAAAACAAAACAAAACAAAACATTTCTGAGCTTGTGACAGAGAATCTAACATATCAACGGAAGCCCAGAGAATTTACTGATTTACCCTAAAATCACATAGCTAGTTAGCAGTAGGGCCAGGCTTAAGCCCCCATGTCATCTGACACTCTGGGCAGCACTTTAGTCCTTTATTCTGTTAGATGTCATTACAACAGGACATATTGCTAAATAATAGCTTAAACAACTAGCAGTTAAAAACACTGCTGGTCGAGGCTGGGCGTGGTGGCTCACACCCGTAATCCCAGCACTCTGGGAGGCTGAGGCAGGTGGATTACAACATCAGGAGTTCGAGACCATCCTGGCTAAAACAGCGAAACCCTGTCTCTACTAAAAATAGAAAAAATTAGCCAGGTGTGGTGGCATGCGCCTGTAATCCCAGCTACTCGGGAGGCTGAGGCAGGAGAATCACTTGAACCCGGGAGGCGGAGGCTGCAGTGAGCCAAGATTGCACCATTGCACTCCAGCCTGGGCGACAGAGTGAGACGCCATCTCAAACAAACAAACAAACAACTAACAACCAAAAAACAACACCATCACTGGTCAGTTCATCTGAAGAGAATAAAGGCAGGATTCCACTGCAAAGCTTGGTATGATGCTTGTTCTACTTTTCTTTCTCTTTCTTTTCTGTTTTTTTTTTTTTTTCTTTTAGCTTTTGGTTTGAGTTTTAAAGTACTACCAAATCATGGAAGATGAGAGCTCGAGGGCCTTTAGGAGTCTAAGGCAGGGCTCTAAATGGAAGTAGTTGGGCCTAATTCACCATATGTCTTGTGAGACCAAGCACAGATCTAAAATAATTTTGACTTTTGAATACCTTTGAAAAGAACACACCCTATCCCATTCCTCCAGGTAGCCACCATTCTTGGATTTATACCAGGCAGCCTTGCTACAAAACACTTCTGAGTTTGAGCTAAGACCCAAAAGACCAGACTTTATCATGACACCACTGCTGTCTTCTTGTCTTCCTCTTTGTGCGGCCACCTTAGCAAGGTTCGGCCTCAGTCTTGCCTCCAGTAGCCATCCAAAAATAACCACCACCTCCCTCACCCCCAAACAAAAACAGAAAACAAAAACCTAGGTGCCCAGGAAAGGAACTGGTCTCAAGCAACTTCCCAACACACAACCGACCCTAGTTCTCCTGGTGACTGACAGCGGTGGAGAGTTTTGTTTTTGAGAAGGTCCTCCTCCAAAGAGAGGAGAAACTGCCTCAGCTCAAAGGAACCCATTTCCCTTACAGACTGAATCCACAAAGCTTCATGGTCCTGCAGCCCTAAACTCTAGATTTAAATACCATTTCAAAACGGAAAAATTTAAAAGCTGTCTGGACCCAAAAGTAAATGACCTGAAAAGTTCTTTCTCAGTATTTAAAATGCTGGATGTCTTGGTTACTAAGAGACATGACCAACATGTCTTTTTGTTTTGTTTTGCTTACAAACAAAATAAACAAAATAAAAGGAGATTGACTCAGAAAAACTGTTCAGCATTTGAAAAATAATTTCATTTGCATGATTCAACAAATGCCTTCCCAGGTATTTAAAAACACACCTGCAGAAGAAACGCAAATTAGGCTTTCAAGCATTTGGCCTAAGTGTCAAACCCTGTTTTCAGACCATTCTCTTTCACCCTTGGCAATGTGTCTTTGAGGCTAAGGTCATCTTCTGTTCTTTGTTGCTGTTACCTTCTGATATCCTTGTCACTCTTTTTTTTTTTTTTTTTTACCCCTTATCTTGTTCAATCTTCTTTCCCCAATTCCTACTATAATCTTAAGATATTTCAGTGTTCATACAGATGAACATCCAACAACTTTGTCTCAAAATTTCCCATCCTCTTGGTCTTTAAAGACCTTCACTCCTTTTAGACTTCTAATTCACAGGGTCCCTCTGGAAGTCACAAGTTCTTGATGGACTTAATTTCAGAAATTAAACTCTCACTTTCTGATTACAACTCCCTCTCCTTGTAATTCCCAAGTGTTCACTCCCTCTTTAAGCTGAGGGAGACTCCTAGACCCCTGATTCCTCAATTTTTCCTTTTTTTTTTTTTGTTTTTTGAGACAGAGTGTCGCTCTGTTGCCCAGTAACGGTGCAATCTCGGCTCACTGCAACCTTTGCCTCCTGGGCTCAAGCAATTCCCCTGCCTCAGCCTCCAGAGTAGCTGGGATTACAGGAATGTGCCACTGCACCCAGCTAATTTTTGTATTTTTAGTAGAGACGGGGTTTCGCCATGTTGCCCAGGTTGGTCTTGAACTCCTGACCTCAGGTAATCAACCAGGCTCGGCCTCCCAAAGTGCTGGGATTACAGATGTGAGCCACCGTGCCCAGTGATTCCTCAGTTTTTTTTTAGGCTATCAACCTCCTTTTGGCTTTTTCTTCCCTAACCAACCTAGTCCCATGTCCTATTTCTTTCTTTTTTTTTTTTTTTTGAGACGGAGTCTCGCTCTATCACCCAGGCTGGAGTACAGTGGTGCGATCTCGGCTCACTGCAAGCTCCGCCTCTTAGGTTGATGCCATTCTCCTGCCTCAGCCTCCCAAGCAGCTGGGACTACAGGCGCCCACCACCACACCCGGCTAACTTTTTGTATTTTTAGCAGAGACGGGGTTTCACCATGTTGGCCAGGATGGTCTCAATCTCCTGACCTCGTGATCCACCTGCCTTGGCCTCCCAAAGTGCTGGGATTACAGGCATGAGCCACCGCGCCTGGTCCACATGTCCTATTTCTTTCTTTCTTTTTTTTTTTTTGAGACAGAGTCTCGCTCTGTCACCCAGGCTGGAGTGCAGTGGCGTGATGTCAGCTCACTGCAACCTCCGCCTTCCAGGTTCACATCATCTCCTGCCTCAGCCTCCCAAGTAGCTGGGACTACAGGCACCTGCCACCAGGCCCGGATAATTTTTTGTATTTTTAGTAGAGACGGGGTTTCACTGTGTTAGCCGGGATGGTCTCAATCTCCTGACCTCGTGATCTGCCCGCCTCGGCCTCCCAAAGTGCTGCGATTACAGGAGTGAGCCACCACGCTTGGCCTCCATGTCCTATTTCTCAACTGGTTTCCCTACAGTCTATTCTCTTTGCTCCTGATTTCCCTTCATAATACTACAGCTTAAAATGATATGGCTATTTGATGTGTTATTTATTATCATTATCTGTCTGAGCAGTAACTCTCTGTTGTTTAGCACATTACCTGACACTAAATAAATGTTTAGTAATTATAGTAATTCTACATTGGAATCAATGAAAGAAAAGCAGCTGAACACTTAAGGAGGTAAGAAACCATGCCTCTGGATGCCACAGCACATTCACGGTCTCAGTGCAAGGATATCAGGATGACAGCAACCACACTGACTTGACTCAGCGGGGCACTTAACACCTCTGGACAGCTCCCTCTCCTATTCTTTTCCACTGTTATTTCAAACCCTCTCTACTCTCCCAAAGTCCCATTGCAACTCCTATTTCCTTCAACTTTCCACAGTTAACTTGACCTTCTACACTACCAAGAAAATGGAGGCTAGCTAGTGTGATTTCTCTCAATTACTTTCTCTCACCTGCAGACTTATCTCCTTCAATCTGAGAGAATGATGCATTCAGCTGTCACCTATGTCTTTGGTCCCATTTCCTCAACTCCTAGTTTTCTCTCTCTAGTGACTACTTCTCCTCAGCTTGGAAACATGCTCAAGTCTGGTCTCTCATACCCTTAAAAGAAAACAACCTCCATGCCCCCAAACCTTAACTTGATCCTGTGTTCTAAGTTCTTATTTATTTATTTATAAATTACAGTCCAGAGGTCTTTTATTTATTTATTTTGTTAACACCTATTATGCCATGAATTCACAGAGAGTAGGTTCCAGCAGCTCAGGCTCCTTCCCATTGGTTCTCACAAAGTGTGCTTCTCTGGGTGGAGCAGGCTTCAGTTGAACCAAGGTACCTTTCTCTTTGGCTTCTTTCTTTTTCTGATCATTTTCCTTCACGTGTTTCAGGAAGCTATCTTGGCTCTTAGAGTGCTTTATGTGCTCAATACACACATTAATTCTCTTGGCAAGAATTTTGCCCTTGTTTGTTTACAACAATGCCAACAGCATGCCAGGTCACACTCTAGACTCTCCAGTTTAGCCATGGTAACACTTGTGGGGCATTCCTTTTTGGACAGCACCCATTCCCTTGATGTCTACATTATCACCTTTCTTATAGATTCGCATATACATGGCCAAAGGAACAACTCCATGTTTTCCAAAAGGCCTAGAGAACATATATCAGGTGCCTCTCCTCTTTCCCTTTGTGTTCGTCATTTTGGTGAATTACTGGAAGATGGCAGTTCCGGCTGAAAGTCTAAGTTCTTTTTATTAAGAAGGAAGTCTATACTTGCTGTCCCCAATTTCTTCCCTTGCCAGTCAATTTTTCTACCTACTGGCATCTTGCTTCTGTCTCACCACTCCTCTGAAACTCCTCCCCCACTCTGAGTTTGCCAATGATTTCCCCAGTGATAGATCCTAAGGACAAAGACCCCCAGTCTTTAGCTTAGCATCAATTTCTGCTCTTCATTTAATACCTAATGTGTACCGGCAAATCACTTTCTCCTTTTTGACTACCCTGCCCCTGTTCCCCTTAGTTTCTAAGACATTAAGTCCCTCTGGTATCTCTCTGACCATTCCAGTTCCATATCCTTTGTCAGTAACCCTACCCTATCCACTGCCCTTAAAACAGAGAGTCTGTTTGACCTTCAAAGTGCTTTGAAACATAAATTTATTGACAGTTTTTTTTGAAGCAGGGTCTCACTCTGTTCACCTAGGCTGGAGGGCAGTGGTGTGTTCATGGCTCACTGCAGCCTCAACCTCATAGGCTCACGCAGTCCTGCCACTTCAGCATCCTGAGTAGCTGGGACTCCAGGTGTGTGCTACCATGCCTGGCTAATTTTTTAATATTTTGTAGAGATAAGGTCTCGCTATGTTGCCCAAGCTGGTATACAACTTCTGGACTCAAGCAATCCTCCTGCCTTGGCCTCCCAAAGTGCTAAGATTATAGGTGTGAGCCACTGCGCTCAGCCCACTGACAATTAATTGTACTTAAAAATCCAGCTTCTTTTGAACAATCATGAAATTTGAACACACATGTCCATCTAGCAACAACTGGCCAGAGATAAGCAGTGGCTGCCATTTTAGACATGAGATGTTGGTAAGTGCTATGGAGAAAAATGAAGCGAGAAAGAGTAACAGGGAGTGCTGCTGTGTATACTTACTTGTGTTATAAGATATGGCAGGGAAAATCTCTTCACTAAGCTGACATTTAAACAGAGATCTGTAGGAATTAGGGGAGGGAGCCATGTAGCTGTTTGGAAAAAGAACATTAAAGGCAGTTGGGGGAGCTGGGCATGGTGGCGTGCACCTGTAATCCCAACTACTCTGGAGGATGAGGTGGAAAGATCACTTGAGCCACGAGTTTAAAACCAGCCTGGGCAACATAGCTTGCTATCTTAAAAAAAGGTAGTGGGAGCAACAGATGTAAAGGCCCTGAGGCAGAAGAGTGACTGGTTAGCTTGGGAATTAGCAAGGAGGTCAGGGGCACTGAAATGTAGTGAGCCAACAATGAGTGGTAGAAAATGAGACCAAAGAGGTAGAGAAGGGCAAGTGGTGTAGGGTTTCAGTGTTTCTACTTCCTCATTTGTAACTCACTTTCCAATACATTGTAATTGGGATTTTCTTTTGCTTGTAAAATCCAATGAACATTTTCTCAGTCCTTATCAAATGTCTGACCATTTGATATTGTTAACAACCATCCATCTTCTTGAAACTTTCTTATTATTCCTTCTATGTTTCTGACTATTCCTTCACATTCTCATTTGTGGGCTCCTATTCTTTTGCCAACTTCTAAAATATGATGTCTTCTATGATTTCGTGGAAGACCACTCCTCTCCTTCTTCTACATACACTCTTCTGAATGTCTTTAGCCAAACTTATGGCTATCACCATCCTATATGTTGATGACTCCTGATTAGTTATCTATTGATGCATAGCAAATTATCCTAAAACTTAAAAGCCTAAAACAACAAAAAACATTTATTATGTCACACAGTTTTTGAGAATCAGGAATTCAGGAACAGCTTAGCTGGGTGGTTCTGGCTTAAGGTCTCTTAAGAGGACGCAGTCCCATCCTGGCTAACAGGGTGAAACCCCATCTCTACTAAAAATACAAAACATTAGCTAGGTGTGGTGGCAGGCACCTGTAGTCCCAGCTATTCGGGAGGCTGAGGCAGGAGAATGGTGTGAACCCGGGAGGCGGAGCTTGCAGTAAGTCGAGATCGCACCACTGCACTCCAGCCTGGGTGAGAGAGTGAGATTCCATCTCAAAAAAAAAAAAAAAGAGGCTGCAGTCATCTGAAGCCTAGACTGGGACTGGAGGATCTGTTTCCAAGATGGCTCATTTACATGGCTGCTGATAGGAGACCTCAGTTCTTTGCCATGTAAATTTCTCCTCTGGGCTGCCTGAGTGTCCTTATGACATGGCAGCTGACTTTCCCCAGAATGAGTGATCCCAGGGAGAACAAGGTAGCAGAACAATGCTTTGTGACTTAATTTTGGAGAACACACATCATAATTTCTGCAACACCTTATTGGTAATATAGGTCAGCCCTATTTAGTGTAGGAGGGGACTATACAAGGATATCAATACTGGGAGGCAACAACCACTATGGACCACCCTGGAGGCTAGCTGCCACAACTCTCTAACTGGCTCTCTAAAAGATAAGCTCTAACATCAGAGCCCCAGACCTATAAAATCAGCTGCCTACTGGATAGCTGTTGTTTATAATGGCAAGAACTTTACCATTATTTCACAAACGTTCATTTGTAAAAACTCAGAATCTGTTACAATGGCACGTCCATCAAAATATTCTCTTTGGGAGTTGTGTGATGGTCATGGTTATGGTTAGGTGTTGGCTTTGAGCACTGTGAAATAAAGTTAAAGAGGAGTTTGGACCCAGTGTGGTGGCTCACGTTTGTAATCCCAGCTACTCAGGAGGCTGAGGCAGGAGAATAACTTGAACCCGAGAGGTAGAGATTGCAGTGAGCCATGATCATGCCACTCCAGCCTAACAGCCTAACTGACAGAGCAAGACTCTGTCTCTAAAAAAAAAAAAAAAAAAAAAAAAGAGGACTTTGTAACTATCATTTATTGAGTGCCCAACTTGTGTTAGGCATGATGCCTAGTACTTTACAGCCACCATCTCACAACAACTCGATGAACAGAAGTTCTTCTTCCTATTTCACAGATGAGAAAACAAAGGTTTTGAGAGTAACTTGCTTAAACTTACCAATTACACAATTAGTAAATTACAGAGCAGGGGTCAAAATGTAGGCTTCTTTTCTTTTCTTTTTTTTTTGAGATAGAGTTTTGCCCTTGTTGCCCAGGCTGGAGTGCAATGGCACAGCCTCTGCTCACTGCAACCTCTGCCTCCTGGGTTCAAGCGATTCTCCTGCCTCAGCCTCCTGAATAGCTGGGATTACAGGTACCTGCCACCACGCCTAATTTTTGTAACTTTTTAGTAGAGACGGGGTTTCACCATGTTGGCCAGGGTGGTCTCGAACTCCTGACCTCAGGTGATTCACCTGCCTTGGCCTCCTAAAGTGCTGGGATTATAGGCATGAGCCACTGCACCTGGCCTATAGGCCAATTTTCAAGTTTTGTTGTTTTTGTTTAAAACATCACTCCCTGGCCCTCTAGCATTTTGAATTCTTTGCCTGTTCTATACAACAAGGACACCACAGTCGCATTTTAGCATATCCACCAATGCACCAATAGGGTTCTAAAAGTGAATTCTCAAATACTAGAACACCAAGGAGTTTTTTTGTTATTTAAAAAATTGAGTCAGTTCAGTGCTACTTTATTTCAACCTTACCAGTAATTCTCAAAATTCACTGGTCACAAAAACTGAACTCCATCTGCAAAACATGTTTCTCAATTTTCCTTACCAAACCATCTCTTCTATAGCTGTTTTCTGCCTTATTAGGCTAAACATAAAAAATATTTTGCTAGTAGGACCCCTTAAAAGTTCCTCAAAGTTACTAATTCCCAAATATCAAACAACAGGGAACAGAGAAAGGCATGGTAAAGTATGTTGACTCTCTTTTAAATCTACTGTCTGGTTTTCTCTACTATCGCTGGACTGCCTGACTTTTTAAAGTCCCTGGACAAATTCTTCTTTTCGTAACTGTTTAAATGCATATTACAGATCCCTTGGGCCATGCACTAATGCACAAACAAAATCTAGGAGGGGCACTGCTGCCAGTGCTTAGGTTCTGACACTTGCAAAAGCAGTTAACTTTTGTTTAAAAAAAAAAAAGTAATGATGATGGAGGAGGAGGAACAGGAGGAGGAAGAGAAAAAAAAAAAATAGTAAACGGCAAAGTCCAAATTACAATTTAAGGAGCTGTCAAAGAAAAGGGAAAAGAGAAAGCAAGTAGAAGTCACTGTCCTTAATTACCTTACAATTTTTCACCCATTCAGTGTTCCCTGCTTCCTAGTCTTTTTCCTCTTACAGAATCACTACAGAATTGTACCACCATTACAGATGAAAATTCACTCTACTGGTTTCTTGCAAATTTAATTTATTGAGCTTTCTTGATGGTCCAATCCTGTGTTTAACAGTTCAAATTCACTAAATGCACATTTTAAAGTAAATTTATGAAGACGCAATGATCCACAGCTCTCGGGGAGCTGGGAACAAAGAGATCACATGGTAGTATTTTGCAGTACTCTAGAGTGCAATGTGAAATAACGGTAATTCCAAACATTTTAGTTAGGGTTTAGAAAAAGAGGAAAATATCCTAATCAAAATGATCCAAGAGTAAATTTAACTTTCATATGTGTTTTAAATGTACTGGAGGAAAGAAGTTAAGATTCATTATATATTTGCTGCAGCATAGGAACGGACATTGCAGTACAATCCCACACTTGTTCCCCGATTGCTTTCAGGTCTTGGTTGAGCTAGGTCCTATAACCTATCCCAAGGGCAACTCAGGACCCAGGAAAACCAGGGAAAAAGGAAAAACTTTTAACCACCGGTTTTACTACTAAAGGCAAAATTTCTCTGCAATGATTGGAAGGAAAGCTATAATTCTGAGGATCTTTTGTTTTCTCACACTGTAAGACAGATAGCAAAGCTGTATGTAAGTCCTGCAGACTTCCTAAGTCATCAGGGGACCCTAGACACCACAGGTCCAACCCTTGAAATGTCTAATTATCGGGGATTACGGTTTCTGAAAGGAAGGTGGCTGAAGATATTCAATTGTGAACTTTCTACCCAAACAAGGAAACATGGTCCATTTTGTTCTTTTTGTCAAACAAGAAAGGGAAAATGATGATGAGACATGGATGTGTCCTTATTCACCATTAAGAAGACATAATACCTCTGAAAAGGGAGACAACCAGTTACAAGTAAAACACTGTTACTAACAAGATTAGTCAGGTATTGGAAGAAATGAGGCTTGTAACTCAACAAAGGGCAGAAAAGTATAGACATGCTTTTTTTTTCTAAATGAGGCTGTCCTTGGGTGGGCAGGGTAATGTTTCTTGAAAGTCAATGTAAGGCCGGGTATGGTGGCTCACGCCTGTAATCCCTGCATTTTGGGAGGCTGAGGCAGGTGGATCACGAGGTCAGGAGTTCAATACCAGCCTGGTCAAGATGGTGAAACCCCATCTCTACTAAAAATACAAAAATTAGCTGGGCATGGTGGCCGGCACCCGTAATCCCAGCTACTTGGGAGGCTGAGGCAGAGAACTGCTTGAACCCGGGAGGTGGAGGTTGTAGTGAGCCAAGATCACGCCACCGCACTCCAGTCTGGGTGACAGAATGGGATGTCTATTAAAAAAAAAAAAAGTCAGTGTAATTTACAACAGCAGTTTCTAAATATTAAAAAATCCTTCACACGCATTATATGTCTTACTTTTAAAAAGTTGGATCTCAGCCATACTCTAAATACTAGAGCACTTGGGTTTCAAAAGTCAGAAAGGAAAATAAAAATAAGGACTCATCGACAGAGTACTGATAAGCAGCAATGCCCTTTCAGTAACTCAAGACCAAAAACCAAAAGATAATGCCAGGAAAAAAACAGGGAAGTGGCTAAATGACAAAGTATCTGAACTTCTGCTTAAGACAAAGGACATAACTAGGTAAAAAGCTATGCATGGGAAGATAACACGGCAGGAATGAAAATAGCATCAATAAGGATAGTAATATTGTGGGTATTTTTTTCTTTTTGAAAATTTTCTTAAATTATGTTATTATACTGTGTTTTCAGTTTTTAAAAAGGACCAAAAAATGGGGAGGGGCAGTACAGGAAAACACACCGTGGGAACAGAGTCATGCACACAGATGTTTTGCGTAAGCTAAATTTTCAGACATCTGCCTTTGTGCAAGACTGGAAAAAGTAGAGCTGCTGTCAACAAGTTCTTCTCTGTAGTGAGAGAGGGGTGGAGCCTGAGAGAAAGTGAACTGTGAAGAAACCAACAATCCGAAGCCACAGGGCTGAAGAACAAATAGTTTCTTAGATTAAGTTCCTCATTTATGAGCTACCCCTCTTCCCAAAATGCTTTGCCATCGGCAATGTCTACTACTCAAATAAGGAGACCTTAAGCTGCCTATATGTCTCCACTTCAGTGATTGAGGTTCTCTGTCAGTAGCGCTACTTAGCTCTATGCAAGATATCCCATCCCTGTGGGAGATGAGATATGGTACAATATACTGTATAAAAATCTGGGTGAGATGCAAATTGCCCCAATCCTCCCTTCATTTTCCAATTCCAAATAAAAAAAAGCTTATCATGCACAGAAAACTCATGTAAAAGCAAAGATAATACAGTTATTCATCTGCTCTACTGCTTTGCTTTGATATATGTTTAACTTTATTTCTGTTTAATTAAATGAATACTTCTGGGCCTATATTGTTTGCTCTTGCATGTAAGGCAATGAAGGGAAATTGCCATTCACACTGCTTTACATAGTGCCCCATGTAACGCTATATACACAGTGCTTAATGAATGTGATCTGAAAATGGTAATAGGGATGCTGAAGACTCAAGCACACTCTGGAAGATAATAAAGTATAGAAGATACTACAAAACCTCTTCTCTGGTGCATGTGAAGAACGCGAAGGTGGCTTGGCAGGAAAGGAACTTAACATTGTGGGTTATTTTTTCTCTTTTTGAAAATTTTCTTAAATGATATTACTCTGTGTTTTCAATTTTTATAAAGGACCAAAGTAATTCTGGGGTGGGGGGTAGGGCAGCTCTTCTGGCAGGTGAGAAAGCCCACATTTGTCATAAAAACCACAGGAAAGGCCTTATCTGTTCTTGTTTGCAGCCTTCAATCAGGCCTCATGCTAGGGGGAACTTCTTCCACTTGAAAAATAACTTTCAATTTACTTGCAAAGTTCTATCTGGTGTTCTGTCTTGAACTTCCCTTTTCTGAGAAGTTGGGTGTATTGTATGGGATACTCCCATACATCTACCTTCTGGGTAAGCTGACTACAAAAGACATGAGAAATCTCTTGTTTAGGCACAGTAGCCTCTCTTAGGTCCTATATACGCTCCTCTTCCTGAATTCTCATCAGCCAGTCAATTCCACATAGTTCGCAGGACCCTTATTTTCCTGTTGGTCCTGTCACAACAACCAGATTATAATTTAATCAACTAGATACAGATTTTAACTCAAAGGTGTAATACATGCAAAACAGAGGAAGGTACCTGTTCTTTCTGTACTCATATAATCTAACTGGAGTTTTGAAATGTGGATGTCAGAACCTATTCTAGACGGGCAGGGTGGCTCACGCCTGTAACCCAGCACTTTGGGAGGCTGAGGTGGGTGGATCGGCCTGAGGTCAGGAGTTCAAGACCAGTTCTGACCAACATGGTGAAACCCCATCTCTACTAAAAATACAAAATTAGCTGAGCGTGGTGGCACATGCCTGTAATCCCAGCTACTTGGGAGGCTGAGGCAGGGGAATCAGTTGAACCCGGGAGGCAGAGGTTGCACAGAGGCAAGATCGTGCCATTACACTCCAGCCTGGGCAACAAGAGCGAAACTCTGTCTCAAAAAAAAAAAAAACAAAAAAAACCAAAAAACCTATTCTAAGGACCCAAATTTGGTAATTTTTTTTTTTTTTTTAAAGAGACGGAGTCTCGCTCTGTTGCCCAGGCTGGAGTGCAGTGGCATGTTCTCAGCTCACTGCAACCTTCACCTCCCAGGTTCTAGCAATTCTCCTGCCTCTGCCTCCCGCATAGCTGGGATTACAGACACATGCCACCATGCCTGGCTAATTTTTGGTATTTTAGTAGAGAAAAGGTTTCACTGTGTTGCCCAGGCTGGTCTCAAACTCCTGAGTTCAGGCAATCCACCCACCTTGGCCTCCCAAAGTGCTAGGATTACAGGCGTGAGCCACCACGCCTAGCTGTTAATATTTTTAAAGATGTTCTAGTTGATTCTGAAACTCAGTTTGGTTTGAAAACTTTTCAAGAATACATCGTAGATTTCATTCAACAGGTATTTGTTGAGAGCTTATTATGTGGCAGGTCCCATTCAAGGCCCTGGAATATAGCAATGAACTTTTATAAAAGCCAGGGAATTGGCCAGGCGCAGTGGCTCATGCCTGTAATCCTAGCACTTTCGGAGGGCCAGGCAGGTGGATCACGAGGTCAGGAGATCGAGACCATCCTAGCTAACATGGTGAAACCCTGTCTCTACTAAAAATACAAAAAATTAGCTGGGCATGGTGGTGTGTGCCTGTAATTCCAGCTACTCAGGAGGCTGAGGCAGGAGAATTGCTTGAACCCAAGAGGCGGAGGTTGCAGTGAGCCGAGATTGCACCACTGCACTCCAGCCTGGGCGACAGAGCAAGAATCAGTCTCCAAAAAAAAGGAAGAAAGAAAAAAAAAAAAAGCCAGAGAATCCCATTATTGGGTATATACCCAAAAGATTCTAAATCATTCTACTATAAAGACACATGCCACGTGCACATGTATGTTTACTGCAGCTATATTTACAATAGCAAAGACTTGGAACCAACCTGAATGCCCATCAATGATAGACTGGATAAAGAAAATGTGGCACATATACACCATGGAATACTATGCAGCCATAAAAAAAGGAATAAGTTCATGTCCTTTGCAGGGACATGGATGAAGCTGGAAACCATCATTCTCAGCAAACTAACACAGGAACAGAAAACCAAACACTGCATGTTCTCACTCATAAGTGGGAGTTGAACAATGAGAACACATGGACACAGGAAGGGGAACATCACATACTGGGGCCTGTCAGAGGGCTGGGGGCAAGAGGAGGGAGAGCAGTAGGACAAAGACCTAATCCATGTGGGGCTTAAAACCTAGATGATGGGTTGATAGGTACAGCAAACCACCATGGCACATGTATACCTATGTAAGAAACCTGCACGTTCTGCACATGTATCCCAGAACTTAAACTAAAAGAAAAAAAAAAGCCAGGGAATCAACAGATTTGTGACAGTGGAGGTAGAGAGAGACAAGTAAAATGTCAGGTGATAATAAATGCTGTGAAGTAAGCAGCAGGTAAGAGGCTAAAAAATGACAAGGTGCACTGCTGTTTTAGGTAAGGTGGTCAAGATGATATTTGAGCAGAGACGTAAATAAACAATAAAACAAACACACTGACTGCCCTCTCCAGAAGAGAGGGGAGGCAGAACTCTTCTTCCTCCATGGAAGTACATCTATTCAATCCATTCTGGAGCCTGGGTAGGCATAAGTCAGGTGAAAGGAGGTTGGGAGGGAAAAGAAAGGAGATTCCAGGCAGCGGGAGCATGTGCAAAGGCCTGGTCAGGGAGAGAGAACAACCTCAATCCTATTGTATGGCAAAACAGTGGAGAGAGGGCTTCAGTAAAGATGGGGAGAGGTACAGATTTGGAAGGGTTTTCTATGGCTTGCTAAGGGATCTAGACTTTATTCTGAGGCTAAGAGAGAGCCAGAGTTAGCACTTCTAGAAAGATTCCTCCAACTACAATACAGAGAATGGATTGGAAGAGGGGTAAAACTTAGAAAAAGGGAGATAGATGTTACTTTGGTATTCCAGGCAAGAAACAAGGGTGGTCTGATCTGAGCTAATGAGAACAAAGAGAATATAGATACCATGGGGGCTATTTATCTAGTTTATTTTTCAGTACTATGGTAAATTTACTCCATGAAGATATTCAAATTATAAGAAAAACAAGATAAATGTTTTGATATGTGAAAATCCTTTGCATTCATAAAGAATGTTTTTTCCTTGAAGTTCTTGATTCTTCTGACAGGTCCTTGTCTTTAAAAAATTGCAAGGCTTTGAGTCACCCAGCAGGGTCAAAAAAGAAGTCTATCTACATGGCTATTGCCTTTCATACCATCTGCCTTTGCCCAAACTTTTCTCAAAATAGGTTTTTTCCACCATCGCAATTTTGTCTTAAGTTACACTTGTGAATCCTCAGATTTGGATATCAAATCTCCCTTAACCTATCTACCAGCTGCCAGCCAATCATCCTGGACAAGCCAGGGAAGCTTACAGGCAACTCGTCCTTATGTCATTTTGTTATTACACATGTCTCTATCATTTCCTGCTAGGCACCAAACTTACAGCGTTAGGGAGGAACAGCTGAAGAGAACGCTTTTACACAAAGGACTTCCCTCCGTCCTTATCCCCCATTCAACGGATATGGCAATATACTGACGGGCTCTAGTCAAATGAACAATAATGCAGATAAATTCTGAAACTACCATTTTAAACCAATAATAGACAAAGAAAGTTCAGTTTCCTGAACACAGTAACAAGGAAAAGATGAATCGGAAATCTGAAGCCGGCTTCAATCAAAAGAAGACAAGTGAATTTTACAAATTAATCTGTATTACATTACAATAGGATGTTAGTGAAGAACTGGCAAGCAGGTGATGCTAAATTTCTTTGACTCTCAGCTAAATTAAGTAATCCATTATTAAAAAGTATCTATGAGAAGGCAGTTTTCAGGAACTTGAATTTCCCCAGTTCTAAAATCAGTAGTTGTGTAAAACATGGCAGATGGAGAATGAGAAGAGAATTTACATTAAAGATGAACCACAGGCTATCCCCTAGGAAAGAACTGGTGGAGTGAGTCCAGAGAGTAAGATTTGATCCAATCTGTATCTTAACCACAGAAAAGTTGTCATATTTTAATAGGTGACTAACTTTGCTTCTTACCTCTCTTCTACAAATGCAATTGTAACACTTAGAAAGATGTTAGAACCCACAGCTAGTATGTCACTGAAAGGGGAAAAACAGAAAACCCTTCCTCTAAGATCTGGAACATGACAAGGATGCCTGCTTTTACCACTGTTATTCGAAATAGTGCTAGAAGTCCTAGCCAGGGCAATCAGACAAGAAAAGAAACAAAGAGCATCTCAACTGGAAAGGAAGAAGTCAAATTATCCTTGTTTGCAGGCCAGGCGCGATTGCTCACACCTGTAATCCCAGCACTTTGGGAGGTCAAGGTGGGCAGATCACAAAAGGCCAGGAGTTCGAGGCCAGCCTGGCCAACATGGCGAAACCCCTTCTCTACTAAAAATACAAAAATTAGCTAGGCATGTTTTCGAACTTCTAGCCTCATATGATCCAGCCTCCCAAAGTGCTGGGATTACAGGCATGAGCCACTGTTCCCTGGCAGATGACATGATCTTATATTTGAAAAAAACCTAAAGACTCCACCAAAAAACTACTAGAACTGATAAACAAATTCAGTAAAATTATGGGATACATAATCAGCATACAAAAATCAGTAGCATTTCTATATGCCAACAGCAAACAATCTGAAAAAGAAATTTAAAAAGTAATCCCATTTACAGTAGTCACACAAAAAATTAAATACCTCAGAATTAACCAAAGAAGTGAACAATCTCTATAATAAAAACTATAACACACAGGTGAAAGAAATTGAAGAGGACACCAAAAAAGGAAAAGATATTCCATGTTCATGGATTGAAAGAATCAACATTGTGAAAATGTCTATACTACCCTAAACGATCTACAGATTCAATGCAATCCCTATCAAAATACCACTGACATTCTTCACAGAAACAGAAAAAAAATCCCAAAATTTACATGGAACCACAACATACCCAGAATAGTCAAAACCATCCTAAGCAAAAGGAATAAAACCAGAGGAATCACATTATCTGACTTCAAATTATATTACAGAGCTATAGTAACCAAAAGAGCATGGTAATGCCATAAAAAGAGACACATAGATCAATGGGATATAACAGAGAATCCAGAAACAAATCCATACATCTACAGTGAACTCATTTTTGACAAAAGTGTCAAGAACATCCGTTGGGGAAAGGGCAGTCTCTTCAATAAATGATGTCAGAAATACTGATGTTCATATGCACAAGAGTGAAACTAGCCTCCATCTCTCGCCATATACAAAGTCAAATCAAAATGGATTAAATATTTAAATCTAAGACCTCAAACTATGAAATCACTACAAGAAAACATTGGGGAAACTCTCCAGGACATTGAACTCAAAGATTTCTTGAGTAATACCCCACAAACGCAGGTAACCTAAGCAAAAATGGACAAACAGGATCACATCAAGTTAAAAAGCCTCTGCACAGCAAAGGAAACAACAAAGAGACAACCCACAGAATGGGAAAAAAATATCTATAAACTACCCATCTGACAAGGGATTGATAACCAGATTAACATAAGAAGCTCAAACAACTCTACAGGAAAAAATCCAATAATCTGATTTTAAAATGGGCAAAGGGTCTGAATAGACATTTCTCAAAAGACGACATAGAAATGGCAAACAGTTACATGAAAAGGTGCTCAACATCACTGATCATCAGAGAAATGCAAACCAAAACTACAATGAGATATCATTTTATCCCAGTTAAAACGGCTTTAATGCAGAAGACAGGAAATAATAAATGCTGGTGAAGATGTGGAGAAAAGAGAACCCTCATATGCTGTTGGTAGGTATGTAAATTAGTATAACCACGATGGAGAACAGTTTGGAAGTTCCTCAAAAAACTAAATAGAACTACCATACGATCCAGCAATCCCATAGCTGGGCATATACCCAAAGAAAGGAAATCAGTATATAAAGAGATACCTGTACTTCCATGTTCATTGCAGCTCTATTCACAATGGCCAAGATTTGGAAGTAACTGTTCTCCATAGTGGTTATACTAATTTACATACCTACCAACAGCATATGAGGGTTCCCTTTTCTCCACATCCTCACCAGCATTTATTGTGTCCATCAACAAGTGAATGGATAAAGAAAATGTGGTACACTTATACAATGGGGTACTATTAAGCTATAAAAAGAATAAGATATCATCTTTTGCAACAACATGGATGGTCTGGAGGTCATTATGTTAAGTGAAATAAGCCAGGCACAGAAAGACAAACTTCACATACTCTCACTTATTTGTGGGAGCTAAAAATTAAAACAATTGAACTTACGGAGATAGGGAGTAGAATGATGGTTACCAGAGACTGGCAAGGGTAGTAGGTGTGGAGAGGAAGTGGGGATGGTTAATGGGTACAAAAATATAGTTAGATAGAATAAGATCTAGTATTTGATAGCACAACAGGGTGACTAAAGTCAACAATAATTTATTGTACATTTAAAATAAGTAAAAGAGGCCAGGCATGATGGCTCACACCTGTAATCCTAGCACTTCGGGAGAGGCCAAGATGGGCAAATGGCTTGAGCTCAGAAGTTCAAGACCAACCTGGGTAACATGGTAAAAGCCCATCTCTACTAAAAATACAAAAAATTAGTTTAGTGTGGTTGCACACACCTGTGGTCCCAGCTACTTGGGAGGCTAAGGCGGGAGGACTGCTTGAACCCAGGAGGTTGAAGCTACAGTGAGCTGGGTTCACTCCAGCCTGGGTGACAAAGCAAGACCCTGCCTAAAAAGATAAATAAATAAATAAATAAATAAACAAATAAAATATATATATATATAATTTGTTTGTAACACAAAGGAAGGAAAAATGCTGGAGCTGACAGATACTCCATTTACCCTGACGTGATCTGATTTTTCTATTTTTTTTTGGAGACAAGGTCTTACTCTGTCACCCAGGCTGGAGCAGAGCGGCATAATCATCGCTCACTGTAGCCTTGACCTCCAGGGCTCAGGTAATCATCTCACTTCAGCCTCCCAAATAATTGGGACTACAGATGTGTGCCACTACACTCGGCTAATTTTTTTTGGTATTTTTTGTAGAGACAGCATTTCATCATGTTGCCCAGGCTGGTCTCGAACTCCTGGGCTCAAGCAATCTGCCTGCCTCGGCCTTCCAAAGTGCTGGGATTACAGGCATGAGTCGCTGCACCCAGCCTAATGTGATTATTACACATTGCATGCCTGTATCAAAATATCTCTTGTACCCCATAAATATATATACCTACTACGTACCCACATAAGTTTTTTTTTTAAATTTTAAAAAGATATGAAAATAAAATATGATGAAAAATATGATAAGGTGACTGTTACATTCAGAATATAGCTATTTGAGAAGGGGCTCATCACTAGAAGTTCAAAATATCTCTAAATCAAACCTTTCCATAAATGGACTTACAGTTCTCAGATCATGTTTTCATTGACTTGGTAGAGGTAGATAACAGTAGGTACACACTTGGCTAAGACTCAACTGACCAGGATTTTCTAATCACACTGCACTTATGGCTGGGGGCCTTTGAGTCAGTTCCAGCATTTTAGTCAGTTTCTCCATTTACATGAGATAAGGGTAGTATCTCAACATTTAAAGGCAGATAGGAAAAACGTGGAATTGACAGGTGACCTGGAGTTCTTGCTCTGTCACTAATGAATTATATAACATGTGGTGACACAATCCAGATCTCATTTCCTCATATTAACATTATAAATTCTTAAAAGTCAATGATGTTAGGAGATTATCACTGGGGACCTCAAAAGCACTCTATTAAAGATGAGATCACCATATTTCTATAGCATTAAATAAGCAAAAATACCAACTAGGTTTTTCATAGCAGAAAAAGTAATTTATTTTATTAATTAAATTAAATTAATTAATTAATTTTGAGATGGAGTCTCACCCTGTCGTCCAGGCTAGAGTACAATGGCACGATCTTGGCTCACTGCAACCTCTGCCTCCCGGGTTCAAGCGATTCTCGTGCCTCAGCCTCCTGAGTAGCTGGGATTATAGGCATGCGCCACTACACCCGGCTAATTTGTGTATTTTTAGTAGAGATGGGGTTTCACCATGTTGGCCAGGCTGGTCTTGAATTCCTGGCCTCAAGTGATCTGTCCACCTGGGCCTCCCAAAGTGCTGAGATTACACAAGTAATTCTTAAAGAATGCCTCTAAAGGTTATGTCACAATGGTCTGGGCTTCTCTGCAAATGTGACTGTTCAGACCCTATAGGGTACTAAACCCTCTTTAGTAATCAAATGATTAATTTGTTCGTTCATTGGATCCTTGCTTCCATTGGAAAATTTTTCTGCAAATTGAATCCTGTCTCTCCAGCCCTCTCACCCCACAACCCCAGTGTTGGTCAATTAAAAAAGAAAGGGATGGACGGAGAATTTCTTCCACAAAAATTATTGTAACAGAGAGCCTGCTTGGGTGATTTTACGCTCACAAAAGAGGGTAAAAGACAGCTGCCTGAGCTAAAGCGTGGTGAAGTGGTATCTCCTGCATTGGTTATATTATTGATTCACTTAGTCCCCTAGAAAAGTCATTTTACCTCTCTGCATCTGAGTTTCTTCATCGGTGAAATTAAATTAATGATATCTACCTTGTCTCACATACTTGGGAATAAAATATTTCTTTCTTAGTAGTCAAAAGCTTGCAGAAGCATTCTAAAAAGTAGCAAGCACCAGGATTATATAAATGCAAATTATTATTCTAAAGAACATAAGGTACATGAAAAGCTTAGGCATTACCTTTCACATTCGGAATAAATGTTAAATTCTGGACAACGAAATAGAAACAGAAACCACCCTCCAGGCATGTTTTCATGTGGAATTAACTTCTGGCTTCTTTCTAAAATAATTTGCTTCGGCTTTTAAAACAATTTTTTGGTCTAGTGCAAAAAACTTTACCTAAGGAAATTGAGAAGCTGGAAAGAGCATTTCAGCCTATAAGCATAACAAAAAGTGTTCCTATTTCGTTAAATATAATTCTAACAGTAGAAATGGAGACCAGCTAAGGTCATTTTACTGTCTCTCTCTATATCAGCCAAGTTCACACCTCGCTATATTTAGGTAAGGTATGCACACCCATTAAAGATAGAAGGAGACTCAGGCTTAGGCTCATAGCAGTGAGGTCATTACCTCAGCTGAGGGGAAAAGACACTAACAGAAAAACTGTATTAATGTGTTCCTTGGAAACCAACAGAAGAACCAATGATCAATTTTATTTCATCCTGAATAGATAAATGTATAATCTCTAATATGTACCTAGCAATCTCTACCACACGTAACTGGTACAGTCATGCCTAAAGTAAAGCAGCAAATATCTTTCAGGTAACTCACTTTCCAGAACTGCCTGCCACGCCTTAGCCAGAGACAAGAGCTACCCAGGTCAACAGGGTAAAATGTTCAGCAGTTTAGTCTCCTGGGAAATGGAAAAAAAACAGGTTTTCAATCTGGGAATCACCATTGTATCAATAACACCAGGGTCTAGCTGGGAAGTCTTCCAGCAGTCTCTTAGTTGATAGCTTCCTGGATCCAGCATCCAGCAAAGAAAGAACCAAATGGGGACAGAGCTCACTTATAGATTTAGTAAAAACAAGCAAACAAATAAAAAATGAAACAAAAGCAAATCTTGTGGAACATGGATTTTCTAATAAAGAGTGTGTTGAAGCGAGTCAGGCACAACAGGTGCCCTCAAGAGGAATATAAGAAAACCCCACTAACAACCAGATGTTTTTGGAACCTCCTCAACTGTCAGGGGAAAAAAATTAAATAAATTGAAAGAATGCAGTAAACATACTTCTGAAACATAAGTATTACAAATAGAAATGTTTATCTTCATTCAAAGAAACTGCATGTTGCAATTATGAAATTTCTTCTGCAGGAAAGTTAAACAGATGTTAGCTGTTTCCCCAAAGGTTTTCTAATGTCACTGAAGAGGATTATGAAATCTGTTGTACTTTTTTTCCAAATCAGCAGTTAGTGATATAAAGGTAGTATTTTGAATGTTTTACTTTCCTCTTCATATTTAAACAATAGTTACCAAACAGAAATTTAACATACAGTTTATATGCATTTAGGCATTCATTTTCCAATATTTACTTCTAAACCAAAAGTTGTTTATAAATAGTTCAATACTTTAAAAAGGGTGAATTTTGAAAAATTTCATCTTGTTTCTTCTGTATTAAAAACACTATTTAATGAAAAATGTCTATCTAAATATTCTCATTTAACACTAAAAAGCTGAAATAATCCCCTGGGAGGAAAAAATTGTAAGATACGTAAGTTTCTTCTTCATAGGGTGTTTAATTTTTTTTTTTTTTTTTTTTTTTTGAGATGGAGTCTTGCTCTGTCGCCCAGGCTAGAGTGCAGTGGTGCAATCTTGGCTGTCTGCCTCACTGCTACCTCCACCTCCCAGGTTCAAGCGATTCTCCTGCCTCAGCCTCCCAAGTAGCTGGGACTACAGGCACCCGCCACCACACTCGGCTAATTTTTGTATTTTTAGTAGAGACGGGGTTTCACCATATTGGCCAGGCTGGTCTTGAACTCCGGAACTTGTGATTTTCCCACCTCGGCCTCCCAAAGTGCTGGGATGACAGGCATAAGCCACCGCACCTGGCCTAATTTCTAAGAGAGAGAAAATGGTCTGAGTTTTCTCAAGGCTTTCTATGCCTTGAAAAAGCCCAGAAATTTTTGCCAGCACAAATAAGCAAATGGCAATGAGGCAAAAATGGCACATACAATGTGGTTGCTCACACTTCCAAAAATTCATAACTATGCACGGTAGGCTGCAGAAATCAGCCATACTAGCAAAGAATGGCTTAATGGGTTGAATTATTGGCCGTCAGTGCACAAACAGTTAAACAACACATTAATTCCACTAAATATCCAAGCCTAGGGCAGCGGTCTTCATTCCTAATCCTCCTAACAATCTCTTTATAATTAATTCAATAGGTACCTATAGTAAAAGCAATTAGAAACTCTTCTATTGCCTCTCAAACTTTTTCTTGAGAGTAACAACCTTAAATCAATTTTGCCTCCCTGGAATAGTTCAAGCACTAGCAATATTTTACCCTAATGTCGCTTCATTTTATTACCACATAGGTTGTGCTGAGAAACACAAATATTCAGGTTTTATTGTAATATTTCAAGTTTTCTTTAAACAAATACCATTCTTGGAATATCTACTCTAAGATTATTAAGAGGGAGAGAGTATTCAAAAGGCTGCATAATCCTCAATAGAGAGAAAACATTAGCTCACATTCTTTCAGCTTGGGGAAATTGAGTGATTGCTTAAAAATGGATAAATAAATCTCAGTGGTTAAGTTCAAAAAGCTTAAAAAGAATTTACTTGGGTTTCTAAATCAAATACCTAAAGCAGTCCATTCAAGGTTCGTAATTGGGGGTGGGGAGGATGTTGGGGGAACGTCATTAGATTCCTTTGAGAATCAGATGAAAGCTATGGGCTTTTCCTCCAGAAAAAACTAATGCTCTGCTCACGTATAGGTCCACATTTGCATATTATTTCAGTGTATTCATGAATTTCCTGGTCCAAAACTCTGGACTAAAGGAACCTGATAAACGCCCTAAAGAAATTATGGGTAGGTAAGAATTAATAGCCTCCCCACTACTACCTCTCACTTTTTAATAGATAACAGCTCACCCTTAACAAGAGGCAAACACTGAATGATTTTTGCTTGGCTTTAAATTTGAAACCAGAGGAAACACAATGGATGGGAGTTTCACAGGTTCTTCTGTTAATACTGTGGACTCTCATTTTAGAGCATACTATAGGGCCAGATGTGGTGGCTCATGCCTGCAATCCCAGAACTTTGGGAGGCTGAGGCAGGTGCATCACTGGAGGTCAGGAGGAGTTTGAGACCAGCCTGCCCAACATGGTGAAACTCTGTCTCTACTAAAAATACAAAAATTAGCTGGGCATGGTGGCACATGTCTGTAATCCCGCTACTCAGGAGGCTTGAGACAGTAGAATTACTTGAACCCGGGAGGTGGAGGTTGCGGTGAATTGAGATTGTGTCACTGCACTCCAGCCTGGGTGACAGAGCAAGACTCAGTCTCCAAAAATAGATAAATAAATAAGTAAATAAAGCACACATCAGGCAAATCCTATCAAGACTCTCTACCTGTCCCATCACGCTGTCTCCTTTACTCCCCATTTTGGAAAAATCCCTCTACAATAAACATTTCTAGCTTGTAATCCCAGCACTTTGAGAGGCTGAGGGGGGCAGATCACTTAAGCTCAGAAGTTCAAGGACAGCTTGCCAATGTGGAGAAACCCCGTTTCTACCAAAAATACAAAAATTAGCTGGGTGTAGTGGTGCGTGCTTGTAATCCTAGCTACCTGGGAGGCTGAGGCACGAGAATCACTTGAACCCATGAGGCGGAGGTTGCAGTGAGCTGAGACTGCACCACTGCACTAAAGCCTGGACGACAGAGTGATACTATCTCAGAAAGAAAGAAAGAAAAAATTCTATATTACAAAGATTTCCAAGCATTAAGTGAGAGTTGACCTTCTGAGGCCCTACAGTATTAGACATAACAGGATTTCAGTATAATAAAGGATTTTGGATAAGGTTTTGAAATTCATTAAAATTAAATCTGACTAGCAAATGAGGTTTTACACTTCTCTGAACTTGTTGGATACTCTAAAAATGTCAACAGCTACACAGAGCATGCCATTTGATCACAGCACTTATTTTCCAACAGTATGAGAAATTTAAGATCTTATGCAGAAAGTGATTCAGCATGAAAGGAAATGACTAGATTTAGGGCTTTACTGATCTTGATTTTATAATCCATGCTACGTGGGAAAAGAGATTAAACAAAAGGTATAACAGTTACTATAAAGGCTAATTTTTTGGCCGGGCGTGGTGGCTCATGCTTGTAATCCCAGCACTTCAGGAGGCTGACGTGGGCGGATCACGAGGTCAGGAGATCAAGACCATCCTGGCTAACACGGTGAAACCCCATCTCTACTAAAAATACGAAAAATTAGCTGGGCATGGTGGCACATGCCTGCAGTCCCAGCTACTCAGGAGGCTGAGGCAGGAGAATCGCTTTAACCCGGGAGGTGGAAGTTGTAGTGAGTCAAGATCGCGCCACTGTACTCCAGGCCTGGGCGACAGAACAAGACTCTGTCTCAAGAAAATAAAATAAAATAATAATTAAAAAAAGGGCCAGGCACGGTGGCTCACGCCTGTAATCCCAGCACTTTGGGAGGCTGAGGCAGACAGATCACAAAGTCAGGAAATCAAGACCATCCTGGCTAACATGGTGTCTCTACTAAAAACACAAAAAATTAGCTGGGTGTGGGGGCAGGCGCCTATAGTCCCAGGTACTCGGGAGGTTGAGGCAGGAGAATGGCATGAACCTGGGAGGCGGAGCTTGCAGTGAGCCTAGATCGCGCCACTGCACTCCAGCCTGGGCAACAGAGCGACACTCTGTCTCAAAATAATGATGATGATGATAATAATAATAATAATAATAATAATAATAATTTTTGTAACAGTTAACAATCCTAATCTATTTTCATTATGTCTATTAATGCAGTGGCTGTATATTATTTAGATTATCTGTTATATATACCTAAAAATCAACTTACACATTTACATAAAATGTCTACACTTTGGTTTGTGGTTCAAGTAACAGTTTAACAGTTTTCTGACCATTTTCTCTAAAATAGTCTCTCCCTACCAGCTTTCTTTCTGTCCTGCAGCTAATTATTTATTTATAGTAATTTATTTACAGTCTGGAATGTAAGTTCTAGAGCTGTGACTTGGTCTTTTTTTGTCCACTGATGCATTCCTAGTGCCTAGAACATGGTAGGTGACCAATAAATGCATGAATATTTTACTAAGTAGGGATATAAAATTAACTACAGGCAAATAAGGCACAGTACAAAAGCTTGGGATATAAAGTTAGAAGACCTGAATTTCAGTCACTTCCCTTTTTTCATTTTCAACAAGTCATTTAATCTCTTGAACCTCAATCTTGTTTCTTTAAAATGATGCTGAAATACTACAACACAGGGTTATTCCAAGGGTTACTGCAAATAATAGAAGTGAAAACTTGTAGTATTACTATAACCCAGCAGTTATTCTCAGAACACTACCAAAAATTCCATAAAGTAGATTGATCTTGAGAAAGCAAGATACTCTGACACCTTACCTTTGATCTTACAGAACAGTAAAGGCAGAATGAAATAGTGAGAAAAGTCACGGGCTTGAACTTCACTTACCAGCTGGTTGACCTTGAGAAAGTCTCTTATTTATTTATTTAATTTTATTATATGTTAAGTTCTAGGGTACGTGTGCACAACATGCAGGTTTGTTACATATGTATACATGTGCCATGTTGGTGTGCTGCACCCATTAACTCGTCGTTTACATTAGGTATATCTCCTAATGCTATCCCTCCCCTCTCCCCCCACCCCACGACAGGCCCCGGTGTGTGATGTTCCCCACCCTGTGTCCAAGTGTTCTCATTGTTCAATTTGCACTTATAAGGGAGAACATGTGGTGTTTGGTTTTCTGTCTTTGCGATAGTTTGCTCAGAATGATGGTTTCCAGCTTCATCCATGTCCCTACAAAGGACTTGAACTCATCCTTTTTTTATGGCTGCACAGTATTCCATGGTGTATATGTGCCACATTTTCTTTTTTTCTTTTTTGAGACGGAGTCTTGCTCTGTGCCCCAGGCTGGAGTGCAGTGGCGCGATCTAGGCTCACTGCAAGCTCCGCTCCCCCGGGTTCACGCCATTCTCCTGCCTCAGCCTCCCAAGTAGCTGAAAGCCCGGCTAATTTTCTTATATTTTTAGTAGAGACGGGGTTTCACCGTGTTAGCCAGGATGGTCTCGATCTCCTAACCTCATGATCCGCCTGCCTGGGCCTCCCAAAGTGCTGGGATTACAGGCTTGAGCCACTGCGCCCGGCCATACGTGCCACATTTTCTTAATCAAGTCTTTCATTGATGGACATTTGGGTTGGTTCCTAGTCTTTGCTATTGTGAATAGTGCCACAATAAACATACGTGTGCATGTGTCTTTATAGCAGCATGATTTATAATCCTTTGGGTATATACCCAATAATGGGATAGCTGGGTCAAATGGTATTTCTAGTTCTAGATCCTTGAGATCTTGAGAAAGTCTCTTAAACTCTCTGAGGCTTAATTTTCTTTTTTTTTTTTCTTGAGACAGAGTCTCGCTCTGCTGCCCAGGCTGGAAAGCAGTGATGCAATCTTGGCTCACCGCAAGCTCTGCCTCCCAGGTTCACGCCATTCTCCTGCCTCAGCCTCCTGAGTAGCTGGGACTACAGGCGCCTGCCACCATGCCCGGCTAATTTTTTTGTATTTTTAGTAGAGACGGGGTTTCACCGTGTTAGCCAGGATGGTCTTGATCTCCTGAACTCGTGATCTGCCTGCCTCAGCCTCCCAAAGTGCTGGGATTACAGGCGTGAGCCACCGTGCCTGGCCTCTGAGGCTTAATTTTCTTACCTATAAGATGAGAGGAAAAAATACTAACTGCCTCAAAAGCATAATTGTTTGAATCAGATGTTATATGAATTACGAAAAAGCTTTTAAAACTATATAATGTGGTGTATATATTTTTAATTAAATAAATTAATCAGTTTCCTAAAAACAAAACTCTAATCTTGATTGCTACACCAGCCAAACAGAAGGAAATACTATTGCAGAAGTTCTCACATGGAAAGAAAGTAAGTATACATATTCTCAACTCTTAGTGCAGGTTCTCCAACTTTGGCAAGAGGATAGACTAGAACAAGAAAAAATTTACAGGAAGATAAAAATATAGAGAAAACAGGGATTCAGAAACAACATAAATAACTAGCAGAGTTCTAATCAAATCCACTGTCTATTTAACTTCACATCTCAGTCAGGGATGGACTGTGACCTGTACAGGGTTTGGTGCCAGAAGGGTCCCAAAATTGGTTTAATGCTCTGCTGTCTTGAAATTCTTGTTTCTGAACAACAACAGCCCTTGCCTTTTCACTTTGCACCAGGCCCTGAAAATTATATGGCTGTCCCGCTCACAATCTTTTTACTAGACTACAGGACAAGGACAACAGCTTAGCTTACAGTCTTTCAATAATTCTATATGTAGGGACCCCTGCTAACTTAAAGGATATTCCCTAAAAAGTAAACTTTGAATCAGGCTGAAGATTAGGTATTTGTAGTATCTGAATTCTGAAGTTAGCCAAATACTTAGTAAAAGCCAATTTAATTAGAAAGTGTTAGCCCTAATAATAAATGCAAATAAGACTTGCCTTTCCTAATGCTCCATCAGATCCCAATAGGGCAAAAGGTGATGTTAGTATATGAAATACCTGAACCTAATCTAATAGACTTTCCATTAAAAAAACCAACAAAAGGCCCTAGTGATTGTGGTTTACCTTTGGTTTTTTTATTTGATACCTGCATTCTCACAGTAAGCAAAGCAACACACACAGAAACCATTTCTGGAGAGAAATCTCTAATACATCACAATTTAATTAAATTGCATCCTTTAAAAAAGCTTTCTTTCTTTCCTGCTCCTGCTGACTGCAGAAACAGCTAGTGATTTTTCTTTGACTGGAGCTGAAAGGCCAAAGCTGATGAACTGAACATCTCTCAGGCTGCAATTCAGTTTTTGATGCCTGCACGTCAAAACAACTGCTTTCTCCTTAAAGCTGGATTGACCTCACACTATCTATTTTGAACTTTGAACTCCTTATCAGTCACCTTTGGTCTCTGACAGTAGGTGGACAGGCCAACCACAAAGGTCCACTCTCCAGTGAACAAAGGCTTGCTATGTAAAACAGATGAGCTGCGGGCAGAGATCCGATCTGAAGAGAAGATGCTGAACTCATCCTCTGTTCCAGCACCATGTCCAGAACTGCTGCCACTACAAAAAGTGAAACTTCACCCAAAAGCACTTTCCCTGTCTGTGATTTAAATACACACCGTATGGAAGCATCGTAGTCTCAAAGAGAGGCAGACAACCAACACTACTGAAGCCAGCAGTAACAGACAAGAAACCTCCTTCCTGTCTATTCTTTTTCTTTTATTTTATTACCCCCTTTTTTTTTGGTAAATTTGTCATAGGTTCCTGTGGATACTGTTTAGATCTGCTGGTGACATTTAAAGAAAGAGTCTTTGAGAAACATGCATACTTTTCTCTTTTCTCCTATATTCAATACTCATATAGCCTAAAAGATGGAAACTGGTTCAAGAATTTAAACGACTTGTTCCCTAAAAAGTTAACCTCCTCACCTTTGTGAAATATGTCAAGTGCTTTCTATAAATAAGGGCAGGAAATGCGACCTTCATAAGCATAGCCCTAGTCACTAAAATAATTTATTTGATCATCTTCTAAAATTTAAGTATCCTAGTAAGACAGTACTATGGGAAATCTCAATACACTTAACATTTCCTAAACAGAACAATGAAATGTTGTTCAAGGTCTGAATTAATTTGCTACAGGACCTAAGCAAGTCTGTTTGCTTATCTTTTGGCTTTAAAATTCTTTAACTCTAAAATAGTGATAATTTTAGAATAAACTGACAATGTGGGGAGCAAACTCAAATTCACAAACACTACCCATGTGCTCAAAAACTCCCTGGGATAATTAGTTTCTTCATCGTAACTACTGATGTACTATTATCTCATCTTTCCATTAGTTCTACTCAAATAGCTCACAAACTAAAGCATTTTTCACCAGTACTCAGGTATGAAAGAGGATCTTGATAACAAAGACAAATGAGAATCAATTTTTCTGGGTCTTCAGGTAGCTCAGATGAACTGAAAGATAGAATTGTATTTTTAAAAACTTTTATTTATCATTTCAGGAGCATTAGAAATATGAATTACTGCTGGGTGCGGTGGCTCACGCCTGTAATCCCAGCACTTTGGGAGGCCAAGGCAGGCGGATCACAAGGTCAGTAGATCGAGACCATCCTGGCTAACATGGTGAAACCCTGTCTCTACTAAAAATACAAAAAAGTTAGCCGCGCATGGCGGCACACGCTTGTAGTCCCAGCTACTTGGGAGGCTGAGGCAGGAGAATGGCGTGAACCCGGGAGACAGAGCTTGCAGTGAGCTGAGATCATGCCATTGCACTCCAGCCTGGGAGACAGAGCAAGACTCCGTCTCAAAAAAAAAAAAAAAAGAAATATGAATTACTACAACTGTTGATGGGAATGTAGACTGGTCCAGCTGGTGAGCAAACCAGCAGTCTGTATCAAAAGCCCTAGACATATGTATGTCTTTTGTCCTAGCAATCCCCGAATTGACCCTTAGGATAGAAGCAAGGTTGAAGCACAAGGATGTTCATTCATTGAGGTTTTGTTTATAACTGCAAAAAACTGGACATAATCGAAACGTTCAACAATTGGACAGAATATGAATCAGTTTTATGGAAAACAACCAGCTAAAAGGATATGAAAGAAATGCATTTGGGGGGACAATGGCAGGATGTTCTCAATATGCTGAAATGAAAATAATGAGGCTACAAAGCAGCAGACATGAAACAATCCCCTTTTTTTTTTTTTGAGACATTGTTTTGTTCTTGTTGCCCAGGCTGGAGTGCAGTGGCACGATCTCAGCTCACTGCAACCTCCGCCTGCCAGTTTCAAGCTATTCTCCTGCCTCAGTCTCCTGAGTAGCTGGGATTACAGGCGCCCGATACCACGCCTAGCTAGTTTTTGTATTTATTTTTGGTACAGACGGGGTTTCACCATGTTGGCTAGGCTGGTCTTGAATCCCTGACCTCGTGATCTGCCCATCTAAGCTTCCAAAAGTGCTGGGATTACAGGCGTGAGCCACCATACCCGGCCAACAATCCCACTTTTCTTTTTTTTTTTTTGAGATGGAGTCTCGCTCTGTTGACCAGGCTGGAGTGCAGTGGTGCGATATCGGCTCACTGCAACTTCTGCCTCCCGGGTTCAAGTGATTCTCCTGCTTCAGCCTTCCAAGTAGCTGTGATTACAGGCACGTGCCACCATGCCCGACTAATTTTTTGTATTTTTAGTAGAGACAGGGTTTCACCATGTTAGCTAGGATGGTCTCGATCTCCTGACCTTGTGATCTGCCCGCCTCAGCCTCCCAAAGCGCTGGGATTACAGGTGTAAGCCACCAGGCCCGGCCGCTTCACTGATAAGACTAGTTCAGTTAAAAAAATAATAAAAAAAAAAAATCACTCACCCAGGACAAGTTCTTCGTGTGTGTGTGTGTTTTTTTTTTTTTTTTTTTTTTTGAGACAGGTTCTCGCTCTGTCACCCAGGCTGGAGTGCAGTGGCACAATCACTTACTGCAGTGGCACAGCTTACTGAAGCCTTGACCTCCTGGGCTCAAGCAATCCTCCTGGGTCAGCCTCCTGGGTAGCTAGGACCAGATGTATGTGCCACCACATCCAGCTATATATATATTTTTTAATTTAATTTTTTTGTGGAGGTGAGGTCTCACTATGTTGCTGAGACTGGTCTTGAACTCTTGGGTTCAAGCAGTTCTCTGGCCTTAGTCTCCCAAAGTGCTGGTATTACAGGCATGAGCCACTGTGCCTGGCCAGAAGTTTATTTTTTATTTTATTTTATTTTTTGAGACGGAGTCCCACTTTGTCACACAGGCTGGAGTGCAGTGCCAGGATCTCAGCTTACTGCAACCTCTGCCTCCCGGGATCAAGCAATTCTCCTGCCTCAGCCTCCCAAGAAGCTAGGATTACAGGCCTGCCCACCATGCCCAGCTACTTTTTGTATTTTTTTTTTTAGTAGAGACGGGGTTTCACCACGTTGGCCAGGCTGGTCTTGAATTCCTGACCTCAAGTGATCCACCTACCTCAGCCTCCCAAAGTTCTGGGATTACAGGCGTGAGCTCCTGTGCCTAGCCTTTTGACTTTTTCTTTTGAGACAGAGTCTTGCTCTGTTGCCCTGGCTGGAGTGCAGTGGCGCAATCTCGGCTCACTGCAAGCTCTGCCTCCCAGGTTCACGCCATTCTCCTGCCTCAGCCTCCCAAGTAGCCGGGACCACAGGTGCCAGCCGCCACGCCCGGCTAATTTTTTTGTCTTTTTAGTAGAGACAAGGTCTCACCATGTTAGCCAGGATGGTCTCGATCTCCTGACATCGTGATCCACTCGCCTCAGCCTCCCAAAGTGCTGAGATTACAGGTGTGAGACACCGCGCTCGGCCTTCTTTTGATTTTTTGAGACAGAGTCTCACTCTGTCACCCAGGCTGGAGTTCAGTGGTAGACCTCAGCTCACTGTAACCTCTGCCTCCCCAGTTCAAGGGATTCTCATGCCTCTGCCTCTCGAGTAGCTGGGATTACAGGCATGTCCCACCACGCTGAACTAATTTTTGTATTTTTAGTAGAGGCAAGATTTCACTATGTTGGCCAGGATGGGCTTGAACTCCTCGCCTCAAGCAATCAAAAGTACTGGGATTACAGGCATGAATCACCACGCACAGCACAGAAGTTCATTTTTAAGCTGAATTCATTATCAGCTTTACTGTATTTAATGGTAGACAGGTTTTTTTAAACGCCTAGGGGATTCTCCATTTGGAAATTTATCCTAAAGTTATTTATAAGATTGCCATAAAGAAGAGCATTGACATTCAATATTTATTTGTTGATTTTGATTCTAATTGAGGAAGAGACTAGATTTGTTTTTTTTTTAAGCATAACAAACTTTTTCATTATGATACTATCATTTTCTGACAAACGGGGCATATGGCCTTACTGAGAATTTCTCCAAGCATCTAAAGTAGCAACAAAACAGGCAGAGAAACTTCCAGTAGCATGGGCATAGTAGACTATGATAACCGGGACTGACTATGGGAGAGCCACAGGGGTGAATAAGCCCCGGCACACTAATAACCAGGATTAATGCGTGTTCTTAAGAGACATACTCAAGCACTTCCAGAGGGAAGCAATAAAAAAAGTATGATTAAACCAACAGTTTTTCATCTTTACATTAGAGATAACTAGCCAGTCTACTATATTATTCAGTTTTTAATTTTGAAAAAAAATTATACTGGGTTTAAATTCATTTGGTTAGAATCACTAAATGTTATGAAATATGCAATTTATCTAGTTTCAGTATGCCATTTTTCTTGGCATAGGCATTATTAGGGCATAATCTCTAAATTTTTAGTAGCTGCAGTATCTCTTTTTTGACTCAATATCATTAAATTATCATTTGGGCTTAGTGTAACACGGCATTTATATAGTTTTTGATCTTTACTGATTAATGTATAATCACAGGCTTACTATTTGTATGGAAGATTCTTGTATCCACT